>NC_136760.1:805814-1143314 GCF_936440315.1 Barbus barbus | reverse complement strand
CAAACTATTTTTAAAAGTTTGCATATGTGCTGTTTTTTGCAGTATCGTATTTGATGCATCAGGTTTTTATGGCTCATAGCGTCTGATACAGTGAGAATATGGAGGAAAAAAACAGCTCAGTTTTATTCAGAGATTCGAACTCAGCAAAAATATGCAATTTGGTGCAGATGCTGATATTTATATGATGAAATTCTGATGCTTATAATGTAAATCATGGACATCTTTATAACAATACAGCAGATACTGACATACAATGATAGAAATATCAGTCATCGCTCTATATCTCCAATAATAAGTCTTAGTAAGATGAGATAGAAATGATCCAAACATATAATGCAATGCTGATTGAGAGATGAAGAAATAAACGCTCCTCAGAAGATGTGAGATGAAGATCCTTCCTCCGCTGAGGAACAGTGAAAGTAAAGCTTCTGGAAACAAACGCTCCTCAAAAGATCCTGAGGATCAGATTTGAGATGCACTGATTTTTCTAAAAAAAAAAAAAGATGATTCATGGAGTATCAAGTAAACCTCAGTTGCTTCAGTAAATGTTCATCTTGAAATATTACTAATAATATGAAAAAAAATTCTGTTTAGTCTCTAAAAATCAATAAAGATTTCACAGCAAAAAGACACGTGAAGCACAAGCTGAAAGTAGTTATTTTTAATATTATACTTAAAGGCCTTTTACTTGCTAAAAACTATCAGACGTCAGAAGCCATGTAGTAGATTGAGTACAGCAGGTTTCTCAGCAAAGTTTTGATTATCTTAATCATTTGGGGGTCTTAGAAATCTGAGTATCTATGATAGCCTACAGTAAGCTTTTTAGGGTGAAATTCAAATGATTTTCTCACTTCTCACCCTAAATCAACCCTTATGTTTACTCGTAACAAACACCCATCATTTTTATGTCATAAAGCTGTCAAACACTGAAAAATATTACACTGAAGAGCCAAGCTCATACTTCAGTCTTCGTCTGCCAACAGTGAGGTTAACATGCTGACATTCACTGACAGATCTCTTTGCTTTGTCCTCCTCAAGAAACAGGTCTCTCCACGTCCTTTAATTTCAGCCTGTACAGGATTTACTACATGTCTTGCATAGTACCCAAAGATTTACTGGTATGAAGTAAATGTATGGCTCACTCCTCATTACTATGGTTAGATCAAGGTATGTCAATGAAAGAGAAATGATACACTTTCTGACAAATATCTAAACGTTTATCAAGGAATACAGTATCATTAAATCATCTTATATATGCAGTTTTCAAGCCAATAAAACATCCAAGAAAAACACAAAACCCTCAATATGTGGTTGTAATCTATAAAATGATGACTGCGTCTCTGGTTTGGTCTTAACACACATCTAATATGTTAGATATTCCAAACACGTATTTGGCAGGTGAATGCAATTCCTCCAACTCTGACTGTGATTTAGAGAAGAATTTCTACAGCCGTTAAAAGAACATATCATTTTACTGTAAAAAGCTGAATCAATGCATTCATCATTTTATGAGTCAGGAGATGCCTAAACGTGAGACGTGTCTGCTTTGGCTTGTAATATCTGGACAAAGTCAGTGCTAGACTCATTTGATCAACATGAGTTTGTCAGAAGGGATGATTTGAAGTTGAATGCTTTAATGCTGGATTTGTCTCAGCTTTTGTCTTCTCCAGATGTTAACTGATGGACTGGAGTGGTGTGGATTATTGTGATGTTTTTATCAGATGTTTGGACTCTCATTCTGACGGCACCCATTCACTGCAGAGCATCCATTGCTGAGACACTGATGCAGAGACACATTTATACAAACCTGATGAAGAAACAAACTCATCTGCATCTGGGATGGCCAGAGGTTGAATTAATTTTAAGCTCATTTTCATTTTTGGGTGAACTATTCCTTTAAACCTGCACATTTTCCAAGAAAGCACCTCTAAACAAACGGACTAATTGTTAAGCATAACAGATTCTCAAAAGAGGAAATGAGAATTAAGTGGCAGAGATATGAGAAATGAAACAGCAGCTCCTGTAAACTATCCCTTCACCTTCCTCATGTTTAACCCAAACAGCCCTAAACACTTCACCCCCAGGTCAACCAAAATTCAATCATTCTGAAAACATAAAACGCCAGGCCTCCCATAATCCCCCAGCGGTATGTTTCCACTTTAGCAATAATTGTATTTTCTCTTCAGATATCTAATAGAACAGCAGCAATGGCTTGGTGCTTGTTTAATTTCTTCCATCTGTTCTCTTTTGGACCCAAAGAGATGTTGAACAATAGGGAGAGGTCATTATTAGGAATACAGTTTACAGAAGTGCCAACAGAGCCTGTAGGTTTGGACTCGAGCGGGCCAACAATTTCACCTCATACTTTCAGAAAGAAACATTTTCTCTCAAATGCATGGAACAGCTCATTCATCTCCATGAATATCTCCTAAAGGCTGTTGTCAAAATGTTTATGTAATTCTGTATATAATTATCCGATGGAATTTGAAACGCCGGACGATATATTTAATGGGGAATAATAGCAGGGTGCTTTTGGTTTGTGTCTCTAAAAGTCTCTAAATGCATGGATTCAAAAAGGACTTCTGTCCTTAATAACTACTGAATTGTGAGGCAGATCGGAAATATATGTATAAAGCATTGAGTATTAAGTAATTTCTGCAAAAAAAATTCCCACTCCACTTCTCTGCTTCAAAACATCAGCCAAGAAGCAAGCGCTTGCAGATGTGATGAAATAAAAGCTGTTTCCTTAGTCATCAGCACCATCTAGTGGAGAAGAACTGATCCTTTCTTGTGGTTTAAGACCAATATCAACTTGCATCACCATTGCACAATTAGAAAATATCAAGGTTGATCATAGGACAAAAGATCACAAGTTTATCCCTATATGCTATATGCCATTTATTGAGTTATTCTCTCAATGATTCCTGAGCACTGGGACGAAACTAAAATACAACTGTAGTGAAGTATTATCACTCAGTACGTCAGATACAACTGTGTCTTTTATTCAATAAATACATTAATTAATTAGTACCCTAGGATGGGTTCAAATGGATTTAAAAATAAAAGTATTTCAGTCTTGTTTTTCAATAAAATATCTAAACATTATTAAAGATTTAAAGATTACAATTTACATTTAATGAGAAAATGACATGAGTCATTGTTAAAGTTTTGTTTTCTAAAAACAAATAAAAATCAAGTGATATTGAAACAATAACAAATATCTAACAATGGGGTAAGGAGAAAAAAAAACATATTTTTTCTTTGAATTAAGTTTACTGTACAGGTATATTTTTCTTATTTTAAACATAAAGTCACCTAATTTTGAAAAATAAATAAAAAATCAGAAAGCAAGACTTAATTCCTTAAGTAATTTTGCTTCTGAACTAAAGGTATTTTGATTTACGTAAGAATGTTTAGATATTTGTACTGTAAAACTAGTCAAAAATAAATAAATAAACCATACAGAGTCAGTAAAGTTTGAAATTGTGTATAAATCCGGCAATCATTTTGTTTTCTGGTGCTGCTACATAAAAAGACAATGAAATAATAATAATAAAAAATAACTTCAAATTCTTTATTTGTAAGACTGAATTATCAGGATCTTTGCACAAATATAAATACAAGTAGCCTATTAAAGTATATAACAGAAAATATACTCCCCAAAATCTGTTGTTTAACTCAGAGCAGCTGAGACCTTCGGGATGAGCGCTGACTTTGATTTTGCCTGATCTGAGAAACGTTTTCTTGTTAGATAATATCAATAGTATTTATTTTTGATATTTCTGTTTTTCTTAAGTTTAACATATATTCTAATCTAAAGTACAGGTAAACATGTCATGATTTTGTCAAAAATTAAAGAAAAAACAAACAAATGATAGGCTGCATTTGTGTTAAATGACTTAGTGACTGTCTCTGATTATAGTCAAAGTTGAAATGTGTTTATTATAAAAACGAATGGCAGGTAAAGTGCCCAACACGTCAATGGCTTTATGGAAATGAGGATTATTCCATTTGAAGACAGAAACAGATGGATGAAGGCATGAAGGGCAAACATGCTGAGGATAACAGAGTAAATCTTCATTTCCATTTGCGTCATAGTCATGTCATTACGTTTACTTCTGTCACTGTGAGAGGATCTGGCTGTGCAGAGATAACAGACAACAACCTGCTAAAACCAACAGCAATTTCTAACATGTCTCTTCATTGCTGTCATTGTGACCTCTGAACACACCTTCTCATTTCAACAAAATAAGTCCTAAAATAAAATGTTCTGTATCACTATTAAATATCAGGAAATATCGTCATCAGTTAGGAAGTTGTGGCCTAATGGTTAGAGAGTCGGACTCGTAATCCAAAGGTTGTGGGTTCGAGTCTCGGGCCGGCAGGGATTGTAGGTGGGGGGAGTGAATGTCCAGCGCTCTCTCCACCCTCAATACCACGACTGAGGTGCCCTTGAGCAAGACACCGAACCCCCAACTGCTCCCCGGGCGCCGCAGCATAAATGGCTGCCCACTGCTCCGGGTGTGTGTGTGTGTGTGTGTGTGTGTGTGTGAGTGTGTGTGTGAGTGTGTGTGTGTGTGAGTGTGTGTGTGTGTGTGTGTGTGAGTGTGTGTGTGTGTGTATGTGCACCTGGTATTCATCACGTCCTGGGGACCAAATGTCCCCACAAGGATAGTAATACCAGTAAATCTTAATCTTGTGGGGACATTTTTTGGTCCCCATGAGGAAACAAGCTTATAAATCATACAGCATAAAGTTTTTTGAAAATCTAAAAATGCAGCATGTTTCCTGTGAGGGCTAAGTTTAGGTGTAGGGTTGGTGTAGGGCAATAGCACATACAGATTGTACAGTATAAAAACCATTACGCCTATGGGATGTCCCCATAAAACATGGAAACCCAACATGTGTGTGTGTGTGTGTGTGAGTGTGTGTGTGTGTGTGTGAGTGTGTGTGTGTGTGTGTGTGTGTGTGCACCTGGTATTCATCACGTCCTGGGGACCAAATGTCCCCACAAGGATAGTAATACCAGTAAATCTTAATCTTGTGGGGACATTTTTTGGTCCCCATGAGGAAACAAGCTTATAAATCATACAGCATAACGTTTTTTGAAAATCTAAAAATGCAGCATGTTTCCTGTGAGGGCTAAGTTTAGGTGTAGGGTTGGTGTAGGGCAATAGCACATACAGATTGTACAGTATAAAAACCATTACGCCTATGGGATGTCCCCATAAAACATGGAAACCCAACATGTGTGTGTGTGTGTGTGTACGTACTTTGGATGGATTAAATGCAGGGAACGAATTCTGAGTATGGGTCACCATACTTGGCAGTATGTCACTTCACTTTCCTTTTTACAAAGTAAGTTCAGCATTTAAAAGTCAAGTGGATGTAAGTGTGCTGCTGATTGTAAAGTGACGGTAAGGCAAGACACCACAGGTAGCCTGAATACGGAAAAGGTTTAAAAAAAAAAACGAGAGACAGAAAGAAAAAGTAAAGGTAAAAAATAGTGCTGTCAAATGATTAATTGTGATTAATCGCATACAAAATAAAACGTTTTTATTTGCATAATATATGTGTACTGTGTATATTTATTATGTATATAATAAATACTATGGAGGACGAGAAATGACTTAAGTATAAATAAATAAATATATAAATGCAGAAATAAATAAATAACTGTAGAAATACATAAATAAAAACATGAATAAATAAATACATAAACAAATAAATGAAGATATAAATTATTAATTTAATGCTGAAATAATTAAATGAATTAATTAATTACTAATTAATTAATTAAATGCTGACATGAATAAATACACACACATACATGTATATATTTCAGAAAAAGTGTATGTTTATATATTAAGTATATTTATTTATAATACAAATTCTATGAATATAAATATAGACGTAAATATTTTTCTAAATATATACCGTATATATATATATATATATAGATAGAAATATACACAGAACACACACATATATTATGCAAAATATATATATATATATATATATATGATTAATCGTTTGACAGCGCTAGTAAAAAAAAAAAACATATATTTTCCCAGTTGATTGATTGCATTAAAGTAGTTCACTTCCAGAACAACAATTACAGATAATGTACTCGCCCTATTGTCATCCAAGATGTTTATGTCTTTCTTCAGTCGTAAAGAAATTATATTATACTACGTAATCACGTCGAAAGGTCACGCGTGACGTATGCGGAACTAGAACTACAGCCCCAGTGTTTACTAGCGTCTGAAGAAGGAGGATCGCTGCAAAGCTGTTTCGTGTGGAATGACACACAGTTGTTTAAAATGGTCCGTTCGTGTGTGTACCCTGGATGTGAAAACCGTTTTAAACCTAAAAGATTACGTCCGCTCGGAGATGAAGTGACTGCTCATAAATTTCCTTTAACAAATCCTGAGCGACTGAAGCGGTGGCTGCTCGCTCTGCAGCTGGATATCAACACACCCTCACAGTCCCTGCAGCAAAAACGAGTGTGCAGTGAGCATTTCTTACACGATGATTATCGCCCCTCCGAGCTAGGAAAGCCTCGTTTACTCAAATCATCGTCTGTGCCCATAACGTTTTTAAAGCAAGAAAAGGTAGGTTTTTAACGTATTCGACACTTTAATTGTGTTATCTTGTCAGTGTATGTTTATTACTAATGTCTTCCTGTTAAAAACGTATTAAATGTTTATTTTGTGAACTCTGAAGTATGCGTCTGATGAAAACCAAGAGTCCCTAGCAATGCAAAATGAAGCAGAGCTGGAGGTCCAGGCAGCAGGAGTGTTTTTGGCTAATGTTCCACAGTCAATACCAGTAAAACTAAAGGACTGTGCTCCAGGAACTACAAGACCGTTAACAGATGCCCATTCTAGACTTTGTTTACTGCTCACAAGTCCAGAAACTGAGCAAAACAGGACCAAACCATCCACATCTGGGGCATATTGTGCCTTCCCTCCAATACACTTCCACCGGTCTGTAAGTATAGAGCATCTAAACAACTGGAATTATGAACCAGTTATGATTTTTGTGTTATCCATCAGAAATAGAAATAACAAATGTATTTAATTTTTTTATTTCGTACAGTTTAATTGTGATAAATCCACTACAGCTTATTTCATATCGCTAATTAATATTCATTAATAATGTAATCCATGTAATTTCACAGCCTCCCAGGTATACTCAACCAGAACGCACTGAAGAGCAATCAGAGGAACATGTGGAGCTTGACATTAGCATGTTGTCCACAGACAAAAAAGATATTATTTTCCAGCCGCTCAGTTCAACATCAACTTCAGCCCCAAGCACAGAAGATGAGGAATGTGAAATGCTTTGGAAAACCAACAAATGGATTGTAAGCCAGCCCAATATCATGGAGCTTTTCAAGAGATGTCAAGAATGTGGCTCACTAATAACAGAAACCAGAAAAACAACAGTGGGAGGTCTTTTCCATGTTCACTGGAAATGTGAACAAAACCATAAGGGACAGTGGAGTTCATGCACTGATATTAGAGGACTGCCTGTTTCTGCATGCACACTTTTCACTGGAGCAACATTTACACACATCAACGATTGGGCCACTACACTGTGCTATTTTGAGACACCGTGAATATGAACTAAAATGAATCTCTGTATTATAAAAAATTATTGTAGTACACTTGAGTGTTGTAGTGTATTAAAGATGGTTAATTTTAGTTCATATTCACAGTGTCTCAAAATATCACAGTTGAGTACACTTAGATGATACTAAAGATTCCTTTTTACAAACCTTAGTGCACGAAAATAGACCACTTTAAGTACATTATGGAAGTGCACTTGTTTTTCACCTGGGATGTATCTTCCTGAAGTCAGGTATACATGTTTACTCTTAGATTCATCTTTGAGAATTTGATGTTTTGTATTGATATGACTTGATATCTTTGAATTGGCTATGTAATCGGCATGATACAATTTTACCTGACTAATAATAAATTGTTATATTTGATTTATTCTGATCTCTTCTGAAATCATTTTTTTGTAGTAGATTAAAATCGTAGTCAAGTGTTTCCCCCTCAATGCGCCCATTGAAGGCGCTCTGGGAGGAGGAATTGAGTTTGATGCTTGAGGAGAATACATGGGATCTAATTCTTGCCTGAATACATTCATCATCCATAAATGCTAGACACACTAAATTAAACTAAATATTCCCTGATTTTGACCCAACCTGCCTTCGCTGCACAACTGAACCAGCTACATTATTGCATTCTTTCTGGTCCTGTCCGAAACTGTCGGATTTCTGGAGGAAAGTCTTTAGATGCTTTTCTGTTATTTTTTCTTTACTATTAGACCCCAACTCCTTAACAGCATTGTTTGGCATTCTGCCAGAATCTGTCCATTTAAACACATTACAGGCTGACAGCGTAGCCTTTGCAACTCTACTGGCTAGGCGACTTATTCTTATGAGTTGGAAGTCAGCAGTTCCTCCTTATCACCAATGGGTTTTTGACTTTTTACATGCTCTCAAGATGGAAAAGATTTGGTTTGCAATAAAACAAAATCCAAAACTTTTTTGAAAGTCTGGAGCCCTTTTCTGGAATATTTTAAGGAGACAACTGTATCTTAATTTTATTAATTTATTTTTATCTAATTTTCCCCTTTTTTCTAACATATATGTGTGCCAGATGCATTTCACCCCATCAGTCTCCTGTACTTCGACAACGAGGAAAATGTTGTTCTGAAACAGTACGACGACATGGTTGCTGGCAGTTGTGGCTGCCATTAAAATACAGAATGACAAGATGTAAATGTATCTGTTGATGTGTAATGCCATTTATTTAAAAGCGTCACATGTGCCTCACTTCAAATGTAAATTTAGATAGCATTAACATTAGTTGATATTTCTATGGGTATTTGTATGTCTAAACCAAATTAAAGATGTTTCATGCAACCAAATATGGTCATATCTTGTATAAGTATAAAACAGACTATCATTACTTTGAGTGGAAGATGTCTTTTCAGGCTTGGAAAGCTCCACCCTTAAAGTTCAGCTACTACAAATCTACAAACTTTTTTTTTTTTTGCCATGCTGATCTGACAATTCAACATTTTATGTTAAAGGTAAGTCATCCTGAGATAGACATGCATATCGTCAGACAAGCTTGACCCTAATGAGTCATTCTGAGTTCCCTTAGCATTCGAAAATGTTACTACATAAACATAATCCAAAAATGTATGTCATGACAAATATTACATAATGTTGCAACCCAACTTTACAGTTGCTTTAGCAGGTCATAAGATGCTTGCAGAACTCCTGTTTACCACATGGTGGAGGCAGAATGGCATTGTAATGGCTAAATGGGATGTAGTCTGGTGCATTTTGTAGACGAATATGGCTAAAACTGACTGAAATCACCAAAGTATTAGGTTAAAACAATGAGCGAAAGTGAGGAAGAACTGATTTCCCAAGGTTCTCCAGATTTGTGGATTGAGTGTTTTGCTTAAGGCACTCAAGATTTTAAATATAGATATCCATATGCAGAACTGTATTTTCAGCTTTGTTAACAGGTTGGTACCATACAGTGTCAATCATATAATCTCTTTCTATCTAAATCTGTCAGAATAATCTGCAATGAGGACTACACTTTATGCGGCAAGTCATAAAGCCTGGCTTTCCCAAGACTAAGCAAAATGAGATTCTTCTTCAGATAAAAGGTAGTGCGTTCATCAAAATGAAATAATTGAACAATTACTCATTGATGATGATTTTATTGGAATGGTTCTTTTATGAAGCAACAATCCATTTAAATATACTAATTCATTCCAAAATGCACCCAGAATGCAATCAGCATTTGTCAAATATACCATTGTAAGCATATAAAACACCTATGTTGAACTCTTCATTTTTACAATACTTTTCTGCTGTGAAAAATACTGTGGACTAAGTACTTCCAAAACTCAAATACAAGATGTATCAAAATAATCTCCTTCTGATTTTTATGAAACCAAATCTACTTTCAATTAGGCAAATCTCAACTTCCTGTTACAAATAGACAAGTGCTTTTAACGGTAAGAGAACTAGGCCTTACTTTAATAAGAATTAAACATTTACAATCCACGTCTTGTACACTATAAAACAAAGAACAGCATACATACTAGAAAAACTTTCCCATGGCACACCAGACTGAAAACAAACAACACAAATCCCTGATTTCAGTCACATTCAAACTCTGGACAAACATCCAATGCTTCAGTCTGGATGTTTTCATCTCACACTATCAATGTCCTCTTCAGGTGTATGTTCTTGTGATATATACACAGGCTCAGAGTAAGGATTTACCTCTTCATTATGTGTTTTATAAAAGTTCTCCTGTATCTGTTTCCTGCTAGGTTCAAAGTCTTCCAGGTCATCAGGAGGAATCATAGATCCTCCAATCCTGACAACAGATTTCTGTGATGGTAGGGGCACTGGAACATAGCCATGATACAACATAAGTGGTGGTGAGTTCATAACCTCCAATGGTGCAGCTTGTCGCACAGCAGCCTCAGGAGATTGTACCGGAAGTTGCAAATAACTTTTTGTTTCCAGGTCAAAGAAAGTTTTCGTTTTGACCTGTACAGGCATATCCACCAGAAAGTATTCTCCGGAGTCAGGGTCCTGTAAAAGCTTCCTCTGGGTGATCGGGAAGGACTGTGTTACAAGATTAGTGGCTGGGGCATAAGTATGTTCAATGCTGTTGTGGCGCAAAGGTAATCCTTTTTGAGTAGAGTATTGTGATCCTTCTGTTGAATGAACTTCAACACCAGTTTTCCCAGTGTTGCTCGATAGGTTTCCATGCTTATCCCTTAAAAATCTATCTAGACTTTGAGTCCTACGTTCCAGTTTCTTGGGCAAGTATTTCTCATTGCTTCGGCCCAATCTGTCACTGTCATTACTTATTTGGCCATTCTCCAAATGACCCCCATGGTTTGATGTGGCTTCTAGTGGTTTCTTACTGCAATGGGTCTTTGAGTCACCAGTATCTTTGGTTGCATGTGGTACTTTTTTACTAGGATCATTCTCTTCTACGTTTTGGCTCTTGTGACCACTATGGCGTCTAGCATGCTTCTCGCTTCTTTGAGCTTTGTGCTCAAGTGTGCCATCCAGATGTTCACTTTGCTTATTGCTGATTCTGTCACTGCTAAGCGACCTGTGTTCTGATCTGTCATGTACTTTGTCAGTGCCGTGGTGCCTCCTCTCAGCCTTGTTAGCGACGCTTTTGTCACCACTCCTGCCTTTACGCTCAGATTTGCATTTAGCTTCAGCTTTTTGTATCCTCCGTGTGGTGAGCTTCATGGCTCGGCGTAGAGCCTTTTCGGTTTTTGGAGGTACAACAGGTGGCTTGTTCTGACCCTGACCGTCGTTTCCACTGCAGTCTGAAGCAGATCTCTCGCTGGGTGCCTTGGATCCCTCTGCATCCTCTGTTGGTGCATTGCAAAACATGTTCTCCTCCATCGTATCCCCTCCACTTGTTTCAAAGCTATCAATTCCCTCAGATAAAGTGCTCATAGCAGAGTGTTGCTCCTCCTCCTCAGACACCGAGGCACTTCCAACCGACAGCTTTCCGTCCTTGACTGTGACCAGGTGAGTGGCCGGAAGGGACAAGAACTGCATTGCTGGTTGGTTTGGTCGGGGGCTCTTGACTGATCCAGCAGGCATCTCAACTTGAGAATGATCTTTGAAGAGATCCAGATCTTCCTCATCTTTCATAGATCTATTCAAGCAGTTGTCTTCTTGATCTTTGAAGGAAGTATGACTGTGTGGTATTTGTGTTAAGTTTCTAGCTGACTCAATCAAGCAGTGCACCCATCCCCTTTTGTCCACATCACCAGGTGGAGAAACTACCCTGTCAGAGACATCTGACTCACTTTCATGGTTGCTTAAAGAGTAAGAATCTATTGAGGGTTTCTGGAAATTCTCCTTCACCTTTTCATCTTTTTCTTTCATGTTGCAGACTTCTGCTTTCCTTAACAACTCTTCTGTGAGTGCCCCCTGTTTGGATTCATGCAATAGAGAGGGTTCGCTTGAGTTTGAAGAGCGACTGCTGTGGTGTGTTGGTTTACCATTCAACGAGGATATAGAGTGAGACTGTTCAAGGATATCATATACTGCGATACTGTCCTTTCTGACTTTATCAGGTTTGAAAGACTCTGAGGACAGTGTTTCAGAGAGTTCCTCTTCAAGTTCGTCTACAGTTTTGACCCTTTCTGAGCTTGAAAGTCCAAGAAGTCCACTTAAGAAGCCTTTCACATAGACTTTTGGACCTTTGGATTTGTTTTGCTTGTCAGGACCTTCTTCCCTCTCATTTGTTTTTACCTTGTCTTGCATTCCTTCATTTCTGTTGTTGTTTGTGAGATCACCTACATCCTTTTGGGAGCCTTGGGTGATACTGTGTTTCCTTTGTTTACTAGAATGTTCCTCGCCTCTTTCTGATTCTTTTGAAGAGCTGTAGGACATTCTTTCAGTCTCCGAATCCATCTCATTGTAGATAATAGAACAAGTGCCACTTTCAGCATCAATGACTGTGAGTTTGGGTGGAAAATTTTTTTGATTTATTTTGCCTTTTGGAGCCTTTTCATTGGGTCTCTCTTCCATAGAGTTTTCAGAACATGTACCTTCAACAGGCAGGCCTTTCTGAATATCCTTGCGGTTCACCTTAATTTCTTTGTTGTACTTCTCTTTCAGAGCTGATACATTTCCTCTCACTGGGCCTCGATTCTTTGTTTGACTTGACTGAACTTTGCTTATTTCCTTACTTTCCATTATCTCAGTTTTACTTGTAGTGTCACCTTCTCTTTTAAAGTCCAAATTACCTTCTGTTTTTTCACCTACTCTGTCATTACTCTGAGAATTACTTCTCCCTCTTCTTGGGGGTATTTCAGGTTTATTGGAACTACCCCTTTTGTCAACACCCAACTCTTCCTCGTACTGTCCCACACTACAAATATCTCTACTTTCCAAATGATCTCCCATTTTTGTGCATTTCATTGCATGACTTTTATTTTTATTCCTTAACTCTTTCTTTTGGTGTATTGTATCACCCTTGCTGATATTACTTGTGTTGCTTTCTTGATGGTCTAGGCACAATCTGTCTCTCTCGTTATATTTTATAGGTTCTACATGCTGGCACTGCCCATTAGATGCTTCCTGCTCACAGGGCCTGGCTAATTTTACCTCAGGCACATGACTTTCACCATGTTTGGTCATGTCTTCTGACTTTGTTTGCACAGTCTGCCAATTAGTTTTAGAGGCAGATACGGTATTCTGATTTTTGCCATCTTTTGTACTTGTCCCCCATTCATTCAGTATAAACATGCTAGGTAGTTGGTCCTCTCCACTGGTGGGTAACTCAAGATCATCTTGAGGTTTTTCACAACCATGTGCATTATTTTTCAACTTTCTTTGCTCTCGTTCAGCAATTACTTCCTCTAAAGCCATTTTGGCCAAGTCGTACTTATCTATAACAACATTATCTCTCTTTAAGGGTGCAGTTGTCTTATTTGGCACCGGTTTCATTGATGCAAACAGTGCTTTCTTTGCAGAAGTGTTTCCTTTCACTGAGAAAGTTCCTTCTTTTACTTTTTGCTCTCTTTGAGTTTCCAAACCATTCTTTGGTGTAATGCTGCTCTGTTCTTTAGCTGTGGTAGCCTCTTCACTTACATGAACATTTTCTTTCAATAGTGGTCCATCCACTGTTGTTTGAACTAGTCCTTGATTTTTACGTATTCCTTCATTATGCTTCTCTTGTCTTATCTCTTTTGGTTTTGTGTTTTTGGAATGCCTGGACCACTCATCATTAACATGTTTATCCTTTATATCCATCAGCTGTTTTTCTGCATTAGAACTATCATCATGATCTTTATCATCATCTGTACTGACAAATCTCTGACTTTTAATGTAGTTGTTCTGTTGTGCAGAAAATACATGCTTTATTACTGCCTCCTTTAAGTTGGGTTCTTTTTCTTTAACAGGGCTTTTCTGTGTACTGACTGTTCCTATAGTATTCAACCTGTCCTTAATTTGATCACTAATGGCTTGTTCTTCCAGTTGTCTTAAACTTACACTTGGGCTTTTCACAGATTTGTTTTCAATAATTGTGCCATGATCTTTGCTGGCTTTTTCTGTGAAAACCTGAGAGCTGGTGTCGACGTCAGCTTGAGCATTTGCTCTGATCTCCTCAGGACAAGCTTTTCGGTAAAGTTGTAATGATGGGTGTTTTGCCTTGTTAGTTGCAGGGCTCCTGTTTGATTTTAATTTTCCAGATTGAAGCAGACTCAGTGCCAAATAGTCATCTGGCATTCCACCATTCGCAGGAGAGCCAGTTTGAGCATATCCAGTTTCCAACAAGGGACTCATTGGAGAGATAATGGCTTTGTGATGAGCAGGTGAAATTGTTATAGCTTCTGAATTCTCTGGTATTTCAAGCACATCTTTTGACACTTCGGGCTGGGGAGAATCTTTACTTTGATTAATCGCATCCAAACCTTTAAACTTAGGTGGACAGTACATGGCCTTAACCCGTTTTCTGTTGTCCTTGAGATTAAACAACAAGCTTGATGCAATGGATTTGTACCCCTCTCTCTTAATCTCAGGCGACGGATGCAGTTCTCTCTCAGGAAGCGCTGGGATCTCCAGGGCAGTGGGCGAGAGCACAGTTTGCAGTATCTCTGAAACTCCTGTCCCATGTCTGGAGGGTATCACCGGTGTCATCAGCTGTGAAATACTGAAAGGAGTTGAACTAGTGGAGGTCTGGTCGTCTATTGTCTTGACTTCTTTGTTAAATGCCTGTGCACTCCCTTCTCCAGCGTTTCTTCTTTCGCAGGCCGGTGAGTTGATGGAATGCCCCACAGGAGCAGCACTTTTTGCTCTACTTCGGCTTTTTCGCCAGGGAACACAAGCTTCCACTCTTTCTGAATTACACCTTTGTTCAGCAACAAGCGGATGAGCTTTTGTAGGAATATGATGCTGGATGTGCCAGGACTCTTTCTCTGGTTTTGGGGGTACCTTGGGTGCTGCCGATTGTATAGAAGCAAGTTGTGGTTTAAGTGGATGAGTCTCACTTTGTTTTAGACACTTTTCAACTTCTTTTTCAACTGATTGGGGGACGCTTAATTGATAGCGTCCATGTGCTGCAGTTAATTCTTTGTAAAGAGGTGAGTCATACCATTCCGGTGGCCTGTTGCTCAACACAATCTCCGAAATGTGCTCCTGCCCGATGGAGAATTTATTAAAATCCCTCCATGACAAAAACGGGCTGAATTCGCTGTGGAGGAAAAAGTTTATGCAGTTCAGTTTTCTCAGTTTGTTGTTTTTGCTTTGTTTACTTTTAGACGATTTTCCAGAGGGATTCGAAGCAACCTTGCTTGATTTCTTGGCAGGCCCTTTTTCATCTGATTTGAGATGATTTTTGGCTTGGGAAAGATGTCCCACTGTTAAACTGTGATAATCTGAAGAAAACTCGGAGAGCTCCCTTTGGATGCTGAGTAGAGCAGATTTGTCCCATGAGTCACCATTTGTCATCTTGCTGCTCTCACCGTTCTTTTTGGCTGCAAACGCTGCAAAAAGCGACGAGTCTTTGGATGACTTATTTGATCTACTCAACGGATCATTTGCTCCATTAAGGGGGTAAGAATTAAGTTTTTTGGCAGCAGAAAATGAGCTCTGCTGTGCCTTTTTTGAGACGTCCTCCACCACTGGCTTGTGGCAGCTGACTAGAGATGGGGAAAACTCTGAGTCATTGTAGATTGCTTCATCTCCAATGCACAGACTCTTGAAAGCTCGATCTGTCAGGCTCATGACCTCACGGTCTATTTCATCCATAAAGCTATCAAGATAGCGGAGGTGCTGCATGCTTGTCCTGTGGCGCTTCTCTTGGTTGCTCATCATGGATGTATATTCCCAATTCCTTCAGTCTGACACAGAATTGACCTGGCTTGACACTTCTTGCATTGTCAACACCACATATTGGAGATTACATTGTGATTTCCCTGCAAAAAAAGAAATGACAGAAATTACTTCAGTTTTGGACCGTCAAAAATCATATTTTAAAACTATTAACTTTTATATTTAAGATGAAACAGTTTGTTGTTTTGACCTCAGAGATGGTTGGTAATCCTGCCTGTGACTATGTACAGTAAAGAAAGACACACCATGCCAAACACCAACTATTTTTAGAAGAAGGCAGATGTCTCTCTGCCCTTTCACATACACAGGCCACCTGCATAACCCTTGGAAGTCATTTGTTAAAACAAATGGATTTTCAAACCATGCAGACTACTTTTTAAGTGTATCCTGTTCAAAAGATCTGCTTTTTAAAACTAAATACTTCTAAGCCTAAAATGTCAACATAGTTGAACTTCCTCAAACAAGCTATCCAACATTTTTGCCAGCATTATTTGCGCTACAGAGAATACAAATTAGTCATCATTCAGTTGTTTCATTGCAGCTGCTGCACTGTGTGGTTGATCTGGGAATAACTCATTAACCCATATTTGTGATGCTGGACCACAAAACCAGTCTTAAGTCGCTGGGGTATATTTGTAGCAATAGCCAAAAATACATTGTATGGGTCAAAATTATAAATTTTTATTTTATGCCAAAAATCATTAGGATATTAAGTAAAGATCATGTTCCATGAAGATATTCAGTGAATTTCCTACAATAAATATATCAAAACTTAATTTTTGATCAGTAATATGCATAGCTAAGAACTTAATTTGGTGAACTTTAAAGGTTATTTTCTCAGTATTTTTATTTTTTTGCTCCCTCAGATTCCAGATTTTCAAATAGTTGTATCTCAGCCAAATATTGTCCTATCATAACAAACCATACATCAATGGAAAGATTATTTATTCAACCTTCAGGTGATGTAGAAACCTCAGTTTCGAAAAAATTGACACATGACTTACATGGTTTTGTGGTCCAGGGTCACATTTATCCTCTGACCTAAATCCGTTAACCAGCACTCATCACTGCTTCTGCCTGTCATGGAATGGGAATGTGCCTTAAAAGTACTACAATATAGCATTATTAGACATTTTTGTGTAACTTAGAGAGCTGAAATGCTGATCTGATATATTTGTGAGCATTTAAAACCATGCAATATGTGGCCAGGACGATTTGGACAGCACAACATTTTTCCACCACCCATAATTCTGTATCAACTTGCAGTCGGGGTAATTTCCCCACATCTGTTATTTTATTTATGTGAAACGAAGATCTACAGTACAGTGATAAGGCCCTCAAGGAAACTTCTTCAAAATAGCAGGCTGTTCATCATAAAATTATGAAAACGTCAAAGAGCAGCTGCTCTCAACGGAGCACATTAATTTGACAAGAAGAGATTAAAAGTCAGTTTATTCCTTACCTTATTTTTTTTTTAAAGTTATGTAGTTCATACCTTGGACAAATCCATTCAACAAAAAAAATATAAAAAAGACACAAACGAATCCTTAAAGATAAATTTCACACAAGCCACCAAGTGAAGTCAGACTCTCCTGTTACTCCATATAAGAACACTGTAAAAGTGCTGTTTGCTGAACACAGCCTGAAGCTCATGGTAGAAATCCATGTTCAAGTAAACTCTTGAAAAGACTGAAGGAGAAGGAACCGAACACACCCCACCGAAATAGGTGCCGGCAAGGCCAGAGCTGTAACACGGGAAGCGCAAATATCTGAGCGACTCTTTGGTGTCGAGTGTGCGACAGATGAAATGCAAATGGTCATCTGCTATTTTGGTACCGGTAGCCTGAGTGCCATAGCTTTCTATACCTCTCCGATCCTACAGAAACTACATTATTTGACATTAACACGGCCACGCTGGACACATGGGATGTTGTTGTATGGTGGCTGGGGTGAGTAGGAGTCATTTGTCTCACAAACAGGGAAGGCAAATATAGCGCCTTGCATCACCCCACCGCAGTGTCACCAAACTCAAAGTGTAGAATGAGTGGCTAATGGAGTCTGATTACCAGGACAGAGTGCCCACAGTTGTTAAGCAGATCCTGCTTGTCTCTTTCTAGTATGTCTGCCTCCAGCCGCCGGTCAGACTGAAAGAGGAAAACATTTATGCTTAGGCTTTTTTTTTTTTTTTTATTCACAAAGTAGAAACTGGAAGTTGGAGAAAGTGTTTATGGAAACACAAACAGATTTATACCATGAAAAGCATTTGTATCCCAACATGGCCTCTTTGGGCATTAAAAACACACACACACACACACACATTAAAACAAATTCAGTCAAATATCAGTAAATATAAAGTTAAATCATGTAGTGGTTAACATACTGAAATTTAAACAATATGTAAAAGGAATAGTTCACCCCAAAATATTCTGAATATTCATGTTATTCCAAAAAAACATTTATTTTTTTATTATTTTATTTTAGTTTATTATTTAATTTTATTTTATTTTTTATTTTATTTTTTTAAGCACATCATGACACGTCTATAAAAGCATAGACAAAAAAGGGCTTTTTTTATTCACAAAGTAGAAACTGGAAGTTCCTGGAAGTTGGAGAAAGTGGTTATGGAAACACAAACAGATTTATACCATAAAAAGCATTTGTATCCTAACATGGCCTATTTGTTTTAACACTTCATATCTAATTGTATTTATTTGGCTATGGTCTTCACACCTGCGCAGCATGATAGAGAGTTATTTAAGTGGCTCTATTTGAAGCCGCCTGTATTTCATCGAGTAATAGCCTGCCTTTCTTTCTGGCACACCTTTCATATCTCAGCTTATCTGTCACATGTCAAAGCAGCACCTGTTTCTCCACTCTACAGGCCAGAGTCTCAAGAATACCAATAGTGTTTTTTCTAAGCAACAACTGTTAAGTTTTGAAAATAAAAGCCCATTTAGAATAAGGACATTAACTGTAACTATAAAGTTTTATCATTCTAAATATATGAGAATATGGAAGTGCACATCACCGATATAATGTTACCAACACAGGAACAATATTGTTGGAATCCCTTTCGGAATGACTTTTTTCAGGTGGTGAATGATAAAAATACTGACAGCCAATCAGAATTCACTGAATATTTAAAGCAGCAGATGACATAACTGCAGCTTGTGCTTATAATAAACAGAGCATTATTGTGCATTGCTGTGCATTATCGTTATAGTTATCTTTGTAGTTATAGTTCTTGGTGTGAACAGGCATTTAAAAAAAAAAAAACACATTAAAACAAGTTCAGTCAAATATCAGTAAATATAAAGTAAAATCGTGTAGTGTTTAACATATGGAAGTTTAAACGATATGTAAAAGGAATAGTTCTCCCAAAAATATTCTGAATATCATGTTGTTCCAAACCTAAAAGACATTAAAAAAAAAAAAAAAAAACTTCCAATGTTGATCAATAAACTTGACTTTTATTCACTATATATTTCATATACAGACTGATATTTAATTTGTTATTTATGTATTTTATGTTATTTATGTATTATTGATTGTTATATTGTCCAAAAAATATATAAACCATATTATCGGCCAGCTGTATATATAAATTTGAATTCTCTCTCTCTTTCTCTCTCTCTGTGTGTGTGTGTGTGTGTGTGTGTGTGTCAAAACATTTGAATATCGTGAAAAAAAAATTTTTTTTATTGTAACATTTCAAAAAGTGAAACATTCTAGTTTCATAACATGTAAAGTAAAACATCTCAAAAGTTTTTTGTTTGTTTGTTTGTTTTAATTTTGATGATTAGAGCTTACAGCTCATGAAAGTCAAAAATCCAGTATCAGCCACAGGCTGATTGCTTCCATGCCATTCCTCACTGATACTGGAGTTTGTGCTAAAGGAGCCCCGACCAAGTATTGAGTGCAGAAATCAACATACTGTACTTTAAAGAACTTGAACTTATATGTTTGGCAAACCCTTTTTTTGATTGATCTTAGGAAATATTCTAATATTTTGAGATACTGGATTTTTGACTTTCATGAGCTGTAAGCTCTAATCATCAAAATTAAAACAAAAACAACTTTTGAAATGTTTTACTTTACATGTAATGAATCTAGAATATATGAAAGTTTCACTTTTTGAAATAAGTTACAATAACAAAATTAACTTTTTCACAATATTCTAATTTTTTGTGATGCACCTGTATATTCACAGACACACTAATCTCAATTTATTGATTTATATTTTGCTAAAATGTACTTTTATAAGGCATGAAAGTAAGATGATATATAAATATTTTCTGTAAAGTTTTTTTTTCGCATTGTTTTTAAGTGAATTTGGGAAACACTTTTTTTTAGGAGAAGACAAAAATGAGTGGCTGCTCCATCAGCTCAGACACATGCATACAGTCACTTATGTTTTGTCCACAAACTGTATATTATTCCTGTACATGATTCATGGGGTCGTATGGGGAAAGTCCCTCCCTAATAATATCTGTAAGCCTCTGTGTCAGCAGTCAGACCGCTGTATGCGACTGCAGCTCGCTTCTGCTAATGTGAACCTCGAGGGGAGGAAGGTCACAAGGAGAGGGCAGACCAGTCTCTATCCTTAGCAACCCAGCCTCACCGTTTCCAAAAGCTCTCATGTCCACTCAACCTCTTATTCCAGAGCGAGCAGGCAAGGCTATAATAGGACAACCGGACCGTTTGGCTCTCAGGGGGCGTCCGGAGAGGAGTTGGATCTATTTGAGTTGATGGACGTCCACACATGGGCCGGCTATCATTCATTGCACTGAAGAATGCTTGAGCATTACGGCTGCCAATAAATACTAGCATGTCTGATCGACTGGCCTCGACATGCACCCGCTGCCCACAGAATGCCCTGCTGACAACGCTCAGACGCTCCGGTTACTGTTGTGTATTGACTGCCATGCTGGATTCAACGGGGAGAATGGATATCAATGCAATAACCTTTCCCTCGTTGTGTAATGCTTAAAGAAACAGTTCAAAAATGAAAAATCTATCACCAGTGTTGGGGAGTAATAGTTACATGTAATGGACTTACATAATTTAATTACAAAATAAATGCAATTTTAATCAGTTACAGTTACTGAGAAAAAATAATTAAATCACAGTTACTTATGATGATGTTTACGATTACAAAGGGGGTTACATCTGAATATTTTCACACACACCAACGTGATCTCATGAAAATACGTATCTATTTGCACGTAAGATTTTCATGAGATCACGTTGGAAAAACATATGGATTCATAAATGCCAGTGTTGAGAAGGTTACTTTGGACAAGTAATAAGTTACAGATTACAAGTTACCCTATTCAAAATGTAATAAGTAGTGTAACTATTTCAATTGCTTTATTTAAGTAATGTAACTGATTACATTTTCCAGAAATCTGGTTTTCTGGATTTCAACTGTTAATCATTTTCAAACATATAAACCACGCAGGGTTAATCTTACAGTAACACTCAACACTGATTTCTGTCAAAATCCTTCATCTCGTGAATTAAGATTATAATAATTTAATTTTAAAGCACACCACTCTGTGTGTGTGTGTGTGTGTGTGTGTGTGTGGCTGCAACGTGATCTCATGAAAATACGTATCTATTTGTACGTAAAATGTATCCTCGGAAAACGTATGCATGTGACGTTTAAGCAGACGTCTATACGTACTATATACACGTATTTGAGCTTCAAAAACGTAAAGGGTCTTACGTATTTTCATAATTAACGTATAAATGCTTACGTATAACCTACTGCATATACTTTAGAGTGGATAGGCAGAGCGTGGCAAGATTGTGACAAACAAAAGATATGATAAATATGCGATTGCGCCTTGTAACATCTCTTTTAATAATAATAATAATAATAGCCAAGTTAAGTCACTGTTATTTATATATCGCTTTTTACAATGCTGATTGTGTCAAAGCAGCTTTACAGTATTAAACAGGGAAATATAGTGTGCTGAAAGAAGCGGTGTTTCGTTCTCCTCTGGCCAGACAGCAGTTTGATTTAATCTCATAGTAATAATCAAGGATATTAATAATCAATATAGCGAGGACTCATACTACTACTACTAATAATAAATACATTAATTGGCGTTCAAACCACGTTCCTTTAATGTGTAGGCTACAGAAGACATATTTTAATCGCCGACGCTAAAGAGTCCTTTAGATCCGATCTAAGTGCCCCAGACCCCCCACCCAGATACAGTTATATGTCAAATAACTTGTTCTGCGTTTGTGAAAATAACAAACAAGTGCGTGTCATTACTGCATAAAAATAATATATTAATGCAATAGCCTACCTATAATAGCCTATTATTGGTATTAATAGGTATTATTGCATTTGTTAAGCTATTTATTGTTATATTGTTAGTCTATTATACAGAATAGGCGTGATTTTACGTAAGTAATAATTAATGTAGATTACATGGTTTTTGACGTATTGATGATCATTTGTATTTAAAAAAAAAACAAAACGAGGTAAAAGTGTTTGAAATAAAGCACGAAATGTATACACACGCGCGCGCGCACACACACATTAGTCTTGGCTTTAATTACAGAAAAAATACCATGCTGGGTAATTGCATGTTTTTTTTTTTGTTGTTTTTTTTCTTCATATATCTATCTATTTATATATATATATATATCGTTATTGCAGAGCAGTAAAAAAATCTGCATGCATTTTTATGTTGTACTTTTAAACGTGCTGTGTTCAGGTACAAAAACAGGTATAAAACAACGGAATAACAACGTTTGAAGCTCATATTTCATAACACTTCTCAGCAAACAAAGTATTAAACATGAATTAAGCAGATACGCAAATAAAAGCGTTTTCATAAGCACATTTCTTGTTATAACTGACTGGTCAAAGCACGTTCTATCTGTACGTATTTTGAGCTGTTTTTACGTAAATTTAGATACGTATCAAAGCTGAAACTACGTCCAGATAATACGTAAAAGGCACTGAAAATACGTAAAGGTATATGCGTATTGGACCGTTTTAATTTACGTCTAAATATGTACGTTTTGTGTGTGAGATCAGGCTGGTTTTTCAATGACTTGCTTTTGTTTCTTGCGTGGAGCTCAAAAGAAGATATTTATACCAGAATGTCTGCTCATTTCCATACAATGAAAGTGAATGATGATCACGGCTATTTTGCAAGATTTTAAGTGATGGGCTTTGTAAATTTCAGTCTGTTCCTCACATAAATCTATTATATGGCTTCAGAGGACTCATTTATGGTACTTTTTTGCTTGACAGTTCTTGGTCCCCATTCACTTTTATAGTACGAAAGATAATCATTTAAGAACATGAGGTTCATTATGACAAAAGTTTTCTTTTTGGATGAATTATGAAAAGATTTTAAGGTTAAAAGGTTAGATTTTGTGATGTTTTTGAAAGAAGTCTCTTCTGTTCACCGAGGCTGCATTTCTATGATCAAAAATACAATACAAGCATAATATTGTGACGTTATATTACAATTTAAAATAGCTGTTTTTGATGTGAATATATGTTAAATGTAATGTCTTCAGAAATCATTCTAATATACTGATTTGCTGCTCAAGAAACATTTCTGATTATTATCAATGTTGAACACAGTTGTGCTGCTCAATATTTTTGTGGAAACCGTGATGCATTTTATTTTTCAGGATTCACAGATTAATAGAAAGTTCAAAAGAACAGCATTTATTTGAAATATAAATCTTCTGTAAATGCCACTTTTTGATATTTTAATGCATCCTTTAAAGATTTATCCTGAAAGTATTAATTTCTTCCAAAATATTATTTGAATGTTAGTATATATTGGCCTTAAATATTAACATTAATCATGGAATAATTTTGTTTATTATTGCTAACAACACATAGATTGTTTAAAAAAATAGCATTAATAAACAGAAGAAATCCCTCCATGGTTCATGTTAATATTTGAGGATATAAACATTTCTTAGAACATACAGATCACATTGCACCACTGACTTATTGCAACAGACCCAATTAATTTGACACGGCCTTGTTTAAAGCCCAAGTGCTGTCACAAAACAAATATCTGGAGTTGAGACATCAAGATGTCAACAAATCACCTTGTGATGAAAACAAATCACACTGCAGTATGCCAGTTCTGTGATGAAACCATTAGGTCTCCTGATAGAGGAGATTCACAGGTCTAAAGATGCACAAATACACATTCTGCCGGAGTTAAGCAATGGCGGTGTGTTGTAAAATCATGTCCCACTCAACCACTTATCTATACTGTCATTAGTCCACTAGAAAGTTGTCAAACACAAGCTTTGTCGTTCTCACAGCACTTACCACAAAATATAGCAATTCTCCTGCATGGTGCATTTTGTTTTGTGTGGTATGTCACTCTAAAAATATATATGAGATAATATATATTTACACACACTGCTGCGTGTACACAATCCCACAAAGACTCAGCAATATATGTATGTTTACATGCTCATGCACTACAAATCATCCTGCTCTGTTCCCCAACCAGCTGCTTGACTCAAAATGTATCTTTGCACATATACAGTATTTATGTGAAGCATTCGTATATTTTGTAATATGATAAAGACAGTGTGTCCTACTGTAAGAGATAGTATGTTTACTATCACAAAAATGAAATCTTTTACACTCTCAGCATAGATACTGCAAATATTAGATATAAATAGAGCAGACAAAGAACTGTGGCCTCCTGACACTCGTGTTATGTTATGGTTTAAGAGACTATGATAAGCATTTTGAGCTGGCGTTTAGATGTGCTGCTGGACCGACAACAGGCTGTGAGTATTTATGGAAATTCACAAGTGTTTGACAAGACAAGAAGTGGCAAGATCAAGCTTTAATGAAAGGCTCAGCATTGCTCTTTCAGACACAGAGTGCAAAATTTGACCTGAAAATCTTACAAATATTTATTGTTTTTATTTGGTCTGTAAAAGAATGTGTTTAACCTTCAGAAAATGTTGATATAAAAATTATAATTTTTTTGTTGTTATTTAAAACATTAAATAAATAGTTATGTAAATAGACAAATAAATGTTTGAAAATGTTGACTGTCATTCATAGGAGGTCAAAGTAAATGTTGAAAATATAAAAATATGAGCTTATTTTATTTTGTATTTTATTTTATTTGAACTTTTTACCAAAATTTGGCTTAAATACTGTTTAGAACCCTGATTGTAATAATTATTTTGTATTTCCATGCAGTAAATATCCAATAAACATCTACATAAATATACCATAAATATTAAAATGAAATAATTTTCACAATATTTCACAAATAATTAAAAAGGTCAGTTAACACATCAAATTCAACATGCATTTTTAAAGTAGAAAGAATTTTATTTAATTTACAACTTCGATTTACATTTTTTTACACCCATCATATCTTCAATGGCTGTTCAATAAGCCTGTTAAAATTTAAACATGGCAAAACATGCTAATCAAGCAGAGCGTTTGCATTATTTTAAGCTTTAAGTATTAAGTTATTTGAAGTATTAAGATGTAACTTTGTGGCAATGACAAGGACGAACTTGACAAGAAATGTTGCTAATTTAAACCTTAAATGGTATTAAACATAGCAAGGCATGTTGTATGAACCTCCCAGAACGGCCGGCTATATATATTACAGTATATTAAAACATCAGCCTGTAAAGCTCAGTGTTCAGAAGTGATATGAATAGCAGTTATGTAAAAACGCATCGCTAATACCAGTGCTAAGACCCATTAGATGGTCAAAAGATTAATGCTTTTAAAACTAGAACCTGTTTAGGACCATTATTACAGTAACTATTCAGACCACAAATTGTAATACTTAATTTAATGATGCTGTCATTTGTATGAATATGAACCACACAAAGCTCAGAGAATCTGACACCTCTGTCCATTTGAAGGCCCAGCGGCTGAAACTAAATCAAAGGAGAACTTGTAGGCCAGATGGCGTGTTTCTCAGTTTCTCAATGCTCCATTAATGCTCTGTGTTTGTTATGCCAACCTGTTAGCGTCTGTCCAAAGCAGACATGCACCGCTGACCACCTAGAAGAGCGAGTCTGCTCTCCTACTGTTGTTTGTGACCTTTGACTGCGTAACAAGGACCCGCTGAAGGAAGCCTGTCATCTACTCCAGATTGATCATTTAGAAACTATTCAAACCTGTGCTGATTCTCAGATACAGCAACATGATAACAACTCTTTGATCTCTACGGTGACATTTTGAGCAGCCGTGTTGTGGTCAGATGTGGGTCTTGTCATGCATGCATCTGCACCAATATTCTCATATAGCATGTCCTAGATAACTACATGAGGATAATGATGACAATTTAAAATTTTAGGTGAATTATAGAAATGAAATGTGCAATACCGTTCAAAGGTTTTATGTTTTGAAAGAAGTCTCCTCTGCTCACCAAGACTGCATTTATTTAATCAAAAATACAGTAAAGTATTGTGAAATATTAGTACAATTCAAAATAAGTGTTTTCTACAATGAAGGTGCTTCAGGATGCCATAGAAGAACCTTTTTTGTCTAACTGGTTGCATCAAGAACCTTTAATATTTGAAGAACCTTTCTGTTTCACAAAAGATTATTTGCGGTGAAAGAAGGTTCTTCAGATTATAAAAAGGTAAGAAAGAGATGGTTCTTTAAAACACCTTTGACTGAATGGTTCTTTGTGGAACCAAAAATGGTTCTTCTATGGCATTGACCTTTTAAGCACCTTTATTTTTAAGAGTGTATGTGAATATATTGTAAAATGTATTTCTGTGATGCGCAGCTGTATTTTCAGCATCATTACTCCAGTCTTCAGCGTCACATGATCTTCAGAAAGCATTCTAATATACTGATTTACTGCTCAACAAACATTATTATTATTATCAATGTTGAAAACCCAATATTTTTTTGTGGAAACCGTCATACATTTTATTTTTCAGGATTCTTTGATGAACAAAAAGTTCAAAAGAACAGCATATATTTGAAACAGAAATCTTTTGTAACATTATACATGTCATGTTTGAGCTATTTAATGCATCCTTGATGAATAAAATACTAATTTCTAAATCTTACAGACCCCAAACGTGTGCTGCGGTCAAATCTGGGTGATTCGGTGGTCTGGTCATGCATGCAATAACACAAATGTTCTGATATCACATAACCAAGTTACTGAGCTCGAGTGTCAAAACAAGTTGGTGCAATAGATCTCAGATGCATGCAATGCATGTCAGTCTCAAAACACTGACTGGTGGAGCGTTTTGACCCCGATTGAACCTAATAACTAACACAAAGTGATGCTTAATAACTGTAAGGGTCTTCAGAATGGACAAATCTTGCATTGCGGTTTAAAATTCACTGGCATGCTGCCTTTTAGCAACAATTATCTCCTAATGGAAATGACACTGAAGAGCTGTACACATTATCATCAGCTCATCTTATCTTGAAATCATTTGGTGAGTGTTCAGGAAATGGTTTAATTTTCGAAAACAGCGCATCAGCACGTTTGCACAAAACATTCAATGTAAGAGACAGACATGACAAGACTTAAGAATGTCTGAACATGCAAGATACTGCTCAGCCTTCTGCTTTATCCTCACCATCGGTAAGTCATTTTCATTGTTTATGGAAGCTGGGAGTTTTATTGGTATTTGAAGCTGTGGCATCATCAAATATAAAATTATTATTTTAGAAAATAGAATCGAAGACTGAATGATAATGAAAATGTTTTGATAAAGTGTGTTGAATGCAAGAGTGTGTTAGAAGCACATTTTGACCAAGAATATGAAATTAATTGATTACTTTTGATAAACTAGGTCAACACATATTCTTGTATCTAGTGTGTGAGTTTAATATGTGTAAGTATGGGTTACAGATGAATGTGTGGACAAACAAATCTGATAAACAGTAGAAATATGTAATATTGCTTTTTTTAGGAGTTTTCAGGTGTCAGGGCTGTAATGCGTTAACAGAAGGAAGTGATCACAGATATAATCTCACTTCCTCTCATTCAGGTCTCGACTGAAAGTCTAAATAATGACATGTTATGAAGCTAAAAGCAGGCCTATATGACAAAAGAAGCCAAAAACAAACTAATGTGTAACAGACAGTAAAGTTTTGATGTGTCTAAAACATGACAAAACACATAGCAATGCTTTACATACTATTAATAAAAAATGAGCAATTTGTTACAGAATTGATTTATCTTTAACATTAGTTAATAAAACTGTTCAGTAGCTATGTTCCATCCAAATTTGCCAATTTAACTTCAAAATTAGAATATTGCATAAAACATCTGCAAATTAGGCACTATTCCATTAGTTCAAGAGAATAAAATCACCGTGCACTTTCAAAGAACTGGTGCAAAGTATTAATAATAATACTGATGGGAAGCTCACAGCTCTTTTTTTCCTACATAATAAATGATTTGCACAGATGAAACACAATAAGAAACACTGTCATGGTATTGCGTGTTTGGAGGCGGAACGCAAGTCACATTGTTTTTATGTTCATCGAGGACTTTATTTGGTAAATGTTTTTTATCATAGCTTACGCAATGGAAACTTTACAGAAATTATAATAATATTTTTTTTATAAATTCATGCACATCTTGGCTTTTCCATCCAGCTTAAAAAAAAAAAATGCAATATCCCAAAATTTGCAAACAAACAAAAAAAACTGTAGGTCGTTGTCAACAGCTATTGTTAGTTCATGAAAGCTCAAGTATATATATATATATATATATATATATATATATATATATATATATATATATATATATATATATATAAATATAATGTATTAGTAAATTACTTTATTATTAATTGAAATTAACATTACGATTAATAAATGCTTTCCAAGTACATTACTATTAATATTACGTCAAGCCAACATTATATAAGAATCTGATGAGTTTTGAGTAAGGATATGTGACTGATATGTTACAGATTGTTTGCTGGTGGCGCAGGTAAAGGCACAAGACTCTTCCAGTGATGAACCAGGTACAAACACACAATCCAAACCCTACAAAACACATTCAGAGCTGATAACCGTCCTATTTACATCATGTTTCTTTCCTGAATCTCAGAAATCAAATATGCTGTCATAGGAGCAGCAATCGGCCTTTTCCTTTCCATCTGCTTTCTGCTAGTCAAACTCTACATCATCAGAAAGCAGGCGCTTGACAGTGAACACGAGAGATCAGGCAAGCCTATTATAAATGTGATTAAAACATTAACCATCATAGCTTTAATCAGTTTTGATCATTTCTAATGCTTTAATATTTCTAAAGATACATCACTAAGAAGAGCATCTGCACGGTAAGGATATTTTTATATGTAAATTACACTTTCACATCCCTATGATATAGTTGCAGAAGTTTGGTCTGAAAGTGAATCTCATAAAATGATGACCTTTATTTTAAGGGATCACTGATGTGGAGAGCAGGAGGGAATGAAATGTCTTCCGAGGATCATTTAATACAAACGTTTACATCATTTTATGACTATTTTATACAGTTTTATGTATTAAATAGCGGCCAGTTTAGGCCTGTAAAACAAATGACTGTAAATTCAGCCGATCAGTGCCATTGCTGTGCCGTCATGAGGCCTTTTTGTGTTTTTTGAGCCATAATGTGAGTAAAATATATTTACAATAACTATAACAGAGAAATAGTTTGTATCAAGAGCACAAAAGATTTTAGGTTTTACTTATTTTATTCATCTGTTGTTCATCTGTGACATTTCTATGTGTGATCAAACAAGATTGTTTATTTGTAATTAAGTAAATAAAAAAATGAACATGCAGCTTTAAGTACATTTAGAGTCATTTATCTTTATTAAAATGTATCTCTCTCTCATGCTTTATCTACAGTATGAGAAACACACATAAATGTAATATTTCCCTATAAATGTTATTTTTGAGTGCTATCTGAGTCTTGCATTTGCTTTACACAATTTCTAATATGAAAAAATCACAGTCCTGCTCTAAAGGTTTTTAGTCAATCAATCAATCAATCAATCAATCAACCTACCTACCTACCTACCAACCAACCAACCTACCTACCTACCTACCTACCTACCAATCAACCAACCAACCAACCAACCTACCTACCTACCTACCAACCAACCAACCTACCTACCTACCTACCTACCTACCAATCAATCAACCAACCTACCTACCTACCTACCTACCAATCAATCAATCAACCAACCAACCAACCTACCTACCTACCTACCTACCTACCAACCAACCAACCAACCAACCTACCTACCTACCTACCTACCTACCTACCTACCTACCAATCAATCAATCAACCAACCAACCAACCTACCTACCTACCAACCAACCAACCTACCTACCTACCTACCTACCTACCAATCAATCAACCAACCTACCTACCTACCTACCTACCTACCAACCAACCAACCAACCAACCTACCTACCTACCTACCTACCTACCAATCAACCAACCAACCAACCAACCTACCTACCTACCTACCAACCAACCAACCTACCTACCTACCTACCTACCTACCAATCAATCAACCAACCTACCTACCTACCTACCTACCAATCAATCAATCAACCAACCAACCAACCTACCTACCTACCTACCTACCTACCAACCAACCAACCAACCAACCTACCTACCTACCTACCTACCTACCAACCAACCAACCAACCTACCTACCTACCTACCTACCTACCAATCAATCAACCAACCAACCAACCTACCTACCTACCTACCTACCTACCAACCAACCAACCAACCAACCTACCTACCTACCTACCTACCTACCAATCAATCAACCAACCAACCAACCAACCTACCTACCTACCTACCTACCTACCAATCATCCAACCAACCAACCTACCTACCTACCTACCTACCTACCTACCAATCAACCAACCAACCAACCAACCTACCTACCTACCTACCTACCTACCAATCAACCAACCAACCAACCAACCTACCTACCTACCTACCAACCTACCAATCAATCAACCAACCAACCAACCTACCTACCTACCTACCTACCAATCAATCAACCAACCAACCTACCTACCTACCAATCAATCAATCAACCAACCAACCAACCTACCTACCTACCAATCAACCAACCAACCAACCAACCTATCTATCTATCTATCCATCCATCCATCCATCCATCCATCCATCCATCCATCCATCCATCCATCCATCCATCCATCCATCCATCCATCCATCCATCCATCCATCCATCCATCCATCCATCCATCCATCCATCCATCCATCTCAACATTTTACATTTTTTGGATTGATTGAGTTTATTTTCATTTTCATTTTGAATCTGTCAGGTTTTCAATGTTCTCAAGCTTTCAAGCCTTCTGCATCTGTATCATGCAATGCCCCACTTTATCCAGAGGAGGGCAGTCAGTTCTTTCCTGCTGTTCCACATCTGTTTCCACTATCAGCTGAAAAACCAGTCATCCATCAGTCTTCAGAACCAGAATGATATTGTAAACAAATACATTTATTCTGCTGGGCCCTGCAGCTCAACTACAACCCACTGACTGAACCTGTTAACAGACCTAGAACTGACCAAACAAACAATGCCAATCTCGGATATCTAAGAATTTCTGAGTAAAACATTTCCAAACTTTCTGATGAGGCAAATATGCCTCTCTCTCTCTCTCTCTCTCTCTCTCTGTGTGTGTGTGTGTGTCTATATATATATATACAGACACACTACCAGTCAAAAATGTTTGAACAGTAAGATTTTTAATGTTTTTTATCTCTTTTGCTCACCAAGCCTGCATTTATTTGATCCAAAGTACAGCAAAAACAGTAAAATTTTGAAATATTTTTACTATTTAAAATAACAGTTTTCTATTTGAATATATTGTAAAATGTCATTTATTCCTGTGATTTCAAAGCTGATTTTTAGCATCATTACTCCAGTCACCTGATCCTTCAGAAATCATTCTAATATTCTGATTTGATGTTCAAGAAACATTTATTTATTATTATTATTATTATTATTATGTTGAAAACATCTGAGTAGATTTTTTTTCAGGTTTCTTTGATGAATAGAAAGTTCAGAAGAACAGCATTTATCTGAAATAGAAATATTTTGTAACATTATACATGTCTTTATCACCACTTTAGATCAATTTAAAGCATATTTGCAAAATAAAAGTATTAATTTCTATAATTTCTTTACCGAAAGAAAAAAAGAAGCTAAAAAGTTGGAGAATATCAGTTGTAAACCAGGTTTAGTGCCAGTATACTCCAACTGGACTGGACAAAAACAACATTTTAGCTTTCTGAACAGGAAGTGGCATCTGCTTCATTGAGTGTAGTGTGTAGTCCTCCATACAAAGGGGAGGAGAGAGGGTGTAGACTAAGTAAATACAGAGCATGCCCTGTCTCGGGTTACACAGAGAAGGAGAGAAAAAAAGTGTGGAGGACTTCACTTTTTGTGAAGAGGTTGAACTGGAGTTGCATGGAGCCCATCAGCCTGGAGAATGAAGATCACTGCAGTGCTAACAGCTCTCCTGACTAACCTCCTCTTTGGAAGTAAGTGCAGTCTGTCTGAAGTTAACATCAGCTGTGATGTTGTTGATTAGAGCTAGGAAATCTCAGCATGTCAGTGACTTTTTTTAATGCATGCATTTTTTTTTTTTTTTTTTTTTTTTTTTTTTGATTCTGAGAGTTTAAAGGTAAAGCTCAAGTTTTAAAGCTCAAGCTGACATACGCACAATGTCTTGATATAAGTGCAAGCAGTATGAAATTTCTCTTTCAAGTCTTTTTTCCTGGTGATTCACTTTTTTTTTTCTCTGGCTGTGTGTATGTTGTGGTTTCCGACTCCTCCTTCGTTAGTATATGTAACTTAAATCTTATGTGTGTGTGTGTATATATACATGTGGTCACTCTGAGTTTATAAATAGCACAACATCCTCACAGATAGAAATGACACACCAGTTTGTTTTCTTCCTTTAAAAAATGCTTTACAGTCCATGGACAACTGTGATTGTGGCAGATTTTGTGGATTTAGATTTAGCATCTACAGCATTTATAACTTTATATTCATGATTTATTACTAAGTATTTAAATGAACATATTCATATTCATAACTATATGCTTGATTTCAAAATTATACCTTCAAATTTATACAAATATATATATATATATATATATATATATTCAACTTTTATGTAATATTCATGTTTATATATATATATAATAAATGTTTATAAAATGTTTTTTTTTTTTTTTTTGTCAAAAACAGTTTATATAGAACATGCAGTATTAGGTATAAATAATGTAATAATACTTGTTTGTGTTAAAATGATGTATCAAAAGTTTGGAATAATTAAGATTATTTTAATGCTTTTGAAAAACGGTTCTGTTTTGCTTATCGAAGCTGCATTTATTTGATCAAAAATATATACAGTATAAACAGGAATATTGTGAAATATTATTACAATTTATTATTACAATTACATCTCGTGTTCGAGATCCACCTATGGGAAGGGCATCCGCGCCTGACCTCTGCAGAAACATCCAATTGCACCAAGTCTGGCGTGTCCAATGGCAGGTAAGGGGCCGCCCCTTAACCGAGCGCATAAAGCCCCCACACGCGCTACCTTTCCTCAATCGAAATTCGCTTCTCACGACCTCTGAATTTTACTCACAGCTCGTTAGTTTTGACTTCACTTAACCGTCTACAGGAGGACACATCTCTCGATCAGCCTCCACCAGGCATGCTTGACAATTTACCAGGTCAGCTGTTTTTATTCTGCAAGCCACCCACGCTCGCACTATTACTAAGCTGCCCGCCTCTTACCTGTCCTTTTCCATTGTCCGTTGTTATTGGCGCTTTCCTAACCAAGTCCAGTTACCACTGTGGACAACCTGTGGCCAATTGAATGGCCAGCAACTCTAATGCGTTGGACCAGGAAAAGGACTAGTTTTCTCTGCATGTGCGAAACACATGTGTTTTAGCATCAAATGGATTTTCTGCATCCATTCATCAGGCCTTTTATTAAGCCCCGGCTTTGGCGGTAAGAGCCCTCAGCGTCTCCTCCCTGCCATTCGCTTACCAGCGAACTGCTGGTCAACATGGGATAACAACCGGAGAATGGGTCGCCATCACTCGCTTTCTTGGGTGAAAGGGGGGGCCTCCCTTTTAGTAAGCAGCCGGCTTGTTGCACGGCCACAGGTGGCTTTAAGTTCAAGTTCAAGTTCACGGGTGGCCAGCCCTCCGGACACCAGTTCTGTCCCTTGTATTTCCCCATCTTATCTGTCGGCGCAGTCGGGGGTTCAGTGCTGACACGGGCTTCACTGTTCCCGGTGTAGCCCAGTGTCGGGGAATACAGTGAGCGTACAGTGTCTGGGAGCGTGAGCCGGCGTGACCACACTGAGAATAGAGGGTCTTAAAGGAACACTCCACTTTTTTTGGAAATAGGCTCATTTTACAACTCCCCTAGAGATAAACAGTTGAGTTTTACCGTTTTTGAATCCATTCAGCAAACTCCGTGTCTGGCGGTAGCACTTTTAGCGTAGCTTAGCATAGATCATTGAATCGGATTAGACCATTAGCACTTGGTCATCAAAAATGACTAAAGAGTTTCAATAATTTTCCTATTTATAACTTGACGAAAGTTACATCGTGCACTAAGACCGACGGAAAATGTCGCAAGAACGTTTTCTCTTCTTCATGTCCTACCTCTTGGGCCATCTGGAAATGAGTGCGTTCTTGAAGTGAGTTTTATCTCTTCATTTTTCAGCCCATTATGCGATCTCTACCGCTCTGGCACAGTGATGCGCTCGTGCACAGCAGTGCTGCATCACTGGAGGAATGCAGAGTGTTACGCTCATGGGACCCACTGGGGGCCATCTTGTTGCGGAAAGTGGAAACGACAGACGCGTCCTTAACAGGATTGGGAACCATCCAGGAGAGCAGAACATTGAACTGTGTGTGGCTAAACACACTCTGCTCCGCCCACATAAATTATTTGGAGCTCCTCACAGTTCGGGAGGCTCTAAAACATGTTCTGCCCTGCCTGCAAGAACTTCATGTGCTGGTGCGTTGTGACAACACCACAGTCATATGAACCGCCAGGGGGGATGCACTCCTCCAAGCCTCATGCACAGCTCACAGGCTGTTAGTATGGAGCAGGCGGCTCTTTCCTGAACGAGAAGCGAATATGCTCACTGAGGAAAGGTAGCGCGTGTGGGGGCTTTATGCGCTCGGTTAGGGGCGGCCCCTTACCTGCCATTGGACACGCCCTCCAGTCTGTCAAGCCAGATTTGGTGCAATTGGATGCTTCTGCAGAGGTCAGTCGCAGATGCCCTTCCCATAGGAAGGGCATCTGCGCTCCGACCAGTAACCTATTGTTTTGTATGTTAATATGTTGTAAAATTATGAATTTTCAACATCATTACTCAAGTTTTAAGAGTCACATAATCCTTCAGAAATCATTCTAATATGCTGATTTGATGCTCAAGATGTCTATATGTCTATACCATTTTAATGAAATACAGAGCCAGACAATTTGTGGCGACGTCTGTTTGAGAGCCACCCATATAATGTTCTCCAGATGGCCTGTCAAAAAGACTCATTAAACAGCAGCAAGAGGGTCTGGAAAGACTCTTACTTTTAATTTCCCAGCAAGTATTGCTTTATTCTCTTTAAAGTCTGCGGACAAATTGCTAGCTTACACAACTAGGACACTGAATATTAAAGTACTTGTGTTTAATAATTTTTTATCCAGTTAGAATTCATTTTTCTTAAATATCGTGGCTCTATTAAAGCAATAATTCACCCAAAAATGAAAATTTTGCTGAAAATGTACTCACCTTCAGGTCATCCAAGAAGTAGTTTGTTTCTGCATCAGAGTTGGGGAAATGTGTCTCTGCATCAGTGTCTCAGCAATAGATGCTCTGCAGTGAATGGGTGTCATCAGAATGAGAGTCCAAACAGCTGATAAAAACACCACAATAATCCACAAGTAATCCACACCACTCCTGTCCATCAGTTAACATGGAGAAGACAAAAGCTGAAACAAATCCAGCATTAAGACGTTTAAATTGAAACCTTCACCACTGGCCAAAATATCCATAAGTCCATAATGCTTCCTTCAGTGAAGAAGTCCATCTCCTGTTATCTTTCACATCAAAATCCACCCATATATATTTTTAGAGCTGTTTTGGCTTGTAAACAGTGCTTGATCTGTTCAGATTTCTTGCCTGATTCAGACCAGACCACTTTTTCACTGGAGGACATTATTATGGATTATGGACTGGAAGCAATGGTTAAAAACATCTTGATGGATTTGTTTCTTACAAACACAAAGCTTTTGTCTTCTAAAGATGTTAACTGATGGACTGGAGTGGATTATTGTGATGTTTTTATCAGCTGTTTGGACTCTCATTCTGACGGCACCCATTCACGGCAGAGCATCCATTGCTGAGCAAGTGCTACATTTCTCCAAATACGATGAAGAAACAAACTTATTTACATCTTGGATGGCCTGAGGGTGAGTAAATTATTAGCATATTTTCATTTTGGGTTAAATTATTGCTTTAAATGGTGCATCGCTCTGTGAATAAGATATTTATTTGCATTGTATTGTCTGATTCCAGATGTGTGCTCAGCTATCAATGTCACAGTCACTCCATCTCCGTTCACTGTGGTGGCTGAGGGGGAAAACATCACCTTGTCCTGTCAGGTGACCCAGCGGCGGCGGTCAGGGAGTCTGCCTGTGGTGCGCTGGATGTTTCAGCCGCTATCAGGAGGAGAGGAGCTGCTGGTGGTGCGGGTGAACATGCGGAGAGCCAAGTTCTATGGAAACTACACCAAGAGCTTCAGCAAGCCCAAAATGAAACTGACAGTGGTGAAACAGGGAAAGATATACAACCTCCTCATCATGAACATCAGCGAACAGGACAGGGGTCTTTACAGCTGCCGAGTCCAAGAGTTCAAGAAGCATCAGGAACGATGGAAAGCTTCCACCAACAGCTCGGCCTCCACGCAGCTTCGAGGTTTGTTTATATGCTGTTGTGAGCAGGGTGGGAAATTAATGGGGGATTGGAGCAAACATTCTACCAAAATAAACAAAAATGACACTCAAACTCAAGATAGGCTCACTGGAAAAATGTGTTTTTACCTGAAATGAACACTAATGGCAGTAAAACACCAACAACTTTTATTCGTATTCACTTTGATTATGAATAAAAGCTTAGATTTGTGTGGTTCCCTCCACAACACTGTTTTGTCCTCAAAATGCTTTTACCATAGTGCATGATTTGTAAACTAATACATTTTGACGTTTGCATCACAATCGGCTCCATATGTTTGACTTTTCTGATGTAGTAAACTTGCTCGGTAGCGCACCCGGTTACAGCATTCCACTTGTGATATGAAGCATTCGGGTATGCATCCCGTCAAACATAAGTTACGATAAAAGAGCTCAAAGACTTGTAGAATCCACATAAAAAATAACATGGTTGCTTCATTTGTACCTCACGATTACTTTTGCTAACACTATTGGTTAGGTTTAGGGTTGGGTTTTGTGTTGTTTCATTGTAAAGTTGCCAAATTCATGTTCACTTGCACAGGCATGTTTGTGCAATGAGCCTGGGCTGAGTGAATTATAGTTCATGGCTGTGAAGTAAAAGCAACGGGTAAGGGAATATTCCTTCATATGTGCCACTCAAACTTCCTATTTCAATAATACACTAACATATGAAAGACCATGGTGCTTGTCAAGCCATATCATGGTATCTTCAATTTTGGAGGTGTAGAAAAAGCTCTAAATTTATATTTTATATTTACATAACCTCCATGCAGCTCTGAAGTTTGTCTATATGCTGTTGTGAACAGGTTCGGAAATTAATGGGGAATTGGGCCAAAAATAATAACCCTGCATAATCAAATTAACCTAATCAGTTAATACTGTCAGTGCTAAAGTAACATGAATAAAAAGTGTTGATTGAGGCATAATATTTAGATCTGCTCATGCTGCAAAGATTTATTTTTATGCACCATTGAGCATTATAACCAATGTTGAGTTATGAGCATTATAACCAATGTTGAGTTATGTCATTGGTACATATTACCAATGTTATTGAACGTTTCAGTGACGAGGAACATTCTTTGCTCGCGTTCTGCATATAATTTTATGCCAATTTGAAAAACGCTTTGTTTTTCGTGCTATTGACATAGCCAATGTAAAATCTTGATTTTATAATGCATAAAAAGGCAATAATGGAATATGGAAAAGCTCATTTCTGTGAGTGACTGTTTGTTGAGAGTTTCTCTCATCTAGACTCTTAAATTGTCTCAAGGTTCGAAACATCTGACAAAATACTCAGTGCATAAGCAACAGATGTCGAGAAACTCCTTCGGTGTTGTGTTAGATTTTCCATTAAAAACATGTGGAAATATGATCTAACATTTATGCGTTATATATCTGTCTTTTGGCGGTCAGAGCCGAGTTGACAACAAAGTGAACACTGGCGTAGCGACAGCCAAATGCTATTGACACTGGCTGCAGAGTGCAGTTTTCCTTTACTAACTTACTGTACAGACAGACAGATACGCAAGCAGCACAGAGGATGGAGAGGCTGTCACTCTCTGGATCCAAGACAAAATAAGTCCATATGTATGAAGGGCTTTGCAGCAAAGCAGCAAGAAAAAGAGGAAAAACAGGGTCAGGGCCTCGACTACTAGATCAGTTTCCCAAAAAGGGCCGCCAGAGCTCGCTGTGGGAGGGCGTCGCCTGGCCTACTTAAAGACATCACCAAATCAAAATTAAATATTTGTGGCTTTAAGTCCATGTGTGTTAACTTTGAGACCTGCTACATGTGAGTGCACTGCCAATCATCTGCAAAATTGACTTTTAGCAAACATTTAAAACTTAGGGTTTCTCCTTTTAGGTAATATTGACCAAAACTACTTTTGTATACAAATGTTCGTCAAATCGACCAACAACGAGCAATAGCAAGTAGCAAATCCAACATAATATATATATATAATATTATGCTCATTGGAAAAACGTGCTTTGACCTACATACATACAATCCACTGCCGTTTCCAGTTGAAATGAACACTAGTGGTAGTGAAACACCAACAACTTTTATTTACTTTTCACACAAATTATAATTACGTGCAGATGCAGATTATTGAAAACGTGTGTGGTTTCTTGTGTAATAATATGTTATGACCAAAATGCTATTACTATAGTGCATGATTTGTAAACTAGCACATTTTGATGTTTGCATAACATAATCAGCTCCATATGTAAGGCTTTACTAATGTAGTAAACTTGCTTGGTAGGGCAGCCAGTACAGCATTACAACTGTGATGTGAAGCACTCCTGTACGAGTCCCGTGAAACACAAGTGTCCCGAGTCCCGATAAAAGAGCTCAAAGACTTGTAGAAGCAAGATAACATGACATTTTAGCACCAGTCACTGGACGTTTCATTTCTGAACTTCTGCGATATAACAACCAACATAATGTTGCCAAATTCTGCTTCTGATAAAACTGAACATGCGCCACTCACTGGACATTTCACTTTTAAAGTGTCATAAAATGTGCAAGAAGCCACATTTTGCTTAAATACTGCCGCAGTCAAACCTCCTATTTCAATAATAAATAACCAAATGAAAGACCATGGTGCTTGTCAAGCCATTTCATGGGGTCTTCAATTTTGGAGGTGTAGAAACATTTTTAAGTCAATGTGAAACTCTATTATTGCTGTAATTTGGCGAGTGAACGATATTTTATCCATCAGGAACTGATTTGATTAGAAATCTGAGAGTTACAAATAAGAATAGAGTCAAGAAGATGGGTTGAAAAGTAAGAGAGATGCATGACTTCTGCTGAAAAAGTCGTTCGATTTCAATAAAATATTACAAGCCATTTTGTTTTATTTGAAATATTTTTTTGCAGCATATGATAAATACCAAGACTTGCATCAATAAAGTAAATATGATCAATTTTGATGACATGTTAACTTTAAAATGAGGATTGCTTGAAAAGGGGGATGAACAGACATAGTATAATGATGAAATTACATGCGAAACAAAAATTGCATATCCAGTAACTACTGTATGCATAGATACCCTAGATCCTTGGCTAAGCTATTCTTACACAAGACCTTATTGTAACTAACTACTTAGTAGGGAATGATTATATACTCCAGCTACTGCATAAATATACATAAACATAACTAACAACTAAATTAAATGAGAATTTGTGCTCCAACCAACCAATGAGATATCCAAGTAAAGTAGTCCCAAAACCAAGCCATACCACTAAGCTCAAAACTTTGTGTCCTAAAACAAGATCACATTTTCCACTGACAGTGTTTGCAAGGAGAACCATTGAGCATCTTTGCCATGTGAGGGAGGATGTGGTGCAGATTTAAATTACACAGTAGAACAGAGAAAGCAGGGAATACTGACCGTTTTTGTGGGTTCGACAATGTTTTGTATGACTCTTGTCTTGTCAGAATGTGATGCAAATCAATAGTCAAAATCTTTACTGAAGGTTGTTCCTGTGGGGGAAAAGAAAAAGATTTGACGTAAATGGTTTGTATTATTTGTGCAGTTTTGTTGTGGCCATTTTTATTTCCATTGCTCAAAGGCAAGCAACTCGTTATGTTGAATATAAGGCACGCCAACCGTCGAGGCTTAGGAAATGTCACAGTGTGATCATTCATATTGCCAAGACAGAGAAGAATGCTGCTGACTTTAAATTCCCTACTTTTTATACACTTTCATATATTCACTACTTCTTTTCATAGCTGAATGTGCTGTGGTTGTGCAGTGAAATAATTAATATGTTAATTGATGCAGCTGCTCTATTGAAACATGTATCTCTATTCATGCATCTGTGAGGTCTTCAACAAATGACTTTTGGGATCCTGTACAGTGACAGAAGCCTCCAGTAAACCACTGGAGATTTTGTATCTGGCTCCTTGTTTGAATCATATGACTCAATAGAGCTTTTGTCCCTCCCCAGTTCGGTCAAGCATGAGCAAGAGTTCCAAAAATAAGCACATTTCTGCAGGAGTCATGAATAGAGAAATAAATAGTAGTTCGTGTGCAAGCAGAAAAAGCAGACGACATTTGCAGTGTGGTTAATAAGAATGCATAGACAACTGGAAGTGCTGTACGTGTTGTAAATTCTAATTCTATGTCAAATGCGACATAGCAGTTTCTAAATAAGAAAATGAGCTTAATGACTCAAATAAGCTAGTCGACCTGCTGTTTCCCCAATTTCTGATTCCCCAAAATGTTTCCTCTTCTCTTTTGCCTCATTCTATAACTAAAATGCTAAAAGTACGGTGGCTGAGAGACTTCAACATGCTGCAACTTAAGAAAACACATGCAAATAGAAAAAGCACCAGCAAATTAAGAAAACATCTTCATCAGTTTGTCAACACGCGCTGCAAATTCTCAAGATACAGAAACGCGCTGCAAATATTCACAACACAACGGAAATGTTTTAAGGGGACCCCAACAACCATTATGAAAAGTAACAATGGTTTTATTATAGTAAATGTGTAGTAACCATGTTTTTTTGGTGTATTGTTTACCATTTGTATAACTACAGCTATCCAAATACCAAATACCATGGTAATAAAACCATGGTTAATTTCATAAGGGAAGTTGTAAAAGTAAGTTGGCGGTTTAACGGTTAATGATTCACAGTTACAGTAATTGTTTATTTTGTCAGCTTATTTAAGATAATATCCAAAAAAAAAAAAAACAGCTAAGGATTCATATGATCAGGGTGTTAAAATAAAAATCTACAACAAAAATCTCACCTTTCAGAGTAGAAATTGATAAGCATGTCCCAGCCAGGTTCCTCGCTTGTTGCAGTTCCCTTAAATATTTCCTATGTGGTCTGTGTGTATTTGCAGTGAGTTTCTGTATTTGGTTGTGTTGCGAGTATTTGCAGCGCAAAATTTATTTATATTTATAATATTTATTTATATTTATAATAATAAAATACCTAACTATATAATATTATTATTGTTAGAAATTGCAACAATATAAAATAGAAATATAATACATTTATACATTTAAAATTTTAATTAAAACAATAAGTAAATAAATAAACAATAATCTCCTGGCCAGAGGAGAACTGGCCCCCCGACAGAGCCTGGTGTCTCCCAAGGATTTTTCTCCATTCTGTCTCAGAGGGAGTTTTGGTTCCTTGCCGCTGTCTCCTCTGGTTTGCTCAGTTGGGCACACTTGATTTCTAGCGATTATCGTCAATTTGATTTCACAGATACTATTTAAACTAAACTGAGCTAGACAATGACATCTCTGAACTCAATAATGAAATGCCTTTAACTGAAAATTGAGTGTTTAATCTTATTATTATACATTACTGACACTCTGTCCTCCAATTTGATACTGTTAAGTGCTTTGACACAATCTGTATTGTTAAAAGCGCTAAACAAATAAAGGTGACTTGACTTGACTTTCTTAATTTTCTGGTGTTTTTCATTTGCAGTGTGTTGAGCTCTCTCGGCCACCATATAAAAGGTCCAAAAAAATGAAGTTAAAATGAAGTTATACTTGCTGTATACAAAATACAGCCAAGCTTAAATTACTAATGCAACTGGAAAATGTGCCTCTACCTACATTTTCGCAACTCCAAAAGCATATACAATTCACTGCAGTTTCCAGCTGAAATGAATGGTAGTGACAGTAAAACACCAAACAAATACATTTTGAAAATTGCATCACATAGCCAGCTCCATATGTTTGGCTTTTCTAATATAGTAAACTTGCTTGGTAGCGCACCTGGTACAACTTTGCACTTGTGATGTGAAGCGCTCCGGTACGAGTCCCTTAAAATACAAATCATGATAAAAGAGCTAAGTCTTGTAGAAGAAAGATAAATGGCTGTTTCAGCAAATGCATTTTTACCTCCTGTTTGCTTATGTTAACACTATCAGTTAGGCCACTCACCAAACTCACCAGTTCATTTTATTTATTTATTTATTAACCAATGTAATAAAATGTTGCCAGATTCATATTCATCTGTTTCATAAAAAAAACTAAAACTGAAGAGACTTTTACGTTGAAAGTGTCGTAAAGTGTGCAAGAAACAACAATATAATTTTGCACAAATGTCTCCACAGTTACATTTTCTGGGTTGTGCAAATGATATGTTATATACAATATTATGATATATAAAAAAATAAAGCTTTTCTTTCCTGTTTTATTGCTTAATTTACACTTCCACTGCTGACAGAACATACCAGATCAATTCAACTCATTTGATTCAAGTGAATCAAATTTGCTCTTTAGTGGTCTAATGCACACCCAAATAAGCAGCTAAGCTTCCTCAGTAGCCGAGGTGGCTGTGTTTTTGGGGCCAGCTAGCCTTACTGTCGTCAGCTGCTGTGGTTATGGGTATTTCAGGGCATCACAGTGGGTGTTAGCCAGGGCCATATCCAGAAAGAGGGAAAGCCTCACTGCTGTCATCCCACACACTACTGCCCCTGCAATTTACTTGATTTAACTGCATGTGCCGTGTAATTACGAGGGTCTGGAGCCACAGTGATGAGTGTGCAATTCTCTCTTCTTCCTCTCACAGTCCATGTTCTCCCAGCCGGCAAACCAAAGGAGGAACTGTGGAGTCTGCTTGAAGGTAAGCCACAAAACTGTGTTCAGCCATATTGTCTTGGACCAAAAAAAAAGTGTTACTAAACATGTTTCAGATGCAGTAAATAGTCTAATAGAAAGGGAAGGAATGGCAGTTTTTCTCAAAGAGACAGTTCACCAAAAATGTTAAAAAATGTTATGTTTCAAATGCATATTACATAGGGTGACCATACGTCCTCTTTTTCCCAGACATGTCCTCTTTTGGACCTAAAAAATGCATCCAAAATGTCTGTATTGTTTGTATTACATGTTTGTTTTAAAGCCCTGCGCAGGTTTTCTTAAACCTGCTCCCGCTGAATGTCTGACCATTACCGTCTGCTCCCACAAACATTCTAATATTTAATAATATTTTCGCGCATCGCGTTGGATGCAGGTTTGCCAAATAATCTCTTGAGAAGGGTTGATTTTCTCCTGTGGGTTAAAGGTTTGAAATATTGCATAAATTACATTTGAATGCTTGTATTGAAACATGATAAACTGTGGTAGATGTTAACTTTTATGAACGATGGAAACTGGCAGGAAGCCTTTTAGCTGTGTTTTTGATCAATCTGCATAATGGTGACTGTATTATGTAAAATCTTGTATCTTAAGTATGGAGAAGAATCCGTGTATCATTCGTCCTTTCCATTTTCAATTGATAAATGAAAATCAAAAAATGAAAATCTGATTGGTTTTTTTGTTATTTGATTTTGAATCAGAAACGAAAAATGAAAATTGTCTTGTATTTCATATTTTAAAATTTCGTTTTGGATCAAAAATACAAAATTGAAAAGGGTCCACACAACAGAATCTGTTTTTAATATTTAATTGCTGGGTTGTGCGTCACCCGGAAATTTTTCTGCAGCAAATAGGCGGGCTTGTGTACCCCCTGGCAGTTTTTCTGTTATTGTATTACACTATAATTGTTAATAAAGCTTAAAAAAAAGAAAAAAGTTAGCGACACTATGGCAGCGCTGGAGCCACACTCCACATTAATCATGGAGTTGTTCAAAACCGGTATGACACACGCTGAAATTTCCTGCACACTGAAGCAGATGAATATCGTAGACTGCTCGGAAAGAAGCTTCAGAAGTTTTGTGTATCAAAACGCGCGTCTTCGACGTGTGATTTCCTATGAAACGCGCGTTCTTGACGCACTTTGGAGTCACCAAAAACGCGCGTTTTTGAACGCGGTTTCAGGATTTTTTTTTCTTCTAAACTTTGTTTAAGGATGATTCTCAACTATGTTATAAAATATATAACAAAATGATTTGATATACAATTTTGTTTTATGCAATATGTCTGTAAAAATTTCCATAAACTGGTTTTCCCATTAAACACAGTGTATCTATACTGTATCTAATTTGCATATTAATGTGTTGCTGTTGGGACAGCATTTTGAAAAAAGAATTGTCATAATGGGAGTAATAATTGGCCAGATGTTCATAACAATATATAATATTTCATAAGAAAATGTATATATAATTTATTTTTCTATTCAATTGTTATGTCTCCCAAAATGCACAATATCCTCCTGAGACCCAGCTATGGAGTTTTTGCCTCTGTAGTGGACATTCTATTTCAGTGAATTTCTCTGAGACCTCACATGTCACAGTTGTAAGTCCGGATGTCCTGTACAGAGCACATTCAGGGCTTTACAGAGATACTAAATGATTGGTAGTTTCACCAGGACCACTCCCTCTCCTATGTCTTTAAATATGGCTCAATTTAATTTAGTGAAACATTTTACATCCTTATGGAAATATGATTATATTTTGTAATTGTCATTTAAATCTGAATAATTTTCTAATTGTTTGTCATAAAGCAACATCTCAGGAAAATATTATGGGTTTTCAAATTCAAATATGACTTCCTGTTATGAAACAGGACATAATTTCATACATGTCCACTGTGGAGGACACCAGGACTAAAAGGATGTTTATTATGCATTTTGGGAGACATAACAATTGAATAGAAAAATTAATTATATATATACATTTTCTTATGAAATATTATATATTGTTATGAACATCTGGCCAATTATTACTCCCATTATGACAATTCTTTTTTCAACATGCTGTCCCAACAGCAACACATTAATATGCAAATTAGATACAGTATAGATACACTGTGTTTAATGGGAAAACCAGTTTATGGAAATTTTTACAGACATATTGCATAAAACAAAATTGTATATCAAATCATTTTGTTATATATTTTATAACATAGTTGAGAATCATCCTTAAACAAAGTTTAGAAGAAAAAAAATCCTGAAACCGCGTTCAAAAACGCGCGTTTTTGGTGACTCCAAAGTGCGTCAAGAACGCGCGTTTCATAGGAAATCACACGTCGAAGACGCGCGTTTTGATACACAAAACTTCTGAAGCTTCTTTCCGAGCAGTCTACGATATTCATCTGCTTCAGTGTGCAGGAAATTTCAGCGTGTGTCATACCGGTTTTGAACAACACCATGATTAATGTGGAGTGTGGCTCCAGCGCTGCCATAGTGTCGCTAACTTTTTTCTTTTTTTTAAGCTTTATTAACAATTATAGTGTAATACAATAACAGAAAAACTGCCAGGGGGTACACAAGCCCGCCTATTTGCTGCAGAAAAATTTCCGGGTGACGCACAACCCAGCAATTAAATATTAAAAACAGATTCTGTTGTGTGGACCCTTTTCAATTTTGTATTTTTGATCCAAAACGAAATTTTAAAATATGAAATACAAGACAATTTTCATTTTTCGTTTCTGATTCAAAATCAAATAACAAAAAAACAATCAGATTTTCATTTTTTGATTTTCATTTATCAATTGAAAATGGAAAGGACGAATGATACACGGATTGAGAAGACATATTTTGAGTTTTGATATTTGGGATATGGTCATTGCACTATTTTGGGGGCTATTTTAACCCCCCCCCTCAAACCCTAATTACTCAAGTATTACCAAATCAGTCTTCAGTAACTACTATTGATCTGGAGATTCATTTAAAAGTGAAAAATGTTTTTCACATTAAAGTACTGGTCCAGATCATTATTATTAATTTATTTATGACAGGTCATTACTCTAAAGTGTTACTAAATTTGCATTATTCGCCAAATTTGAATTGAGACATTTAAATAGGACACTTCATGTCAGATTTGACATCTGTGCTATTAAATATCACTGGTTGTTCTGTGTTTCTTGACATCAAACCTGTTTATATCGGAGAAGATTAGAGAGAAAAAGAAACAAAAGAAGAAAAAAACATTTGAAAGGCATGAGGTAAATGAGTAAATATAGCTCAATACAACAAGGTTATACAGAATGGTGTTGTTATGTGTTGTTACTGTTGTGTCGGGTGTATATTTTCTCTGCAGTAAACATACAGTATGCATTTATTTCATCTGCATTAAGTGTATTTTGTGTGTGTTTCAGATGTGTATCTGTGTGCTGTGCTGGTGTGTTGTGTTGGGCTCTTGTGCATGTGCATGTTCACTATAGCTGTGAGCTGTCAGTATCTGCAGAGGAAGAGACGATTAAAAGGTATGATTCTCGCTGTGGATGATATAACAATAAAGGAATAGTTCACCCAAAAATTTAAATTCACTGAAAGTTTACTCACCTTTGCACTCGCACTGCATCACTGTCTGAGCAATGGATGCTCTGCACACATTTCTACAAATCTGATTAAGAAACAAACTCATCTACATCTTGGATGGCCTGAGGGTGAGGACATTTTCAGCAATTGTTTTTTATTCTTAGGTGAACTATTCCTTCAATGTGCATGTTAATGATGCTCTTGTTATGATCTTAATTATGTAATCTGCTCATCAGCATTTTTTCATATGCTCCTTTTTGGCAGAAAACTATCATTTGGTCAAGAGTCCACAGAACAGGTGAGAAAACATGAAAAATTATAACTGCATATGAGAAGAACAATCTTCTGAAACCGTGTTCATGTGTGTCCAGTTCAGACGAGACGGTCACTAGTCTGGTCAGTCTCTCTCCAGCTCTTCCCAAGAAGATGAGAAAGTATAAGAAAAATAAAAGTGTGGAGCAGCCAGACGTGCCACCAGAGATACCGGCTAAAGGTAGAGTAACGTTCCCAAAATTACCTCTGTATGTCACCTTACATTATTTCTCAAGTGTATAAATCTTAGTTTAATAGCTAAAATATTCCAATATTCCATCTCAGCCCCTATTGCAGACAAAATGCGAAAGCCGAAGCTTTTAAAACCTCAACCCAGAAAAGTGGTTTTGGTAAGCTCCATAAATGAAATACACAGAAATGTATTATTTGTTGTGAGCTGAGTATGTGAGCTGTAACTCTGCTGTTGTCCTGAACCAACAGCCCAAAATTGCAGAAGAGAGTCTGATGTACGCTGAGCTCGAACTGATAAAGCCGCTGCCTGAAGCCAAATCTGCAACGACAGGAACGGTGTACGCTCAGATACTCTTTGAGGACAAGCCTGTGTAGCAGTACAATTTCTTGAAGAAAACATTATTTATAATAACACAACATTGATTTTATTCGTCACCATTTTTCTGATGTTTTATACATGCAACCTTAAGTGAATTGTACATATTGTATATGTGTGTTCTTTACTTTCTAAGTTGTTCTATTTGTGACAAAAAAAAAGAAAAAAGTTTAATATTTAGCAAAACCAAATTATTCTCATCCGAAAACTGCAATCTGTAACTAAAAGGCACATAAATACTGTAGCCAACCTGTCTCAGAAACAACTTTCACAAAATATTATGTAACAAATATTATGCATTTGAATTGCCACAAGCTGTTAATAAACTAATAATTTATATGATCTTGTGCAAAAAATATATTTCGATAACAAAAACATGGAAATCTTCTGAGGAATGTTCTGGGTTCAATACAAATTGATCTCTCTGAGCAGCTTCTGTGGCCTGCACTTGATGTATTTCAGCTTATATTCATTATTCTGTAAATAGATGCGTTATTCGAGCTGTAAAGTTGTGCAAACCATCGGTTTACTCTTTTAGGCAGATGAACTTGAATTTTGCATCGCCAACACCAAGTTTTTTTTTTCATTTAATAGTACAATTAACGTACCTTTATGTCAACTTTGGTGTTTTCTGCTCAAATTATTGAATTTAAATGCTTTATACATTAAGGTACAGAAATAGTTCATATAACTTAAGCTACTAAATGATCACACCAGACTCAAGTTAACATGTAAAAATGTTAAATATAATGTAAATATTGTGGCTTTTAAAACATTTATTCTGGTGCAAAACTTTCATTATAGACTGATAAAATGATTTTATTAATCAGTATTTTTGTCCTGTTTTCTACTATAAATATCTAACCATTCTTACAACTTAAAAGCAAAAATAACATTAGATATTAAGTCTTGCTTTTTGAGAAATGTATTAAAATTAAGTGGTTTTAAGAAAAAAAAAATGCAGAATTATTATTTATTCAAAGGGAAATCTTTAATTTGCAAATACATTTTTGTTTTCTTGTTTAGCACTTAATTGTCATACATTTTTCAGTCATTTTGCTTCTCGAGTAAATGTATCTTGATTTAAGCATGCTTAGATCTTTTTTGCAGTCCAAATACAGTACTGTTAATGTGATTTTTGTTTGTTTGTTTTCACAAGCCTGAATTATTTCTGTGGTAAAGAAAAGCAGGCCACAGAAGCTCAACTTGTGCTGAACCTGGAAAATTCCTTTAAATCTGTCGAATTGCTGAAACCTGTTTATTTTTCTTTTCTTTTTTTATGACTTCCTTTAATGGAAGAACGTTTTTGATTTAATAATGGAAAGCTAATGAAATATCAGGGCGTATATCTGGAGCAGACATGCAGACACCACTGATCTGACCTTTCAGTGTCTGTCTGACTCTTTAGGAATAAATAAGACTCAATCTCTCACGCCAAGGGTTTTTGACACTATCACAGACATACGATGTGTAAGAAAGCTATTTAACTGTGAAATGTAGAGGGTCCTGAAAGCCCACCGCCTTCACCACTAACAAGAACCATCTGTGAATGACGTACTGAGACTCTCTACTCAACACATGCCGAAAATATACTGTTTTTCTCTTCTGTTTCGTAAGTGTACTGTAAATTAAACATTTGTATGTGAACGAACATGACTAAACCTGACTGCTTTTACTGTGTATGTCCAAAATCTGTATCTAAAAAACAATCATATTCAGTTTCTGCGAGGGCTCGTGTGAACTGTGATTTGTGGGATTGTATGAGGTAAAGTTTCACATGTGTTTGTGTTTAAATGGGAGGTTTCATTCTGGACGTATCGGAAATGAAAGCGGTACCACGTTAGAAAGCAGGGTGCAGAAATACATATCAAAGACATGAAGCAGTCGTCATGATATTGCATTCTGTCACTTTTATCTTTTATTATTCCTACTGTTGTAGTCTTAAAGGCATGGCTCACCCAAAAATGGAAAATTTGCTGTTAATTTACCCTCAGGCCATCCGAGATGTAGATGACTTGTTTGTTTGTTTGCTTGTTTTTTTGTAGATGTCCTTAGTGATTCATAAAATCAGTCAGCGGCTAGGGCTACTTTGAGAGTCAAAAAAATCATATCAGGCAACACAAAATAAATCCCTGTGGCTCCTGATGATATTTTGAGGTTTTATGAAGTGACATGATGATCAGTCTGTGCAAGAAACTGAACATAATTTACAACATCATTTAATCCACAGCCTCAGGAAAACGATCAGTAGTGATGTCCGGTTCACGAACGAATCATGAATCATTCTTTTGAACTGATTCTTTTTAGTGAACTAGTTGAACCAGTTCACCAAATTGGTCTGAAATTCCAACGAAGAGGCAGCACAGATCTACAAGATACTCAATCACTCGGTCTTGAAATGAGTCAAAATAGCGGCGTATCTAATCCTCTGATGAATTAACTTATTCTCAAGACGAGTTTATTCACTTGATATGCTTTAGACATGTAAAACATCCATGTTTCACATCATCATTGGATGCTTTGATTATATAATTGTGTATATGTGATGTCATTGCGTTATTAAGTAAACAAACTAGTGAACTGAAACAGACAAACAAACAAACCAAATTCATGCAAAAGAATCAGATTTCTCTGTTTGTCTGAGACTCTGGATTACAGGTAATGCTAATAATGTCATAAATAATGTTCAGTTTCTCACACAGACCAATCGTTTTACTTCATAAGACCTCAATATATCATCATTCCCTGATATGCTTCTTTTTTTGACTCAAAGACAGGCAGCCGCTGACTTGCATTTAATGAATCTTCTTCACTGTTAACTCTATATTTTTACATGAACTACACCTTTAACACACCTACGAAAAAAAAAACTGAGTAATGCTTCTACACGTCATCTTACAATTATAGTCTTCATCAAAACTGTGTTTGAAGTGCAGGACTAACTTCTGCTTTACACCCAACACCACAAGAGTTTCCTTCATGAGTCACCTTAAATATTTCACCAAATGAGGAAAGAAAACACTGCTTGTGTTGCTTCAACATGCCCTAAATAAACCTAAAATAAGTCTGAGGAGACACACCAAAGCCAGTGAAACGTTAGACTGAAAGTAGACACCATTTGAATTAGCTCAGAAAAGAAAGGTTTCTATTTCTTGAGTCTCAGACAAGATTTCTTGAACGTCTTCCAGATAAACATTTATGAAGTAGGTCAGCCGAGGTCTGCACGTGTCCTAAAACCAAAAAACTGAGCAAAAACCACATCCTTGATTCAAAGAAACTTCCATTTGCCAGTTTTCCAGAGAACATCTCAGAGCTGATACACACCTTCCTTTTTAAAGTTTAACGGATAATACAAGAGAGAAACAAAACATCTATAAGCTGTTTACTAGTGCGGGGAATGAAGAATTGATAAAACCTGAAGTCCCGTCGATTATGATGTGTGTTAGGAGGTGAGGATAATGTTGTCATGAAGATCTCAGCAGCAGCAGCACAGAGCCTCTCCAAACAACTGCAGATGCTCCAAAACAAATCATTAAACACATAAATATCTCTGTCTGCCTCTGCAAAAAGGGATGTAGTAAAGCCAAGGACCATTTGAAAGTGAGCGGAAACCAATAAATGCTTTCCTACTCTAGCAATATTTTTGTGAAGTATGTAACATGTATAAACTGACAAGTATCACTTAAGCAAAGGATTACATTAATATCAATTTGAGCCCGATTGAGACCCAGAGAATATTACTTTATATCTTTACTCATTCTTTTCATGGCTTTGGAAAACTTGCATCTGATGTTTCTCTATGACGCTTTTTGCATAACTCCGGGTCGTCGACAACAGGCTTCATAGCAATTTATTTCTAGGAATCAAATGCTTTCTGTGAATCTTTAAAGTCTCTCTGCGAGTGATCGTACAGGTGCGGATATATTTGTGGCAGCTCAGCTATTCGACACAGTTTATTTATGTTGCTAGTGACTTGGAAATGTTGTTCTTCTGCCTGACATTTGCTGAATGAGAAACAAACCAGGTAAAAAAAAATTGCACGTCATAGAAGGTGGAGTTCCCGAACCCACCCACCGATTGCGTAATCGCCACTGACCAATGGTAGCTCAAAGGTGTTTAGGAGCCAAAACGAACTCCTTCAGGAAACTGGCTTTGGTGAGCTGTTTCAAATGGCCGAAACGAGCTCAAAACCAACTTAGTTTCGGCCAGATTTTGTTCGAAATGACGTCATATCAGTTTGTTCTTCGATTTTGTTTGAAGTATATCGGGGCCTTTAGAACATTGATTTTGAAACTTGTGAATTCATTAGAATCGTTAGAAGACAGAATCACAATTCATTTATGAACAGATGGCCTTTGTTGCATGTTCCCGGGGGCGGGGTTTATGTAAATATCTGGGTTTGTGACCTCACAAACCCGGGAAGTAACTCGTTGTAGTCGCTACGAGCCGTTCTTGTAGGCATTAAACTGCTATAATTTTAAAAGATGATAACTCCGTTTGCATTGAACTTTCAGAGTTGTAACTTTGCAGATATTGTTTATGCTCAAACAGCAACATTACACATTACATTAACACTAAAAATGTGAAATCGCAATCAACCACCCCTTTAAAGCACTTATTGTTTCAAATGCAATGCAATCACTTTGAAACTCACCTGACAGCACGAGTAATTAATAGTGATATTGATCATTGATAGTAAATACATCTTTGGACAATGAAAAGTAGATTCTGTGCAAGAGTTATGTCTCCTGGTAAAACACAAGTCATTATATACAGCATAAACAAATATAATTTCTAATTATGGATCTTTCTCCAGAATCGTGAGATTGACAGATATGAAACGTATGAACATGTACTAACACTGCTCTTGTATTTAGTGCAGACTGATGATCATTATGGAGCTTTACTTTTCTAAAATATTTAACCTTCACTTGGCAAATACATTTTTTATTTCTTTTCTTAAGAATTTTGCAAAGACATAACTCCCTGACAAGTTTTGTACAGACAAGCATCAACATGAAACTCAAGTTTCTCGTTACTTTTTCTTCATCAACTGGCATGTGTGTGTGTGTGTGTGTGTGTGTGTGTGTGTGTAAGTGTGAAGCAGTCGTGTGTGAGGAAACTCTGAAACGTCCAAGGAGCCCTTAGATCACCTTTCCCACACAAGCAATTTGCTGATGGGCTTTTGTTGAGGATATTAATGTTTAATTTAGTGACAGATGCACTGGAGCATCTGAAACAGCACTGAGCACAAAGTCTTTTAAAACAAATACAATAAAATAACACCAAATAACCTTATATATGAAAATTACTAGCAATTTCTGAGTGAAAAAAATTATTGTTTTTCTATTTTTAACAGTTAACAATGAAAAAAAAAAAAAAAAAAAAAAAAAAAAAATATATATATATATATATATATATATATATATATATATATATATATATATATATAAATAATTTCCTGACTTTTATTTTATTGAATCTTCATTATTTTAATGGTAAATGCAAATGTATGTAACATAATTTTTAAATACTAACGAATTACAACACAAAACAAAAACCAAACAAACAAACAAAAAAAAACGCAAAAATGTTCAAAGTCTTTTTAAAACAAATACAGTAAAATAACACCAAATTGTATTATTTGTGAAAGTTATTAGTAAGTTCTAGGTGACAAAAAATTCAGTGTAGTTTTTAAATTGGATGTTTTTCCATTTTTTACAGTAAATATAATATACAAATATAACACAAATAAAAACTATTAAAATAATTAATTATAGAACAAAAAAAAACTAGGATGTTATAGTATGCAAAAAGCTTTAGAGGTCTTTAAAAAAATACAGTAAACACCAAATAAAATTATTTTTGAAAGTTACAAGTACTTTCCTGTGAAAATTGTTTCAAAGTATCTTTTCAGAGTATTTTTCTTTGTTTATCAGTTTCTTTATATATCATTTAACACAAATAAAAGTTATTGAAATACTTTTTTAAAAATACAAAAAATGTAGAATGCTAAAGTGTGCAAAAAGGTTGAAAGAAGGTATTTTAAATAAATACAGTAAAATAACACCAAATTTTATTATCTGATTTATGTTATATCTAAGTCAAAAACTTTAGTGTACTTTTTTAAATTGAATGTTTTTCAATTTTAACAGTAAATGTAATGTAACGTAACACAAATTATTTTTTTAAATGCTTAAACAATTACAAAACTAAGCAAAAATAAATAAATTATTAAATAAACAAACTAGTAAGTTATAGTGTGCAAAAAAGTTTTAGTTGCAAAAAAAGTATTTTAAAAATACAGTAAATACAAATGTACAATTTAACAAATAATAAATAAATAAATAACTATGCAAACAAATATTTTAAGGTCTTAAGGTAAAATATCCTAATTTTTTTTTTCTTTATTTACATCATTAAATTCTATAATAATAACTCTATCCAAAATATCACTAAACAAAGGCTTTCTCCTGGTGAAAAGACCATCTATTGGATAATGACAGCAGTCTGGGTGGGTGACCATGATTTCGCAGCGCATTACGTGTTCCTGGATCATCATTTTTGCTCTTCCTGGAGCAACATCTCCATCAAGCAAACATAGCCATTATTCCAAACCCTAACAAGGACGTAGATCCGGAAGAACAGATCCAGACCAGCCGTCATCTTACCTCAAGGACCTAAATAACATCTACTGATCAAAATACACTCAGTCAGTCTGAATGGAGTGAGTCAGAACTCACCTAAACATCTGCGTGAGCCAACTTTACTCATGACTCATGTGAGACTGAGCTGCAGAAAAACACACAAAGTTGCAGTTCAAAGATTTTAAAAGATAAAAATACTGTACATTCTCTTGATCTATAAGTGATCTACAAGAAAATGCATTGATTTTTTGTTGATGATTTCTGTTGCATGCCTTTAAAATACGTGTGCATCATGTATCAGGTAACTAAACATCAAAGCAGTTTGATGCCCTCTCTTGGTCTTAAAACGCAATAGGAAACTGTAAGTGAAATGTTATACTTAGGTCAAAAATAAATCTAGTTGGGATTAACTGTCTTTTAGATTTATCTAAAAGAAAAACTATTTTCTCCATTTACTGTAAGACTTAGGTCATGCTATGTAAAATGATCAGACCGTTTCAGGCCACCAATTATTGTCAAGGTTACACTTTCAAACTAAACTAAACTAAACTAAAATAAAATAAAATAGTAAAACCAAATTAAATTGGAAAAAAAGTCAAATAAAATAAAGTACAACAAAAATATAAAGTAAAACAATACAAAAGTAGAACAAAATAATTAAAACAAAATAAAAAACAAAGTAAAATAAAAAGTAAAACAAAACAATACAAACATATTGTAAAAAAAATAGTTAAATAAAATAAAAAGTAAAATAAAAAATGTATTTTATTTAATTAATTAAATAAATTTAAATAAGGTAAAACAATTAAATTATTAAATTAAATTAAATTAAATTAAATTAAATTAAATTAAATTAAATTAAATTAAATTAAATTAAATTAAATTAATTTAAAACTAAAGCATCTCATTAATTGTAAAACACAAAGTGTGGAGTAATTTAAATAACAAATACTGTAAAAAGTTGAGTCCGGCTTGCTTTCAGGAATAGTTTACATTCAGCCAAACTACTGTATATCCATTTCTAACTAGTTCCCTGCCAGGTACTGATCTCAAAGGGTAAAGGTTAACCACAAAACAACTAAACACAACCATGCTGAAAAAAAATTACAGTAACATACATTTGTGCATAAAAATATAATTAACAGATCTATCATCTACTAAAAACAAGCCACTGTAAAGCAACAGCAGAGTAATAAAAGCAGCAGCAGAAGGCAGCTCTCTGTTGCCTGGAGATCCAGCCAAACAAACCATCCTCATGGAGGCCACGCTTTCACAGCAAACCCTCAGAGCCACGCAACAAGCAGCGCTGTCTGCTCCGAGGAAAGGAAGTGAGGCAAGCTGGTTTTTACTTACAGGGTGTCCGAGAGAAGCTTGTGCATTATTCACACGGACGGATCCTTGACAAAGACGGCCTCGTAAAGATATGAACACAGTACTAGTTCAGCTCTAAACCGCTCTGAGAGACACAGATCCAATCACAGCAGGTAAGAACAAACATTTCTGTAATAATGCTGCTTGCCATTTCGAATACATTTCACATATATATATATTTGCTGTTCAAGAACTGTGAAAATGGCATTAAACATTGCACTGTTCTGTAAACGGTTGATTATGTAAAAGCTGTAAAAGTCTGCAGTGCATATTTGAAGAGCTTGTTTTATTTTTCATTGTTTGGTTGCACAATGTAACCTACAGACACAACTACTATGTTTTTGTTTCATTTGCTTTACAAATATAGCACTTTACTATTAGCATCCATTTGTTAACTACAACAGATAATATATAACATGAACTAACAATTATTCATCATTTATAAAACCTTTATTATTAATGTCAATTTCAACATTTAGTAATAGATTATTCAAATTTAACTTATAGGTTAATATTATTTATTGCTAATATGATTAATAATGAACAGTTGTATTTTTATTAACTAATGGTACCAAAGATAAAAAAAATACTGAACAAAGAATAAATACTGTAACAAGTGTATCGCTCATTGTTAGTTAATGTTAGTTAGGGCATTAACTAATGTTAACTAATGGGAACTTATTATAAAGTGTTACTGATATGGTTTCAAATAACAGATAGATTATTCTGTAAAATATAACTGTAAAAATGCATAAAATAAAGATTAACGATACTTTAATTACACAATTTTATTTATATTTTCTACATACAGTATACTAACACATTTGTAACATTTCAAGTTGTTTAAATTAAATAACATTAATTAGTTAATGTATCATGAATAAACATGAATTAACAAAGAAAATATTATTTTAAATCTGAACATTTACTTAGATTAATAAATGCTGTAAAAAGTGTTGATTTTAGTTCAAGATATCGAATGCATTAAGTTATGTAAAATAAAACATTTTTAAATTGTATGAATTAAATTTATATGAGTTAATGTATCCTGAATAAACATGGATTAGCAATGAAAAATAGTATTTTTAAAAGCAAACAGTAAACATTGATTGATTTTAGCTCAAGAGCTCTAATGCATTAACTGATGTAAATGAACTGAAGCTTACAGTGAAGTGTTAGTGTGTTTTCTGTCCTGCAAGGCCGGTTTAGGTTGGCGCAGTGAGCCGTGTGCTGGCATACAGTCATGTAATGCAAAAACAGCAGCCTGGCCAGCAGTTTGGGCAGCGTTTTATTTCATTAGACAAAGCTTTGCTGGTCTCTGTGTCCTTCAGCAGCAGCGCTGGAGCGTGACAGTCACCTCTATCAAACACGTCTGTAATGCGTCTCCAGGGACTGGACTACTAATCATCATGAGTAGAAAGGACAGCTTGTGAATTTACATAAAGAAACCGTCAACACTGTATAACAACGTTATTCCAAAATGCAGTAAATTACCTTGCTGCCTTCTAAGGCATCTTAACTCTTCATAAGAAGCAACTGACATGAAACCAGACAGTTTCAGGCCACCGATTATCAGTGTGGGAATGGTTACAAAAATAAATAAATAAAAATAAAATAAAATTAAACACAATAAAACAAAAATAAAATGGTAAAACCAAATTAAATGAAAAATAAATTAAAACAAAATGAAGTGAAACAAACTATTTAAGTAAAACAAAACAAATAGAAAAAAAATAATAATAAAATAAAATAAAACCTACTTATATGATTTCCCACAAAATTCTCGGCTCCATCAATATTGAATTAAAAAGATTATATTTATATATATTTATTTTTCAGTGATACAATAAGGGAATAGTACAAAAAAACAAAAACAAAAAAACATTTACCTTTCTGTGTGCCTTTAGCCCTGTCGTACTCTGTTACATATATTGGGTCAAAAAGTCCATTTTAATTTAAATGTTTTTATTAAAACATTTATTGATTTATTGAGCATATAAAATCTATCATATCTCTCACCTCATCCACCATTTTGGCTGGACTTTTTCAAAGAACTTGTCAATGCATTATGGGATTGATGGGACCACATCTACAATGCATTAAAATGCTGCCCACTAAGCATAGCCAACATAAATGAGACCCTGGAGCACAAAAGCAGTCATAAGTAGCACAAGTATATGCAACAATGCATTGTATGGGTCAAAAGTATTGATTTTTCCTTTATGTCAAAAATCATTAGGGTATTAAATAAATATCATGTTCCATATATTATGTATTTGTAAATACATATATTTCATATTGTGTAAATTTGCTACCATAAATACACCAAACCTTAATTTTTGATTAGTAATATGCATTGCTAAGGATTTAATTTTGGACAACTTTAAATGTGATTTTAACGGATGGGTCAACAGTGTAATTATAAATGTAATTACAGAAATTAATTACAGATGTAATTACATATAGGTATGTTTAAAAATAGAAGTACAATGTAAGAACATGTATGTACACAAGTACATTGTATCAAATGATTCATTTAAATGTAAGTATACATAGTAGTTAAGGCCTACTAATATAAAGTGGGTCCAATAGTTGTATCTCAGACAAATATTGTCCAATCCTAACAAACCATACATCAATGGAAAGCTTATTTATTCAGCTTTCAGCTTTATGACTTGTTTTGTGGTCCAGGTTCCCAAATTAATATTGTTCATAAAAAACTAACCCAATGTTGCATTGTTCCAGACACAATGGCGAAAGGGAAAAAGAAATCAAATGAACCGTCCGGTAGAAAAATCACACTCAAGATGGCCAAGAGTGCTCTGAAGGTGACGGTGGATGGCAAGCGTCGCCTCGACCTCAGCAATATGGCGATCGCCACATTTCCCAAGTGCATCCTGAAGCTCTGCGACGTCGAGGAGCTCGACCTCAGCCGCAACCTTCTCAAGAAGATCCCAGACGCCATCGACAAGTTCATGAACCTCCGTTTGCTGGATCTGCACAGCAACCATCTGGAGCAGGTTCCTGCGGCTATCGGCCGCCTGCATAACCTCTACAGTCTCAACCTGTGCAACAACCATCTGAGCGCCATCGGCCTGCCGCATGAGCTGGGGCTCTTGAGGAACCTGCGGATCCTTAACCTGGGAATGAACCGCATCGAGAGCCTGCCTCCATCTGTGGCCGCTCTCAAAGAGCTGCAGGAACTGGGGCTCTTCAACAACCTCCTGACTCATTTGCCCAAGTGCATCCAAAGCCTCCCAAAGCTGCAGAAGCTGAACGCCAGATCCAACCCCATCTCTACAGACGAGTCTCCAGAGGTGGACCGCATCCAGAGAGTAGAGTGTCTATATCTAGTGCGGGAGGACTGCCTGTGTACCGACTGTCTGAAGAGATGTAAGGAGGAACGAGATAAGTTAGACAGTCAAATGAGTGCCGCTTCTACACTAAAGAAGTCCATCTTTGCTGGGCTCATGACGCCAAACTCTGTAGCACAGGAGAACCAGGCTTTATGGAGGTGAACGTGTAGACTAAAGTGACCAAATCCATAGCTGACTAGTAACGATTCAAATATTACCAAAGTCTTCATAAGGAATTACCGTACTAATTATTTGGATCAGTATTCTAAAGTGAATAACATGATAACTATTGCTTGCTAAATCATTAATCAGAGTTTATTGTTAGTTAATAATAGTTAGAATGTCAATATTGCATTAGTCAGTTGTTCCTATGTAGTTATTTATTAATGAACAGTGTTCTAAAGTGTTACATTCTTTATTGGCTCGAAGGTTCCATGAAGAAATTTGTAACATCCTTTGAATCCATGCATTCCACAAAAGGTTCTTTATAGTTGAAAAAAAGTTATTTAGATTATTAAAATGTTCTTCATACTAAGACAATAATAGCTATGTTCACTTAAAGATTCTTTGGGGAACCAGCAATGGTTCTTCTATGGCTTGAGATCTATTGAAGCTGCTTCTTCTTCTTCTGAGACTACATTTAAAAATGCATCTCCTCCTAGAGTTTTCAAGCTACAACCACCAAACTCTTGGTTGCTATCTCTTTTCCAACTGATTAAACGGATTCAAAACTACCAAAAAGTCCCATAGACTTTCATTGAGGGTGTTAAAACTTTTGTACAATAAGATTTATGAATATTTAAGCTGTCTGTCACTAGCAAAGCTTAATGAATATCCTAGAAAACATGCTAGCTACATATTTTCATGCTAACAACATGCTAACCATGCAAGTAACATACTAGCAAACATGCTAAGCTAGTCATGCTAATCATACTAAAACGCTAATAATGCTAGAAACATGATAGCAACATGTTAATCATGTTAACAACATGCTAATTATGTTAGAAATATGTTAGCAACATGTTAACAACAAGCTAATAATGCTAAAAACATGCTAATCATGTTAAAATGTTAACAACATGCTAATCATGCTAGAAGCATGATAACAGCATTATAACATGTTCATCATATTAACGGTAACAACACATTAATCATACTAGCAATGTGTTAAAACATGCTAACAACATGCTACAACACGTAACATGCTAAATCATATTAGCAAGGTGATAAATCATTCTCGCCATATGCTAGCAACATCTATCTAATCTCCATCTAAACTTTCACACTTTTACAGCTGCTTCAAACTTTCAGATAGTCTTTCTCAACTACTTCAGAGTTTGTTCCCAAACTTTACTCATAGTTGATTTAATCTGGTTCGTATTGAATGTGTCTAAATCCTGTAAATGTGCATATAAATTTGCATTAAACACTGCATTACTGTTTCATTTCATGAAATCAGAATAAATCAGAATTGCGCATTCATAAAGGGATCTTCAATGAATCTTTAAGACATTAAAAGACTGGGGAAAGAAAGAGCAGGTATCTGTCTTTTGTTTGGTATATCATTAACTTTAACATCACATATTAAAAACGAGATTCAGATCATTAACAATGACTCAAATGACAGAATGTATCAAATATTTGATACATCAGGCTTGTATGGCTCCTATAGCATAGTGAGAATATGGAGCTCACGCACCTCAAACATGTGTTTCATTCAGAGGTCCAAACAGATAGAAATCAATTAAAAAAAATGCAAGTGGTCCAGATGTTGTGTTTATATGTTGTCTACATTATGAAAATCATTAAAGATTTCACAGCAAAATTGCATGTGTACCACAACCTGCAGGTGGATGTTTGTACAATTATACTAAAAGGTCTTTTGCTAAAAATGTCTAAATTATCAATCAGAAACAGGCATGTAGATTGTGTTCTGGTTTATCATGTAATAGCTTCTATGCGCCACTAGGGAGCAGCAAAGCTCCAAACAGCCGCAGTTCTCTCTGCTGCCCCCTACAGGAGCTACAGTAACATTACTATCACATCTGGACAGTGTGAGCACCACACCTGTCATTTTAAGGGGTCAAGATGTTGATATGTACTTTTGCTGAAGTTTTAGGCTACATTAATAAATATAGATGTAAATGATTTAAATATTCATTCAGGAAATCACTTTGAAGGGAGATGTCAATATGAGCTTAATGGCTGTAAATGGAGAGAGATCTGGGCAGAATTAAATTTATAAGAGCTTGTAAGGTCACCAATACCTTCCAAATACTTATGACAGAGCTTCAACAAATACATGAATTACTTTCACAATCATCTACTTCTGTTGTGAAGAACAAGTGCTGGTGAATGTAATTATCCATATTGATTTATTGATTTATTTCTCATTTCTCTTGAGGAACAGTTCCCTAATTAACACTCGGCTCAATTCTATTGATTCTCCCACATTGGCACTGTTTTGAAGATCTGCTCATGACATGACAAAGTGACATTTTAAATGTCCGAAAAGATTGCTCTCTGTTTATTTAGTTAACATGTCAAATAAAAAGTATAACGTTCACACCTAAATCTGTGAGTAATATGAGATAAATGAAATGTCCAGATTGGTGACATTTGTTTTTCTTTTGGTACAGTATACAAGTGTTAGACATCAGCATTGTATGATTTAAAAGACTGAAGTACTGCCAAACCAACCCATGCTTATTCTTAACTGGATAAACAGCAATAACCGGAGCATATGAAGTTTGGAGTATTGTTATTTGGTGTCCACGTCTTGAAATGAGTGATTTGAATGAGGTCTGTAATCCGATTACTCCCAGCAGAAGTCAAAGTAAACAAAACTCAACACTGCTATTATCAAAGTCAAGCCAAAACAGTATGGAAGAATAAACATGTGCCACAGAAAATAGTCTCCGACCATGGTGCTCCAAGTTCAAGAGCTGTAAAATAACAAGAAATCCAGCAAAGGATTACTTGAAAATCACTTAATGTTACATTTAAAAAAAAATTACAAATATGATTATAATGCATTGTACATGAGAAATTATATTGTGTTTTATTCACAAACATTAGACTCCATCACCTTTATAATAGTTTAAAAATAAGTTAATTGCATTAAAATAAATAAATTAACTAACTAACTCTGCATGTGTAATCTGTGAATAAATTCTGTAAAATAACACCAATAATCCAGTAAAAAAAAAAAACTGTATTGGATTACTTAAAAACAATTCAAAATGTTAAAATATTATGATGCACAATACAGGATAAATTATTTGTATTTTATTCACAAACATAAGACTTTTAAAATAAGTTGATTTCATGACATTTAAATATTTTAATATGAAAAAATATATACATTTAATCAATCAATCAATCTCCGACTGGTGGTACAAATATGAGTTCTGCATCATTATCATTTTGAAAATCTACCATAAACATCCCCTGTTGCTCCATCACCGCATGTGATGTCTCTGGAGGTGCCCTCCTGAATTATTAATACTTAATAAATCAATAAGTCATGTGACATTGCATCTCAGTCAACAGAGCAACAGCAGCACTAATCAGAATTCATCTGAACGATCGAAGGTCTATTGAACACTCCGTCCCAAATGTCATAATGAACCTGAAACAATAATGTGATAGACAACATTTTTCTTAAATATGAATGACTGCTATCTGAAAGCTAAAACCAGCCAGTCTTTTCAGTACAGCTTCAAGTGTATTTTAAGCCTGAGCAGAATAGGTTCTTTAATAAAACAAAAGCCATATTTTGAAAGTACCAGAATGACTAAATTGGGAGACTAAACATCCTGACCAGTCGCATTAGACAAAGAAGCATTTCAAACAAACAGCTAAATCATCAACTAAACAGTTCATGTGGGTATAAAATGACCAGACGGTCAAGTGCATCCCATCTAAGTACATTTCCAAAAGAGCATCTGCCAAAGAGGATGTTTATGGGAAATAAATCATTTTGTTAAAACGCAGATGGCATTTTTCCGGGCAGACCTCAGATTAGCTAGACTGCAATTACAGAAAGATATTTTGAATATATAAAATCTAATCTTTAACATGACAATGGATCCTCAAAGGGCACGACTGGACAAACACGCGCTGGGAGAGAACAAAGCGCTTTATTTGAGAGAGTAGAGTGTATTTGGGAACTGGCAGGTCAGTGTTGGTTACTCTCGGCCCCGGTGGCGGTAGAGGCGGTTGAATGAGGTTTTTTTCGCCGTCTCATTTAGGCCTCCTACCATCCCCATGCTTTCTGAGGAGCAGCTGTGGTCTACAGGGCTGAGCGGATTGAATGGCATTGGTGGAGCCGCTGCTATTATCTGCCAAACTGGGGGTGGCTTAGGAAAAAGACAGGGGAAGAAAAAGAAGACAAAAGCAGGAGGAGAAAAAGGGTGGAGAGAATGCTAAATTGAGATTTGAGACGGGCAATTTGAGTAATTTTGTACTTGAGCACTTCAGTATCCAGTAAAATAACAGTAATGGATTATGTAAAAATCATTCAATATTTAAAAACAAAACAAAAAAAACACATACTATATGAGAATAGATATTGTGTACAATTCAAAATCATTACAGACTACATTTCCTGGTTTCAACAGTTTCAAAATAACTTAATTTCATGAGATTCTACAGGGATTAATGGCATTAAAGGGATAGTTCATCCACCCAAAAACTATAATTCTGTCATTGTATACTATACGTAAGTATGTATGTTTGTATTACTTAATTAATTTGTATGTATAATTGTGTAATTATTAGTGCTGTCAAACAATTAATGGCAATAAAATATTTTGTTTACATAATATATGTGTGTATATTTATTATGTATATATAAAATGAATATATATTTAAGAAAATGTTATGTTAATTAAATATATTTATATATGATATAAATTATATGAATATAAATATATACATGTAAATATTTTCAAAAAATATATATTCTGCATGTGTGTGTGTGTATTTATATATACATACTAAATTTACACAATACACACACATATGTAAAGAAAAACGTTTATTTTGGATGCAAATGCACTAGTAATTATCTAATTAAAAGTGAAAAACAGAATTATTTTGATGATCATACCTGTTTTAATGGGAAGCATCTCTGTTATGGATAATTAAATGAATTAATTAATTCAAATTAATTCAAACATAAATAAATAAATGCAGAAATGTAAATTATGTCATTATTTACTCACCCTCATGTCAAAATCATATGACTTTCTTGTGGAACTTCTAAATATTCTGGCTCCTCTTTCCACAGAAGTCACAATAATTGTATCAATAACAATTTATAAAGAATATATTCATACATTCATAAAATGTACAGGGAAAAATCATGAACTGACATTCCCAGAATTCCCTGCGTTGCATTTGATGGTTTTTCTTTTAAATAACTGTTTGTTCTTAGTTTTTTCTCATCAGTTATGTTTATTAGGGTTGTATTTTACATCTAATGTTGTTAAATTCATGTTTATTGCATATTTCAGTTTAATGAGTCTCACCATGATGGTGTTTAGTGCTTGTGTGAATCACACTGTGCACCTTCTTTAAATGTTATTAATTATAAACTGCTTGTGATGGGCTTTGGTTCATCATGTGATTTTCTCATCACCGCCTGCTTTTTACATTTTAGTGCATTTGTTTTGCAGTGCAGCTGTGGTTGCCAGAATTTTACTGTAAATATATGGTAGCAACATTTTATGTTTTACGGTTTTAACTTAAATTTACATTTAAATATTGTAATTTCATTATATGCCGACCTATAGAAGTACTGAAATTATCTTTGTAATACACTGATAACCACCAAAGCAGGTGGTGACGAGAAAGTCATATGATGAGCCAAAGCTTTTAAATATTACCATATATAGAAGATGCACAGTGTCATTAGCACTAAACATCATAACACACATGAAACTGAAATAATGCAATAAACATTCATTTAACAACATTAGATGTAATATACAACCCTAATGTACAAAACTAAGAAGAAACAGTTATTTCAACAACAGCAAAAAAAAACATTACATTTGAAATGTAATGCAGGGAATTCTGGGAATGTCAATTTATGGTTATTCACTGTAAATTATACAATCTTTTTCCACTTTCAAAAATGGTATACTACCGTAAAATTGCATGTAGTGTCCAATACAGTTTGTAACCGTATATAGTAGGGGAACTTACCACTAACCATTTAACAGGTTTTTACGGTAGCATTTTTACAGTCTTTTACTGTTAAATTCACGGTCAGTTTTTTTACAGCGTGGCTGGGTCCAGTAGAGCACATCTCTGATGGAGATATGTGTGCACAAGAGGCAGGCAGGGTGAGAAATCCCCAGAGACGGAGGAGTGCCTGAGGCCAATTAAGAGGCGGGCGCTTTGCTCTTCAGGGCAGCCTGCTGTAATCATACACACACTGACTGGTCAATGTAGAGGAGCGATGATGAATAATGCATCGCCTGGTGGGTGTGGACCAGCGCGTGTGTGTGTCTGTGAGTAAGAAGCGGAGAGCGAGCGTGTGTGTATGTGTGTGAGAGGAATCCCTCCCCCAGCCCCCAACCAGCCTGCAACATGAGGTCAGCGAGCTAGCGGAGAAGAGAGGAGAGAGCGAGGAAGATAGAAGAGGGAGCCACAGAGGAGAGGAGCAGGAGGGAGAATGTAGAAGAAGAAGATCTGAGGAGGAGGAATATGCAGAGCGGAGGAAGCGCAGCCCATCGATGGCAGCCATGCTGAGTCCAAAGATCAGGCAGACCAGGAGAGGTACAGTACGCTGCGCTTGTATTTCATCTGTCACACACTGAACGTGCTTCATCTCACAGCATCTCTGCTCATTATATACTTTAACTCTGCAATTGTGACGCTTAATATTTCTATAAATATATGAACAAATATAAATATAATAATTTTATATAGATAGATAGATAACAACAATATGATATTTATATATTTTTTTATTTTTATGCTTTTAAATTATATTTTGCTGCTAATTTTATATATTTTATGCTATGTTACTCTGATGATCATTTCAATGATATACAATTAAAAGAATTACAAATTAATTAAATTACACACACACACACACACACACACACACACACACATATATATATATATATATATATATATATATATAATTAAAATTGAGAAGCAGGTATCTGTTATGAAAACAGTCATTTAAATTATATTTTGCTGCTAATTTTATATATTTTATGTTTTTATTTTCTGATGATCATATCAACATTATATACATTATACATTTAAAAAAATGTACAAATTAATTAAATGTTTTATATATATATATATATATATATATATATATATATATATGTATATATAGTTTCCCTTAGCCACTTTATGTCAGCTTTTTATGGATTATAAAAAATGCTATAGTTTCAGTGTATATGTTTACATTCCAATTGATATAAGGTGAATAAAATTGTATTACATTATATAATAATTATCTATAATAATTTATAATAATATTTATAATAAATAAATACCTGTATCGGTCGACGACTATGTGAAACAGCTGTCCGACTGATAATTCAGCTATTTACGCCATCACAATTCTGATTTAAAACAAGATTAGGATAAAAGCGTCTGCTAAACAGATAAATATAAATGCAAATGCACTCAATAAGTGTTATCTCTTCACTCTCATTATGTTGTGGCTGACCATACGATAAACCAGGAGCGTCCAGCGCTGCATGTTACACACATCCCACTATCATCTGCAGCACGCTGAGGCGTTTATACACAGAGCACCGATCATCCTTCATCAGCAGCCTGTAGCAGGCTTGGTTGAGATGTGAAATACAGGCAGAGCACAAGGTCTCATTCATCAGGCATCAACTTGATGGATGACGCTGTGTTAATAAGCAAAGCTCAATGCATGTAAAAGGCTGAGTGATTTATCCCTTTATGTCCTCTCAAACCTGCCTATAGCTCCCTGCCCTTCCCCCACCAGCCTTATACTACCTGCTGAACATCACAGCATCTGCTGGAAGATGTTCAACCATGAACGATGCATTTATTTATTTATTTCTCTCTGGAAAGCTTGATTCTCATTGGTCAATCACAGCATTCTGCAGAATTCAAATTTATTGTATAAAGAGTATCAAGCTGTAAAACTGACCTCCCAGGTAACTGATTTCCAACAGTTCTTGTTCAGATTAATACTTACAGTCATTTATTTGGTAGAAGACATGCACTATGCTGGATAATGTGCCGTCGGTCGGTCATTATCGCAAAATAAACCCTTCAGGGCGGTTCAAGACCTCTCTGCTTTGCGTCAGGGTCTTACGTCAATCTGAAGGTGTTTGTTTTGCGATAATGGCCACCTGACGGTACATTATACCTTATTTATTTCCCAATGGACATTACATTATATTCATGCATTTGACACATGCTTTTATGCAAAGAGATTTGCATTGAAGATATCCATTGATTTAGTTCATGCATTCCCTGGAGATCGAACCTAATCGGACCCTGATGTTAGAGTCCTACTAATTTTTTTATAAAAATAGAATAAAAAGAATAAAATAGATATAATTTGCTTGTCTAATAGCAAAATCAAACCAATTATTTAATTTAGGAAAAAACATAATATGACATAATATTTTTCTCTCACAGGATAGATAGATAGATAGATTTTTTTTAAGCTATAATAGTACCTTAATGATAGTAAAATAACACTGATTTGGAGTTCACGTCTTAAAGTAGGCAAACCCATGCTCTAGGTTGTTTCTTGCAGTTGCTAATCTTAACCAGCGCTGGACTTTATCTAAGGTGCCAAATTTATATGCCACAATAATGGCGCCAGTACTGACACTGTCATCATGCACAACTTGAAAACATTCTTTCCTCTATATTTTAATTGCAACTTTAGAGGCAACTATTCTCAGAGTTGATCCTGTCCGTGCCAAAACAGACAGTTTTGGTGACCACATCCTAGAAACGCCCAAGACAAAGTGGGAAGGTATGAATCATCGTGTAGAGAGATTTGTAAACTGGGTGTCTGCACTCTGTTCCATTTGACTTCAGCACTGAAAATGCTCAAAACCGATGGGCACTAAATACTCATGTAAACCAGAGTGCAGTGAAAACCTTTCTGTCATGGGCTCCGCAAATTTACAGCTTTGAGCAACAGTTTTAAAACACTGAATGTTTACATTTCTGCTACACACATCAAAGCTGAAAGTTCCTACTTCTGCATAATATTCACAAAAAAAAAATATATATATAGTGCCCCACACAACCGAAAAAATCGTAGGTGCACTGGATGAAGAAAACTAGAAAAAACGGCCTATTTTCATTACTAACAGCTGATTTAACTCACTATAAATGATGTGTTCTTAAATGTGCTTCTACTTTGCATGTTTTGTAAGCCTGTGGAAAGTCAACAGACCAAAACGCTGCTCATTAAAATATTTTTGTGATGATCCAATATTGAGTAGTGTGCAGGATTTATATTTTTCTAATTTATAATAATACTCACAGAAATAAAATGCAAATTTATTCCTACAGTGTTCACCTATGAAAGAATAAATTATAATTTAGCTTAAATTTAGCTAACTTTAAATACTGAAACGCAGGCTGCAATAATCAATCCACCAAGTCAGAATAAAAATTTAGTAAGTGAACGATGTTAAAAATTGAAACTTGAGATTTGCATTTGCCACTACCAGGTTCATGTTTAGGGCTGCGGAATATGAATTACTGGTTTCGAGGTATATATTTCAAAACTACTAAAATGTTCCATTCTGCACTATAGGCATATTTTTCAAAGATAGAAAGTCCCCTGGAATGATTATTTCAGCCGATCTCTGTTCCGGACTTTCACAAACTGCATTACAATCATTTTCAAAAATGTCATTACAAAGTCTCCAAACAGCCCTTCATAGAGGCCAGAGACGCTGAAGACGGATGCAAAGAGGAGACAAATATTGTAGCAGGCAGAGCATGGTTCAAGATGCAAGAAATATTGGAAGAAAGTCTTAAATTTTGAATTTTTGGTTTATATGACTGTATGTCTGAGAGTAACTGGTTGTCTTCAGAAAAGTTTAGATGGTATTTTATTTTCACCTTGCCTCTGGATAATCCATATAAGCGCAGCGATGCTTTGTTTACAGTGGTAACCAAGAAAATGCTGCATCGCTGCTGTTCCATAAGCGCCACCTGCTGTCAGAGAGGGAATTTGTGTCTCATTCAGCCCATCCGCTGTTTCTCTTTCGTGCATGCATGTGTTATGTAGCATAATTTCACAAAGCTAAAGTCAGAACTGATTTTAAAATTATACAATCTAATTTAAATCAAAAATTGCTCATGCTACATGTGTTGACTATAATTTAAAATGGCTACAGAGAGTTTGGTCTGTAATAGAGCAAACATCTTGTTTATGTACTTATTTTAATTCTTTCTTGTCTCTTGCTTAAAGAATTAAAAAAAAATAAAAATTATCAGCTATCGCTATATGTGCATCAACACTAAATTAACAATAATCGATTTTACAGCTTTTGATATTACTCTTAGCAGTAGTAGTATGTTTTTACATAAAATCAAATCAAATTCTGTAATTAATGGTTCGACTATAACACACACACACTCACACACACACACACGTTTGTTTCTGTGAATTGTGGGGACTTTCCATAGACTTCTATTACTTTTATACTGACCAAACAATATTTTCCCTAACCCTAAACCTACCCCCCTACAGAAAAGATGTTTGCATTGTTACAATTTCAGATAAACATCATTTACTATTTGTAATATTATCCCCACCATGTAGCATAAACAAGTACACACACACACACACACACACACAAATAACAGCAAATCAACCATCCACATCAAAAGCCGCAGGTCAAGCCACAATTCAACAAACATTTGAGAAATAGATCAAAGAAAAAATAAACAAATACTGCTGTTCCAAATATTCTGTATGTTGCTTATAAAAAAATATATAATGCATTCAATGGGGGAAAAAAATTAGTTGTTTTTTTACCCAGACATTTAAAAATAACACATTTTAGAGCTTAAATCGCAATACCGTGATATTTTTGCTTAAGGTCATATCATATCATAACATCATATCATACCATTAAAATCCATGCCTGATATGAATTTCACATAAGACTAACCACCAAAACTGCAAAAACCACCCGTTTATACTAACATAGTCAATTATGACTTAAAGATGGCTAACTATAATTATGTGAGCAAAATGTTGCCAGTTTTACCAGTCAGGATTCTCAACATGGAAGTTCTGCCCATATCATAAACATATTGAGTTAGATACCCAGATACCTCTTGTTTTCCTGCTGCAGCCCACTGTCTTCCTCTGGTCTCCATCAGACGGAGCAGGGCTCCAGAAGCCACCACACCCACAGACACGGCTAATGTAATCAAGAAGCCTGCAGCTCTGATGAGGAGGAGATATTATGGAAAAGGCCATTGGAGACAGACCTCGAACCATCACACATTTGTCTCTCTAAGTGCCTGACTCAGTGCCTCCACATCTGTACTCAACATTTCAGCAAAGTATACATAAAAACAGTCAGATTGCTTTTGTTGTTGCACACATTCTCCACTATTCATCACTGGGAGGGTACCCTTTCCAAAAGGCACTATTGCGTACAAAGGTGCATCATAGAATGATACAAGAGCCATAACATTGGAAATAAGTTGCTTGAGGCCATGGTCAATTATGCAATTTAGCGTAATTATACAACATTTGAGCACAAAATGCTGTGACCAATCAGAAGCAAGTATTCTATAGAGCCGTGTAATAGTGCAGAACTTGGATCTTGGATCCAGAAGTATTTTTTCCCATTCATTTGTTGTTCAACAGTTATTAGCCATGAACCAAACCAACCAGCTACGAGGTGAATCACATTACAAATGTGTACGACTTCAGTGAGGAAAAGGACTACAATCCCACGAGGCATTGCAAATAACTGAATGGAGAAATATAAAACTACGGATTTAAAGATGTTGAGTATATGTATAAAAACTCAATATTTTACATTTATTGCACATAAATACAAATATTTCAATCATTTGAGAGCATAGAGAGGTAATTTGCGGTGCTTCATGGGAGTAGCGCTGAGCAGTTCTTTTGCTGTAATTATCTTGTTTTGATTCTCAGATTTCTTTGTAGAATCATGGGTAATGTAGTGAAATCCAGGGCTGTTAAACACAATAAAAACAAGTTTTTAATATGCAGGTTGACAGCTTCACCAAATGCAGATATCATCAATTAACAACCTCTTAGCTCACAGTAGGTCTATTTTTAATGGTTATAAGTGTCACGGTGCACACACGAGGAGGACACAGGAACACGCAGACGAGGACTCAAATAATAGTCTTTACTGAACACATCAGGACAAGACATGGCAGGGCAAGGCAAGGCAAGGCAAGGCTGACACAGACAGGAGCACCGGGGAGTAACGAGTAGACCAGACAACATTACACTGAACAGACAGGACTATAAATACACAGGATAATTATGGATAATTAGACAAACACGGCTGGACAAGCATTAATATCACATCAGACAAGGACAGGAAACAAACCAAATATGGAAACAAGAGGCGGGAACACATGACACACACAACAGAGGACTGACAATAAGTTACCAATCAAAACCATTTAATGTATGGAGAAAATATGGAATTTTTTATTTCATCTTTAATTTCAATTGAATCTGGACTGTTGCACTCTATATAAATTACAGACTTAAAGACCAGTCAGCAGCCCAGCTCACCAGTGGACTGGGAGTGAAAAATAATACAATAATATAAATGAGAAGAACACATTGATTTTTTTTTTTCTCTTTCTCTGAAAGCCACACATGCATTGATTTTGAATCTACAGCCCAGAGGCATAAGATGACTTTGTGTGTGTTGCACAGACTCCTGTAAATGATCAATGGTGACACAGGTTGTTCATACAGAAGTCCAGCTTTAAGCCTGCGTGGCCTGTGTCAGAGCAAAATCAGAAGGTTATATATATATATATTTACTGCCATTAAGGAATAGATACAGGATAGTACTTTCTATTTTTGTTAAATGACACTCTGAAAAGTGGTCCTTGGCACCTCTATCTTAACTACATGAAATGGCAAACTGCAGAGGTTTCTATATCAAGTGAGCCTCTCTGGAGATCCTATTAGAGCATGAGAACTCACTCCCTTTGGGAAAGAGATACTGGAGAATCCCAGATAAATTTACCAGAGGGTAGCTGGTACAGACCAGAGAGGATGGATCTTCATATTCTGCTGCAGGAGATTAAGCTGAACACACAAAGCAAAGTTATAGCAGGGTTATTATGAATTGCTATAACGCTTTGGATTAGGTAACACTTATTCACTATTAACTACGACTTTTCCTTCAATAAATTCCTAATTTGCTGCTTATTAATAGTTAGTAAGGTAGTTGTTAAGTTTAGGTATTGGGTAGGATTGGGGATGTACAATAAGGCATTAATATGTGCTTAATTACTACTAATAAATGGCTAATATTCTAGTAATATGCATGCTAATAAGCAACTAGTTAAGAGACCCTAAAATAAAGTGTTACCTAATTGACTAATAAAAACAACTAAACATTTTTTAAGGACAAACATTTTTTAAGTTATCACTCTAAATCAACTTCCCTATGGATAAAATCAATGGTATTTTTACTTCTGCACTCTATATGAATTTGGTACTGAAGGAGCAGTCAGTTTTCCAGCTCACCAGTGGATTGGAAGTGAAGAATTATGTAATATAATAATATAAATGAGAAAAAAAAAACATTGATTTATTCTCTTTCCCTGAAAGCCACACATTGATTTTAAGTCTACAGCCCAGAGGCATAAGATGAATTATAAAAATGACAAAAACACAACTAAATTATCAACATCTCGACTAAAAATACATAGAAAATGAAAAAAAAAAAAAAAACTATAACAGTATCTCAATGAAACTCAAGTAATTTTGAATCGTTGAGTATATCATTCTCTGATTATTTAGTATAAATCACTGCCTCACAGGTTAAACACAGCACCTATCCCTAAGCTACATGTTTTTGGTGAAGCTTTCTTCCATCCGTGAAAAACAAAGAGGAATTTTTAAAGAAATCGCTTAGATCACTTTTTCCATGCATTTATGCCATGAATGGAGAGTGAAGCAGTCAAGCTTCAAAAAAGACACAAAAGCACCACAAAAGTCTCATAAAAAGTGGTTGGTATGACTTCTGAAATCATACAATAGCCTACAGTTCTGCTTTTGTGTAAATGATGACAGTTTTCCCCTCTGCTACTGTAAGTGCTTGTCATCCTTAAATCATGCATGACTAGAAATGATGATGATGATGATGATGATGATCACTGACATGTACGTCTCTTCTCGTCACCTGCAGCCAGGTCCAAGAGCATGGTGATGGGAGAGCCATCACGTGGCTCGTGTCAGACCACCTCACCGAGTCTCCAAGAGGGAGTGCTAAAGGCCGGCTGGCTGAAGAAGCAGAGGAGCATCATGAAGAACTGGCAGCTGCGCTGGTTTGTGCTGCGTGCTGACCACCTCTACTTCTACAAGGATGAAGAGGAGACCAAACCACAGGTGTGTTCGAACAAAAATATGCCTATGAAAAGAAATCTGGCGATTGAACTACTCTGAACTACTCTGTTAGCAATGTGCTGCTAACATGCTAGCAACATTTTAATGATGCTAACATGCTAATCATGCTAGAAACATTCTAACAGCATATGTTAGCAACATATTAATGATGCTAACATGCTAATCATGCTAGAAACATTCTAACAGCATATGTTAGCAACATATTAATGATGCTAACACGCTAATCATGCTAGAAACATTCTAACAGCATATGTTAGTAACATATTAATGATGCTAACATGCTAATCATGCTAGAAACATTCTAACAGCATATGTTAGCAACATGCTAACAACATGCTAATCATGCTAGAAACATCCTAACAACATATGTTAGCAACATATTAATGATGCTAACATGCTAATCATGCTAGAAACATTCTAACAGCATATGTTAGCAACATGCTAACAACATGCTAATCATGCTAGAAACATCCTAACAACATATGTTAGCAACATATTAATGATGCTAACACACTAATCATGCTAGAAACATTCTAACAGCATATGTTAGCAACATGCTAACAACATGCTAATCATGCTAGAAACATTCTAACAGCATATGTTAGTAACATATTAATGATGTTAACATGCTAATCATGCTAGAAACATTCTAACAGCATATGTTAGCAACATGCTAACAACATGCTAATCATGCTAGAAACATCCTAACAACATATGTTAGCAACATATTAATGATGCTAACATGCTAATCATGCTAGAAACATTCTAACAGCATATGTTAGCAACATATTAATGATGCTAACATGCTAATCATGCTAGAAACATTCTAACAGCATATGTTAGTAACATATTAATGATGTTAACATGCTAATCATGCTAGAAACATTCTAACAGCATATGTTAGCAACATGCTAACAACATGCTAATCATGCTAGAAACATCCTAACAACATATGTTAGCAACATATTAATGATGCTAACATGCTAATCATGCTAGAAACATTCTAACAGCATATGTTAGCAACATGCTAACAACATGCTAATTATGCTAGAAACATCCTAACAACATATGTTAGCAACATATTAATGATGCTAACACGCTAATCATGCTAGAAACATTCTAACAACATATGTTAGCAACATATTAATGATGCTAACATGCTAATCATGCTAGAAACATTTTAACAGCATATGTTAGCAACATATTAATGATGCTAACATGCTAATCATGCTAGAAACATCCTAACAACATATGTTAGCAACATATTAATGATGCTAACATGCTAATCATGCTAGAAACATTCTAACAGCATATGTTAGCAACATATTAATGATGCTAACATGCTAATCATGCTAGAAACATTCTAACCGCGTATGTTAGCAACATATTAATGATGCTAACATGCTAATGCTAGAAACATTCTAACAGCATATGTTAGCAACAAAGTAACAACATGCTAATCGTGTTAAAAACATGTTAGCAATGTGCTAATAACATGCTAGCAACATAATGATGGTAACATGCTAATCATGCTAGAAACATATGTTAGCAACATGTTAGCAATGTGCTTATAACATGCTAGCAACATATTAATGATGCTAGCATGCTAATCATGCTAGAAACATCCTAACAACATATGTTAGCAACATGTTAATTGTGCTAAAAACATGCTAGCAACCTGCTAATCATGTTAAAACATGCTAATCATGCTAGAAACACAAACTTGTTCACAAACTTTACCCATATAGTTTGATTGTCATTCACAATGCTTCATGGGTTTGTAGCTCTTTTCGTAAGTCAATAATAAGTAGGCTACGTGTATATATCTTTGTCTATTGTCCAATTTTCAACCACATTTTTTTGTCTTCAAATCATAGCTTGTAATGTTGTGAATCACCTTGTAGCTGTTGGTTAGGTATATGGCTTATATAACTGTAAAACAAAGACTTTAAAATCCCCATAAGAAAAATGATGAGAAAAATACTTCTAGAAGTAAGACCGCTGAAAAAGTGAGCAGGCACTGTTGGCAAAATGAGCTGTTTGGTTTACCAAAAATAAACGACTCATTTTGGAATCAAATATGTCAGTAAATGTGTCTTATGTCTACGCACTCTTCCTAGATTCTAGACAGCACTTTATGTTAGAGCATCATGTGACAAAGTGAGTAAGTGTGAACACCTCCATTTATGCCCAGATGCTTCACATTTCCACCACAATCCAAGCCTGCACATTGCTTCTGGCAGGTTTCGACCATCTCATATTAAGCAATCAATACGGTCCAGCCTTGGTAAGTTCTTCTGTCAGACTGACGAGTGAGATGAACAGCGTCCCTCACAGGAGACTGTCAATACTCATCCAAACACCATTAATCTGTGCTCATGCTGCGCTGGCCAGGATGTGTGTGAAAATGTCAATCCCTCCCACTTTTCCTGCCTTTAATCAATGAGATTCAATGTGGAAGACCTGTGAAGGCAAATCTCATAGCAAACCACACACTGAGATAAAAGGAGACAGTGGAGACCGGGCCGTATTGAACATTACGTCCCATGCATCACGATCTGGGGTATTTAATAGTGGTTCAGGAGGAGAACTGGGGCTAGATTCGTGAAAATAATAAAATGAACTGCTACAGTATTTTCTTCTTATTTTCTAACTTAAGAATAAACTTTTATTTTTTCATTTTTTATCTTTTTTAAAAACAAAACTTAAGAAGACTTTCTGAATCTCTGATATCTACATAGAAGGTATGTGGCTTAGGTAAGGGCAAAAATTCTCCAGAAACAGTTTTACATGCCCATTGACAACCCTAGGATTTCTCTCCAGAATTAAACGGTCTGTTAGTGGCTTATTTGGAAGGGTCATGAATAATAATGTTGAGCTCTGCTCTGATTGGCTGTTTCACAGTGCGGCTCATTTCAGTAGCTCATAGGAAGGAAACACAGGGAGGAAAATATATATTTCAATACTTTCTTGCGCAGTTGTATCGTTGGGTAATTACACTGTAAATAAAATGCGGGCATCAGGGAGCCGCTATTAATATGCTGGGCATTGAAACTGCTTTGGAATGCACGATCCTGTTTTACTTTCAGTTTCGAGATTCGCGATCACATGTACTCCGTTTAAACTATGGAGTGGCAGTACTTAACACACATTTTACACGATCAGATGCTTGTCAGTGGTGCTCAGAATCTGTAAATCATTTGCCATCATCCTCAGTCATCTCTCCTTACTCTGTTTATGTGGTTTGTGAAATCTTATGTACTGTAATGTAACAGGATACCGCTAGCAAGGAGCTAACCATGTCCCTTTAGTGGCTCGCGTTATTTTATAATTGATGCATTTCTAACTATTCGTCTGTGCAGGGCTGCATCTCACTGAAGGGCAGCCAAGTGAATGAACTGACAGCCAACCCAGAAGAACCCGGCAGACACCTTTTTGAGATTGTGCCAGGTGAGCAGATCTTCATATTAAATCATCAAATCAATGTCCTGTACTGAAACTAGCATGCATGGCTTTTGGGTGTCAGGAATCGAATAGGCCTTCCAGAATATACTGATTACAGACGGCTGATTTTGCCCCAACATGATTTACTGATGCAGACTGTGTGTGTTTTATTTATGATGAGTAAATAACACATGAGTGTGACACCCACCAGAGCTTCTTTTTCTAAACAATAAAGCAAAAAAAACTGGAGTCAACCTCCAAATGCCCTCCAAATCTATTCAGTGTTTATATTAAATTCTCTCTTTTGCACATGATAATCACATTAAAAGTAGCCCTGGTCTGCTCAAGCCAAATACAGCAATGTGACAAAAAATAAATAAATAAATACAAAATAAAAACAACTGCAGAATAAGAATAAAAACAAACCTGTGCAAGATCCAAGTTATAAATGATCTAATTCTTGATGGTAAACATGCATACTTTCCCTGTACTTAGAGCAATTTGCTGAATATTTTTGCATATAATTAATGTAAAATTCTAATGCATTTTTGTAGATCGATCTAGAATAGTTCAAGAAAAAATCAGCTTGCATCAGTGAATCACTTTTTCACCCCTAGAGTGCATATTAAACATTTAGATAACTGAATTTGGTGTTAGCCTAAGTAATGCACCAAACACAATAAATGAAACAGCCAAACGCACACAGCATGGACATTAGCAGCAGTTTCCTTCACCCAACAGCACTTTCTCATGTCAGATCAGTAAACACACCCTTAACCACAGTCTCCGTCTGACCAGCATGCTCCTTTGAGTCAAACAAGCTTATTGGCAAAGTCCCTTTTCCATGCAAAACAAACAATAACATGACACAAAGCAGATTTCAGAGCTCCCTCATGCTTCTCAACTTTAAAATGAGTGCAGCATTTGTCTGGAGATGTCTGGCCTGTTGTTGATTGTGACTCTGAAAATGAATAAGTTTCAAAAATAATGAAGAAATGGAAGAAATGGATTTGATTAACAACTGCACAGACTCGAAACTGAATCAAGGAAAAACTGACATTCAGAAACATTTAAAGGCCCAAACTGAATAACAAATGATGCAAATTTGTGCAGATGTTGATATTTATATGGCCACACAGAAGACATTCGGGTAGTTTGTAATGCAAGATCGTCATAACAGTTTAACAGACTGCTTATATAAAACAATATAAATATCAGTTGTCATATGTCTGAGTATGATGCAATTTAAATGCTTAATGATCAAAACAATGCAATGCAATGCAATACAATGATGATTGAGATGATTATTATATTTGAGACTCACTGATTTTTCTAAAAAATGATGCATGGATAGTCAAGTAAACCTAAGTTGTTCCAGTTCAGTAAGTGTTCATCTTCAAATAATAAAAACAATATAAATGTTCAGATTCATATGTTCAGTTTATAAAAATCAGTAAAGAAGGTTGCAGAAGATTGTGTTTAACAGGAAAATAAAATCCAAAAATATCCAACAATGGCACCATTCATTACAGGGATATAAATGACAAGCGCTGATACAAAAATGGGATCTAAACCAGTGGGAAAAACATGGCATTACTGGGAGATTTTCATGCTTCTGTGTTTTCAAGGCATTTATAATACAGAATCACAGATAACAGGTCGAGTCGAGACCCTGGCAGCCTCTGGATCTGCTAACCCACGCTTGCTATACAAAGTTGTGATATTTAGTGAGATTTCTGCTAGTGAAGAGGATTTCTCCAAGCATCAGGTCCTCTGAGATCGATGCATCTGGTGTGCTGTTTGTTTGCTTAAGTGCACTGAGGTGTTTAGAAAGGACTAACAGAGCAGGCCGTCTCCTTCTGTCAGTCTACCGTGAGAAGTCAGTGGGAATGAGAGAAACAGAAGTCAAGTGCTGCTGCTTGAGCTGAACTGAGATATCAAAAGGATTTTCTACTCGCTGGTTTTCCGGGACGTACAGCATGATCTTGATTTTTCTTATGCTATCCTCTCTGGGATGATTGAGATGAGATGTAAATGACAACTATTGAAGATTTGTTTCTGAAAGTGACGGTTTGACGCAAACACATCTGCAGCATGAATTCTGCGTTGTGAGGGAACTACTTGAGCTGCGTTTGGGTTAATGGCCAATCTGTTGGAGTAAGAGACATGGCAGAGCATTAGTACCAGCTCAATCCCTCCAGTGCATCATGGGGCAGGGCTGCTGTAAACCACCGCGGCACAAACCAACCTTAAACCTAGGTAATACCTTAGTTCATGCACTTACATGCAGAAATCCAAGTAATGAGGATTTTCTAGATCAATAAAAAATCAATTCTGGGTCAATAAAAAATATACAAAGGCCTAGAAATGCTGGGTTATGGTTTGTTATTTTTGTACAGATTAGTTTGTTCTTAATGCAATTGTTTGTTCAATAATGTTTATGCAATGTTAATTTTTTTAAGGGATTTTTATTTTTAATATGGCCGCTAATCAACATGATGTCCGAAATTGTTTTCAAGTGTTCAAAATGAGTAAATAATAAAATCAGGGATATAAACTTTTTTACGTATGATAAATAAGATGAATGAACTTTGTAACTAGGTATACATATACCCGCAAGCTAAAATAAATAAATAAATAAATTATTAGAACCAGAAGCTGAATTTGTTCAAATCTGATATTAGGATGGAACTACATGTAACATTCTTTTAAAATATCATATCTATGGTAACATAAAAGACAAAAATAAAAAGAATACTGTAAAAATTATTATTTAAACAACTTTACATTTCAAATAATACAAGTTTTGATACAAACAAAGTTTATAAAATGATAAACATTGGTCTGAACAAAAACAACAGACGGGTTGAATAAAATAGCACAGTAGATGGCTCTTATGGAAAAGCAGAAATACAGCGGTTACCCTATATGCAAAGCACTGTGTTAATAAACACTAGGCATTATATGGAAGTAATATAAAAATAAAATGCCATCAAAACTTTTCTGAAGACAGTCAGTTTCACTTCCCCAAATAAAAACTCCTCAGGTTTGGATGAATCACTTGAATGGCCTATTTCAGTGTTAGAATGGCGAATTTCGCCGAAAGGCCACAGGATTGCAGGTATGTATACAAAACATTTACTGTTTGATTTGGCAAACATAAGTCCTTTGATTATCAATACCAATCAGATACCAATAATTTAAAAAAATGGCAATATAGTGTGCTCATTAGGGCCTCATATCTCAAGCCTGTTTGTTTTCATGTAGTGTTTGCCTGCTATGTAGCATCTGTCAGTTGATGTTAATAAGGAGCATAATCACTCCTGCTCGTAATATTTCTCCAAAGGTCAATTTGAGATAAGCTTCTTCAGTCCTGTGCATAATTACACAGCTCATAATCCAGATCACGTGCAGTCATGGATTTGATTCCCAGGAACACACATGAATATAAAATGCTGCCAAATTCATGGACATAACAGATGAAACAATTGCATGTTGAGCACATAATTGCGTATCTGTCAAAGCCTGCACTGAATCTGTATTTCATGCTTAAATCAACACAAAATGGTTGTTTGAAAAAGGAAAAAATCCCCAGAATTCACTTAATCAGATCACTGTTGTTATTTCGCCACAAGCCCATTTGTATCTTCCCCACAAGCTCGGCAGACATTCTGACACCTATAGAGACATGAATGCTAACAAAATGCCACACCATGGTGAGAAATGAAGGTTCCTCATTATGCCTTCGAGTCAGATTCCACTCTGTGTGAGAGCGTTAGCCTCAGACGTACTGCTGGGTCTGCTTCTCTTATTTATCTTAATTGCATCAGTACTTGTTTTTTTCCGTTCAGTCGACACTGCTGTGAACACTTATCTTCTCATGACATATTCCTCTAGTCATTTTATCTGGCCGGCAGAGTATTGGCTGTTCAATGCTTCTGATTTTTTTCATTTATCATTGTGAAGCTTTGAACTGAAGCCATTGTGGACGTTTTCTATTGTTTATCCTTTACTGATGCAAACCCAATGGGTAACTGGAAAAGTCTTTGTTACTTTGGTCTTTCTAAGTCTGTTTTAAGTTCAACTTTTCATGCCAATGATGGCCAGAGGGACAACAAGTTTGCTACTAAAACCTTGAAGTAATACTGAAATAAATCTCACTGATACATGACAACAGAGATACATATATAAATTAGCATTATTCCATCTAAAAGGTACGGAAAATGGTTTCCACCACAAAATAAAAAAGAATAAAAAGATCATTGTGACATTTTATCTCACAATTCTGACTTTTTTTCTCATAATTGCAAGATTGAAAGAATTATGGGGTATAAACTCGCAATTGAGAGAAATAAAAATTTCTGAATTTTTCTTGCAATTGCGAGTTTACGTCTGGCGATTCTGACGACATTTCTCAGAACTGTGTGATATAAACTTGCAATTGCGAGTTATAAAGTCCAGTTCTGAGGGCAAAAAATCAGCTCACAATTCTTACATTTTCTTAAAAATTCTTAAATTTATAATTCTTTATAAGTCGCAATTGCATGTTATTAAGTGAACTAAAGAAGCTCATGAATACATTAATATGCATTTTTTCACAATATATTTCAACTATATCCTCATGCACCTGTTATTTCCTTTGGCAAAATTATATATATATTAATTTCAGTAATTTTAAAGCCTTGACATCGAAATGTAACACTCGACCTAAAACTAAAAAACACAGAGATTCTGTTATTTTAAGATTATATTATATATCATATAATATACTGTATATACCATAGCATCATATCATATCATTATATCATACTGTATATCATAGCACTTGTACACCATTGCTCTTTTGTTGCTTTGCTTCTATTGTCCTTATTTGTGAGGCGCTCAATAAATGTGACCCTGGAGCACAAAACCAGCTTTTGTGCTCCAGGGTCACATACTCTTCCTTTACTTATTTCAGGCTAAACTCTTTACAGCAGCATTGTACAATGACTGCATGACATTTGTTTGTGTGTAAATATAATTCTACATATAAATCCATCTTGGGGAAAAATCTGTGCTATTCATGTGATCTAAAAAAGGAACAACAGAAAGCTAGCAGCTCTGTGGCCATTTCCTATCTTGGCACATAATCTTAGTTGCAAGTAATAGCAGCAATGTTTAAGAATTCTTACATTTTTTTGCAGTTTGTTAAAATACCTTACTCTAGAATTTATTTAAAATGAAACTCTTCAGGTAAGATATATAATGGAAGATATGTCTCTTTGAGTAATAAACAGAGATGCAGTAGTAATTCCATCATCTGACAGACTACCTCTCTTGTTTTCTGTCTCAGCTGGTGAGAAAGACAAGGCTGCGATGAGCCATGAGTCCTTTCTACTCATGGCCAACTCCCAGAGTGACATGGACGACTGGGTGAAGGCCATCAGACGGGTCATTTGGGCTCCGTTTGGAGGAGGTAAACCACAAAATTAAAATGCACATACTGTGTCACAGTTAGTTAGTTACACATTGGTCATTACTTCTCTCCACCATCGGATGTTTCATGTGTGTTCACAAGATATCACCAGTGTTGTCAGTGGTCTATGTTCACAAAAATATCACTGAGCAGAGTAGATGCCTCACTATCCAGAGATTAAATTACAAAGACATGTTATTAATAGAAAGTTCAAACAAGTAATGTAAAGCAAGTTCAAGTTATCAGCTCTCAGTATAGACAATGTGGCAATGTGTCTCCACTTCCATTAGCAGCTAGATCTGTAAAAGCCCTGTTAATGTTATCTTTAGATGAATAATAACACGAAAGAGATTTTCCTACCGTGGTCTTGAAAGCAGCACCAACTGACGCCGAGAAGAAAATTCAATCTTAAGTTATTAAGACAACTAGGCCTAAGACATCTTCTGAGGACTATATCCACATCAAAACATTCTTTCATTGTGCTCTTCTTGTCGTTAGTATTTGAAACGCCTCAATAGTTTGTACAACGTTCTGCCACCTGAGAGAACCCGGACGAGAAACATGCGCTGAGAGGACATCAATGGAAAGAGAATATACTTGTGAAAAACGCAAAAATCTTATTTCAAAAACAGTATCATAGCTATTAAACTATATCTAGTTATGATGTTACATCTGTATTTAACCTCAGAATGATCTCAAAGTAAAAAGAGGTACTAAAGTCTGATTTTGTGGTCACTGTGCTTTAAAATTAAATCATTATGATCTTAATTCAAGTGATGAAGGATTTTGAAAGTCTGACAGAAATCAGTGTTGAGTTCTACTGCGAGATTAACCCTTCCTGCTTTACATGCTTCAAAATGATTAACAGTTGAAAACATTTGTTAGAAATTTAGAAAAGTAATCAAATGTAATCAGTTACATTAATAGAGTAATTGAAATAGTTACACTACTTATTACATTTTAAAAGAGTAACTTGTATTCTGTAAACTATTACATTTCTAAAGTAACCTTCCCAACACTGTTCACATTTCACATATGTGACCCTGGACCACAAAACCAGTCATAAGGGTCAATATTTCGAAATTGAGATTTATACATCATCAGAAGTTGAATAAATAATCTTTCCATTGATGTATGGTTTGTTATGATAGGACAATATTTGTCTGAGATACAACTATTTGAAAATCTGGAATCTGAGGGAGCAAAAAAATCTAAATATTGAGAAAATCTCCTTTAAAGTTGTTCAAATGAAGTTCTTAGCAATGCATATTACTAATCAAAAATGAAGTTGTGATACATTTATGTTAGGAAATTTACAAAATATCTTCATGGAACATGATCTTAATATCCTAATGATTTTTGTCATAAAAGAGAAATGTATAATTTTGATCCATACAATGTATTGTTGTCTATTGCTACAGATATACCTGTGTTACTCATGACTGCTTTTGTGCTCCAGGGTCACATATATATCAATATACCATATGTAATTGTAATTGATTATATATATATATATATATATATATATATATATATGAGTATGTGAAATGTAAACAGTGTAGTTGTGAACGGTGTAGTTGATCTGTAGTTGTATCTGCTTTTTAAAATAAATGGTCGACAAGTAAAATAAAGATGTTTTTCCCATTCTGTACAATGATAGTAATTCTAGAACTACCTTAAACTCTTAAAAATTTATTTCAAAAGGTTTTTTTTTTTCAAACATTTATAAAATAATTTTTCCACTACGAAGAACCTTTTAACCTTCCAATGCGGAAGAGTTCTTAAAAATAACTACTTTTTCTTAGTGTGAAGAATATATTAATCTAAAGAATATTTTCCACTAAAGAGCCTTTTGTGCAATGGAAAGAGTCTATGAATGTTCTTCATGGAACCATAGATGTCAACAGAGAACATCTATACTTTACGAATGTAGAGTAAATATCACGGCAAAACACTATCAAAGTGCAATAGTATTATCACTGTATCGTACCTTTTTTGTAAGAAGTGATGTGTGTTTTGACTGATATAAGCTAAAAATGAGCTGCTTCATCTCTACAGGCATATTTGGCCAGCGTTTGGAGGACACTGTACAGTATGAAAGGAAGTTTGGTCCTCGTCTCGCCCCTCTGTTAGTGGAGCAGTGTGTGGATTTCATCAGGGAACAGGGTCTTGATGAAGAAGGCTTGTTCCGGATGCCAGGACAAGCCAGCCTCGTGAAGGAGCTTCAGGAGGCCTTTGACTGTGGAGATAAACCTCAGTTTGACAGGTATGCATCTACTCCAAGCACAGACATGGAGCAATAAACCGTGACCAACTGTTCATACTAACCCTATAATTGGCATTTCTAGTGACACTGATGTCCACACTGTGGCTTCCCTGCTGAAGCTGTATCTCAGGGAGCTCCCCGAGCCCGTCGTTCCCTTCTGCAAGTATGACGACTTTCTCACTTGTGCTCAGCTCCTGGCCAAAGATGAGGAGGAGGTTAGTGACCGCACCATATCTGAACATACAGGCAGTGTAGAGGAGAAAAGTGAACTGTTGTTTTTGTAATTTAGTTATTTTCTAGCAATAAATATTGCTAGTTGTATATGAATGATGTATAAAGCAAAGAAAGTTAATTATATATATATATATATATATAATTATTAAGCACAGTTTTGCAAACATCAAGCTTGTCAAAAATGTGTAACATTAAAAAATAAATGAACAAAATCTGCACCAGAATTATTAACAGTAATTTCTTAAAAGCTGTCACTCATTAAAAGCTTGTTAGTTTAGAAATAGATTGTGGTTTGTAGTCATAAACCTATACTATTTCCACCAATCAAAAATAGGAAAATAATACTTTGATGACAATAATAATGACGCATCTGATGTGTTGAACAGACTTTTGAACATTTGCGTTTTTTGAAAACTGAATCCAAAGAACGCAGCTGCTGTGTTGGAACAAGCTTAATGAATTATCATATGATGTACAGGGATGCTCTGACCTGTACACACTTACAGAATTAGCTTGCTGTTGAGCTGTTTGCTGGTATTAGTACATAATATTTCACCAGTTATGTTGTCAAAACGTATGTTGGTGTGCTCATAAAACAGAAAGCCGTTTCAGTCAGTATGTGGTTTGCTAGCCAATATTCCTCCCACATATTTCACGGCTGACATGATGCGATGCGCAGATGCCGAGGATGCGTGAAGCTCACGTCTTTAAATATAAAATAGACCATTAATATTTTCACTTGAATTCAAACCACGAGAGTTTTGGTCACTTCAATGACTTCATGTTTCCACAGGGAATACAAGAATTAGGGAAGCTAGTCACGACCCTTCCAGCTGCCAATTACAACCTTTTGAAATATATATGCAAGTATGTCCAACATAATCATTTCAGACACATTTTTGTCAGTCGTTTTCATGCTTCAGTGCTGAAAGTGCGCTCTGTTGTTGTAGATTTCTGGATGAGGTGCAGTCTCACTCAAATGAAAACAAAATGTGTGTGCAGAACCTGGCCACCGTGTTTGGACCAAATATCCTCCGTCCCAAAATGGAGGATCCAGTAGCTATTATGGAAGGTAAGCACTTATTTCATTTCCAACCCATTACTTTGTAGAACAAAACCCACTTCAAAACTAGACACCTGCAGGATGGTTGCCTCAGCTGTGCCTAATGTAGCCTATATTTGTGGCATTATAATCTACCACACACCTAAATATTTGAGCATGTACCATCAAACATATAGCCTATATATATCCAGAAGTAGCTCATATTTTACTTGTTTCAACACATTTTTTTTAGCATTATATTTTTTAGCATTTAGCATTAGAATTTTTGAGTATTAGAGTTCATTTATTTTCCCTTATATATTTTAGATACAGTTTCAAATATGTTCCATATGTTTCCAAATTTGGAGCAATAATATTCTGGAATAATAGGTTGTGGCGTTTTTTTTTTGTTTGTTTTAACATCTGAAATGAAATGGAACACTTGTATTCCAAAGCAACTTGGATAATGAAATTAATGTCAAGCATACAAAATTCTTTCAAAATAAAATTGTTTCAAATATGCTAGGAATTGGTAGTACTCTGAAATTGGTAGTAAATTTCATAAGTATTTACAAAGAAATGGCAAGTAAAACACTGAATTAATCGTGAAATTTTAAAGTAGAAAGACTTTAGTCCAATAGGTAGCTGAATTTGTCCGCACGTTGCAAAAGAAAAAAAAAAACAGACCAAAAAAGGTCTACCAAAAATCCAATTATTTTTCATATGCAAAAGTGAACAAAATGCAAAGTGTATTAAAAACAGACCAGAGAGCAGATGTTTCAGCCCATGCTTTCTTCAGTGCTCATCAGGCAAAAAAGCAACACCACACTTATATAGACACAATTGCAAATTGTTGACAGCTGATCTTAATCAATGAGGGATAATTGTCATGCCAACAATTTCCCTTCACAAAATTTGGTAGACTTTTTTTTTTGTAGTGTGTGGACAAATTCAGCTACCTATTGGACTAAAAACTGTCTTCTTTTTGTTCTACTCACCTGAGAACCTTTGTTTTGTTTATTCTGAGCACACACAATTCCTGCTTTATAAAGTAGCAAGACTGAAACAATATTTTCTTGTAAATATACTCTAATAATATTTGTTTTATTTACAACTTCCAAAAATAATGTTACAGTGCATTTTACATTATTTCTAAATGTAATAATAAAATTTCACCTATACACCAATGCAACTTTTTTTCCTCTCAACAATGCAGTTTTGACCCAGTGCAACGTTTTTTCTGGAAAATGTGTAAATTCATAATGTACAACGTCTCGGTTATGTACATAACTCTCGTTCCCTGATGGAGGGAACAGAGACGTTATGTCGTGACGACATTAGGGGTCTTACTTGGGAGCCCGAATCCTCTCTGATTAAGAGAAAACGCCAATGAAAATTGGCTAGTGAATTTTGCATGCTCAGCCACTCCCCATGCATACAGGTATAAAGAGACGACAGGTACATGCACTCGTCAGGTTTTACCCTGATGAGCTCAAAACATGTCCCTGGCAACCAGCAATGGTTCGATGGTCAATCATGTCTCCGTTCCCTCCATCAGGGAACGAGGGTTATGTATGTAACCGAGACATTCCCTTTCTGTCGTTCACTACGATTTATGTTGTGACAACATAGGGGTCTATAGAAAGCACCACAACCTGAACCCTGTCACAACCCTGTGGCATTACAAATGTTGACAACCTGTAGCATGTAAGACAAATGCTACGCAAAGGTCGTAACCTTGCCCCAGCGCAAATTCACTGACCTTGGCGCCCGCAGGGACCAAAAGGGTGAGTACATTGCTGCTGGAGATAGCCATGCTGCTGTTCCTGAGCACAGGATTTTTTTTCTGAGAGAAGGGATTTTGACCTTTGTGAAAGGTACTTCAGGCCTTTCCTGTTTATTGTTTAGAGCTGGCGGTAACAATGGGGAAGGGCACTATGGAGACCGCATCCTGACCGCAGGGAAGTGACATGTGGAGACTCTGCCGTGGACTGACCCAGGGGGCAGTACTACATATGGAATGGTCTCTGAGGCAGGTTCTACCTGGGAGTAGGGAGGAAGGACAGCCAGAAGAGACTGACAGAACGGGTCTGTCAAGGGAAGACACGGGTTCACCAAGAGGTGAACTGCCACTGCCAACTACCAACAGCTCGAGGCAGTTGATGTGCCAAAGCAGTCAAGCCCTGTCCAGAGCCCCAAGGCTGCCTGCCCGTTGCATGTAGCGCCCCAGCTCGTGGCGGAGGCATCCGTTGGGACAACAACATGTCGGGACATTTGTTCTAAGGGCAAACCAATCCTGGGGCTGGATGCATCTGATGATGTGCCTCTGTGTCAATATCTTGAACAGGAGCTTGTGAATGGTCCAATTCAAGACTCATAGATCCAGGATTGGTCGGAGGCCACCACCTTTTTTGGACACAATGAAGTAAAGGCTGTAAAACCCTGAATCCATCTCAGCTGGAGGAACAGGCTCGATTGCGTCCTTCGCCAATAGGACAGAAATCCCCTTGTGCAGGACAGGGGCATCTCGGACTACCATCAAAGTCCCAAGGATGCCGCTGAACCTGGGGGGTCACCTGGTGAACTGAATCAGGTAGCTGAGGACTGTCCGAATGAGCCAGCGGGAGGGGTTGGGCAGCACAAGCCACGCTCCTAAACTCTGTGCAAGTGGCACCAAAGGGACAATCGACATACCCGCAGTGGTGGGAAGTCATGCTGGATGGCCCAGAAGGCATCATGTTCTGGCTCATCATGGCAGGACTCCCCATGTCCCCGGAGGGACCAGATGGAGATGTGTGGGGAGGCGTTGTGTCCCCGAACCACGATCTCTTGGCCGCTGGCAATAGGGGGCGTCATGGGCGAGAGTGAGGAGGCAGTGCGTGGCCCATAGGAAAGGGAAACTGCTCTTTCTTTGAGAATGTGGGTACCGCTGGCCCTTAGGCCAATGACGGAACATAAACAAAACGAAACCAAGGATTCTCCACCCGGCCCTCCTTAGGGGGAAGGAGTGGCACTGTGCTCACCATCTCCGTCAGAAGAGCAGTTCCTCGCGTCTCCGGGCCATCCGTGCCAGGGCCGCTTCATCGTCTTCCTGGATGACTTAGGGGCCGGCTGAGACACAGGGGGGGGGGGGGCTCGACGCGCTGGCCTCGATGTGCTCTTGGCACAGGACGGAGCAGTTATGGAGGCCGCAGAAGGGTGCCCTCGGCGACTGGCAGGCAGAGGCGTGGCCCGTGGCGGAGCAGTGGCAGCTGACAGATCACGCTGGGGCAGGATGTGCTGAATAGCCTCAGTCTGCTTTTGTACTGCCAAGAACTGCTGAGCTAAGTCCTTGACAGTGTCGCCGAATAGCCCAGTCTGGGAGATGGGCGTGTGAAGAAAGCACACTTTGTCGACATCTCTCATCTCGGCCAGGTTGAGCCATAGATGGCGCACTTGGGCCACAAGTGTGGACATCGCCTTCCCGAGGGACCTCGCCATGACTTTCGTCGCCTGGAGAGCAATGTCAGTTGCCGTGAGCAGCTACTGCATCAACCTCGGGTTGGTCCCACCCTCTTGCATTTGTTTTAGTGCCTTGGCCTGGTGAACCTGCAGGATAGCCATTGCATGCAGGGCAGAGGCGGCTTGGCCCACAGCACTGTAGGCCTTAGCAACGAGAGCTGCTGTGGTCCTACTGGCTTTGGAGGAGAAATGCGGACGATTTAACAGGCACAAGTCCACTGCGACCGCTCTCTCCACCTGGGGAATGTCTGTGTAACCCCTAGCCGCCCCACCATCGAGGGTGGTGAGGATGGAAGATGGAGGAGGGTAGACGAGCGGCTTCTGGCCAAAAAAGGGGCCATCCACAACTTTGCCAGCTCCTCATGCACCTCCAGGAAGAAAGGAACCAGGGCGGGGCATGGTCGCGAGCCACGGCCCGTGCCGAGAAACCAATCATCCAGCCATGAGGGCTCGGGACTGAGAGGTGTTCACACCTCCAGCCCGATGCTCACGGCGGCCCAGGAAAGCATGGCCTTCAACTCTGGGTCTGATTCAGCGGTGACGACAACACCCGAGGGGGGCAGCCCTGCCAAATCTTTATCCTCAGAGGACGATAGCCCATCCCCCGATGCTGCTGACGACATCTAATCCTCTATTGGCACGCCGAATGAAACGTTGGGCACGCCATGAGACGGCTCAGTAAAATCACCATTTTTCAAAGTCATAAATGAAACAAAGATTATAAGAATACATTTTATAAGAAAATACTATTTCAGTCTTTCTATTGATTTCATTACTAATACTTACTAGTTCTTAGTAATTTTTTGTGAAATTGACTATTTCTGGGTGAAAATTGTTTCTCACCTATTTGTTTTTAGGACTTTGCATCCTAATTTACAACTTAAACATCACTTATAGATGAGGATGATGGAATAAAGAATTGTGTGTGTGTGTGTGTGTTTTATAGGCACCTCCCTTGTTCAACATCTCATGACGCTGCTCATCAGCAAACACGAGGGCTTGTACACTGAAAAAGACTCAGAAACATCACAGAACCAGACGGAGCTCAAGGACCAAAGCCAGCAACTTCAGCAATCCAATCTGGTGGACTGGATCTCTGAGGAGGATCTCCACACCTGCCCGTCTGCGGACACCGCTTTAGCCTCCAAGCCCTCGCCTCAAGGAAAGGGAGAGACAGCCGTCAGCCCTAGTAAGCAGACCAAGACGCTTCCAGGATGGAAGTACACCTTCAAAGGCTCCTCGGCCAAAGGAGCCTCCGCAGTGGACGGTGGGAACTGGTTAATGAACGGTCTGTCCTCACTGAGGGGACACCGCCGAACTTCATCTGGCGAACGCTCCAGGGACTCGGGCTCCTCTCAGAGACTGTCTACTTATGACAACGTCACGTCTTCGACGAGTATGGACAGCACGCCGTGGTCCACCTCATCTTGTGAGATCTCCGTCCCAGACTCTGGAGGCGAGCCGCTGGGGACAGAAGACGGGCCGAGCGCTCCGGAGGAACGGGACGAGGAGGAAGCCAAGCCCGGTGAACACGAGGAGGACGCTGAGGAGAAGCGCACGTGCGGTTTTTTTTGCGGTGACAATGGGAGCGCCGCACCGGTCATTAGAGTCGTGGATGAAGACGGAGAAGCAGACGAAAGCCCTTCGTCTCTGGTCAGCGTCGTGGCAGAACTGAAAGAAGAGCTGAGGATGCAGGAACAGACTTATGAATCTAGAATTAAAAAGTAAGGCTGCTGTTTTTTAAATGAAACGGGCAATTGGAATTGTTTGAAAATGACACATATTTAAAGGGGTCATATGACGATGCTAAAAATTACATTATTTGGTGTATTGCAATGTTTTGAACCCAAGAACTCCGAAATAATATGATCCCCTTGCAAATTACACCATTCATAAAATATATAATATATAAATATACATTTCATGTCTATAGATCCATGTATACTGTGTGAGAAAATGTGCCCTATTAGGAAGAAAACATGTACTTTGTGATTTTGATTCTAATGAAACAGCATTTTTCCAACAAGAGCTGAGAAAAAATTACAAGAAAAAATATATTTTTTCCAAATTTTTTGAAGAATTTGGAGATCCTTTGAACCATTATCATCTGTTAGAGAAACTTTGTTTAGAAACAAATTCTGTCCTGAAAAGTAAAAAGCTGTAGTTTTGGTAAATTTATTGTTTAAAGACCAATTTATATATATATATATTTTTCAAATTCTAATAATTTTTTAATATATTGTTTTACTTAACCCACTACTAGAGTGGCCTTAGTTGTACAAATAAAAATCTATTGTTATTTTACTGTCAGTAGAATCAAATAATTAGTCCGTCCAGACTTTACAAATGAAACAACAATTATGAGAAAAACATTGTTTTCTCTCTCCTACTGTGGCCCCTCAGGATCCTGTAACCCTAGTCTGAAAACCTCTTAAGTAACTGTGCGTTGTGATATCTGTATTGTCCACTCATCTGTGTTCTGCCCTCTGCAGGCTGGAAGAGTCGAGTTCAGCCCTGTGTGCGCAGATGGAGAGACTTGAGCAAGAGATGGAACAGGAGAGAACAAGAAAACGAATGCTTGAGATCAAACTGAGAAACTCTGAACGGGCCCGTGAGGATGCAGAAAACCGCAATCGCCTCCTTGAGAAGGAAATGGAAGACTTCTTCTCCACGCTGGGGGATCTGGCTCTTGGAAGCCGTACCAGTGACATTTAATGCAAAAAAATAAACACACCTAAAGTAATGAGGACCAGAGCACTCAGGCGTCTCCATGAATCATGTGGACAGTCTGCTAAATGTTTGTGTTCTAAAATTCAACTAGTTAAAGGCCTTCCACTATCACACTAATTCTACTGGTTTCTTTTTCCAAGGAGAATGTTCCCATCATTTCAGCAGTGTAGCATTTACTGAAGCCATTTTAAATGTCATTTTAAAGCGATTTCTTTCAGGAAGTTTCAGGTGACACAGAAACAAATGGAACGTCTGAATCCGGTCCTGAAATCAGTTCAAATGATATCATGCTGTTTTAGAGCTGCTTTAGACCGTTTTGGCTTGTAAACAGATGCGGATTGCAGATTTTTCTCCTGATTCAGACAAACAACTTTTTCACTGGAGGAAGCGTTATTATGGATTATGGACTCATATTTTAGCCAGAAGCAGTGGTTTGAAGTTAAAAATGTCTTAATGATGGATTTGTTTCTTACAAACACACATCTTTTCGCTTCATGACTATTACTTGTGGATTATTGTGATGTTATTATCAGCTGTTTGGACTCTCATTCTGACGGCACCCATTCACTGCAGAGCATCCGTTGCTGAGACACTGATGCAGAGACACATTTCTACAAACCTGATGAACAAACAAACTCACCTACATTTTGAGTGTGGGTACATTTTTAGCAAATTTCATTTTTGGGTCAACTATATCTTTAAACAGGCCACTGCTTCACAAAACCTTTAATGCACGCATTTATGACTAAAATAGCTCCAAATCTGGGCATTGAAACCGTTTTCTTGCATATTCTGTGGTATTTCAAGACTGTCAAAGTGACCGCCACTGCCACTTTCATTAAAAAAAAAAAGAAAAGTTTGAAATGTGACTTTTGTCAATTTATCTAATTTTATATTTATTTTACACTGTTTAGGTGTATAGAAAGGCTAGAAATGCTCTGTGGATGTGAGTGGTCAAATACTGTTATAGATTTTGTAGACTAAGCTCGTTTTCTGAACTGTTTTCCAGCTGCACAGTAGGTCATGTTATATATTAGCATGATGGCCGTAGCCTAATGGTTAATTTTCCAGGCTGCTAATATGAATGTTTCAGGTTCAATCTCAAGTAGAAGAGACCCAGAAACTGGACATCACCACTGTGCCCTCGAGTGCTTTTTGCTGCTCAATACGTTTCAGTTATCAATCCATTTCGATATTATTTGGATTTTACTAGAGCAACAGCTTTTACAAAGGACTTTAATGCATATTTAGAGTATGTGAAGAAGTTATACATCATGATTAGACTATTGTACTGCGGTCATACATGACGATTAGACTGTGTGCTGTGCTGAAATGTTAACAAGTGTCACTGTGGTGGTATGTAATTATTCACAAAGGACTAAATTAAATGAACTGAAAAGAATGTACTCCACGATGGTTTGTCATCAAGCAAGACTGAATCATTCATTCAACGGATTCGTTCAAACAAGGAACACAGCAAATGCAGTTCTTTATTTTGCAAGACAGAAGCAAGCTAGTGGTAAAAACACAAACCAGTGTTTATAATATATCGAGCTGCAAAACATTATGCTTAAATAACTGGAATAGTTATCTATATAGTTATTGCTCTTGGTAGGACATTTATGAGTAGTATGCTATTATGAACTCAATCATGTTCTTTATGAGTCATTGAAACATTTACTCAACCATTCATTCAGTAATGCCACTGGGAAAATACATATTAACTGATAATACTGTCACAAATGTAAGTTACTCAATATAAAGGTTTTCTGCATTTCATAAAGTCTTAATTCCTGCTTTCAGAAATTACTGTCTTAAATGCCATAAATTAGAGCAGAAAACCGTAAATTCTTAAAGTTGTGGCATTAAAGGTTGCATGCACTCTTCTACAGTATTTGTTTTTTTTTCCCAATATCTAAACATGACTTTGTTTCATGAAATTAATGTACTAGATTTATGTAATACTCTGTAGTTTATGGTACTAAATTATATTTCTGGAAAAGTTATGATCCATGTATTGCCTGTTAACCACTTTCTGAGCATAGACCTAAAAAGGAAATTTCCTTAACTTAATCTGTCATAAGCTTTTAATCCTTTGGAGCACAAACTTAAATTTGGTCTCTTTTAATGCCTTGGCAGATTATTGCTGAAGTTAAGTTAAAATGTTAAAAAACTGAAACTTAAAAGTTATGAGTTCATTATGAAAAATGCACAAAAATAAAAATAAAAAAATTTGACAAAATACATATTTTCCAGAAACACGTTTTGCTCTAACCATGAATCTAAACAAGTTGTGTTCCAAATTTGAGGTCGAAAAAACAACAACAACATGGCTTTCAGTAAGATTTTCTTTGGGAGTAGCACCAAAAGTTTCCGCTAGAAGAAATTCACTTCCCATTCGTTTCCAAAGAGGTCATTTTTCACCACAAACAGCACAAGTGTGACTATTTTCTTCAAGACCATTTAACCTTTTTGAATCATGTCCATGTTTTTTGTATTCACGAACAAAGTCCCAAATATGTACCAAGTTTTGAACCATTCTGATGAAGTAAAATCTTCAGGTCAAAAATGAACAGCACCAGAAGCTTAAATGAAGATATATTTACTTGAGATGCAAACTGAAGTTATGAAGTCTTGTGTTCTGAAAAATTAAACTGACGTATTGTTTCATTCGGTTTATTCCTTAAATGTTCTTTAATTGGTCTTAAAGTCTTAAACTTACCTGCAGAAACCCTGTAAATGTCTTGTATATTAAACTGTGGTGTAAAGGCAAGGAGACAAAGGGGAGAGCGTTCTGATTCAAACAGGTGTTTATTTGCAGTACATGTACAATTGATATAAGATCCCAGTGCATTCTTTGTAGTAGTGCACTTCTCAGTCTGTATGCTGTTTAGCACACACAGAGCTAGCAATTCATAACTAACTATAGGGCTGGCATTGCTAGCAAATATTATATACCAGCACCAAACCTTAACATGGTGGTATTTCAAGATATTTTACAGATGCTTTTGAGTCGGACTTACCAGGTTGATTGAAGTCCAGTGGCTAAACTTAAATTGCTAACATCAGCCACAGATTTTTGTTTTTGGTAAGACGGGTTATGTAACATTGACAGTATAAGCCAAAGGAACAAAAATAATAATCCAGATTTAAAGACATAAACATGAATTTATCTGACAGTACCAAACATATCTCTACCTCTGGGTACATACAACTAATAAGTCTAGATCTAGCGATTACAACTAGCACGACAGCAGTGGGTATTGCACATGAACTGTAAAAAATGAGTACAAAGTAAAATTAAACAAAAAGATCAAATTTACATTTCAGTTCTTTTACTTCTAGGTGAAGTATACATAATGTACAAAACTATACGTTGCCTACTATTGACAATAGTTCAATTTAGAAATAAATAAATAATGAAATCTGTATTAACATCCATCTTACGGGCAGCTACGTCGCACAAAAAAAAAAAATCTGTAGAAATTTAGAGTGAGGTAGTTCATCAAAGCCTACTTTGATCTGAATTATAACATTTTTGAGAGATGAAATAAAAGCAAATGCAATGAAAAATCTAAAGTTAAAATTCCTTAACTTCCCTACAGACAGCAAAGACAAATTAAGAGCACTTAAAATGGGAAAAATAATTAAAAAAATACATATGCTGATCATTATACGAACTCAAACCTTTAGTTCCTACAACTCCCATCAATCCCGCATGTACATTCCAAAGCACTGCCTCATGGGAAATGGAGTTCCCACCTACAGCATTTCATGCAATATCTTGCATATTTCCATAAACAAAAAGCTGCAAACCATACGCACATACCAAAAAGATTCCAATTTGCTATTACTTTGATGAAAGACCTTGCTTGAGGAAACGTCCCTTTACAGATCATCTTCTCAACATGCCCCGACCTTTCAATCGACATCACATGCGTCCAATACAATAGAAAAATAGACACTCCCAACATGATATGAACAGTATCACTTTTGAAAAACCTCACCCAAATTTCTTCATCTTTCTAATCATTCAGGAATGAATGCTGGACTCAGGCACTTTCTCCATTTTGAAAGCAAAACAAAAAACGTAGTTAGTAATTTCCAAATTTAGCGATGGATTTCACTCGTTCGTGTTTCAGGAGGAGCAGAGTTTACACTACATACACTAGTACTGTAAACACAATTACATTTTGCTAAGCATTAGAATGGAACGTATCTGATACTGATGGGTTATTTTTTAGCGTTAGACAGCCATAAAATGCAGCAGTTCCTTTCTGAACCTCCAATCTAATACATCTCCATTCATTTAGCATGATTGCTCCATCTGAAACGACGTTATTAAAAATCACCCATTGGGAGCAGTTCTTTTTCTCCTAGCGTAATGAATAAGATCGCAGGTTGGTTGTAAATGCAAACAAGTACTACAAATCAAAAGCGTTTCATATGCATGGGCCAAATACCCAATATCGGTTTCATATCATGATAATGAAGTGTTCAAACAACACCTTTACATCAGGCTGAAGCGTAATGAAAGCTGTGGGTTACTGTTTTCTGTGTTTAAAGTTGAAATATTTACAGACTAGATTACATACAGTGACGTTTGAAAACCCAAACGTGTTTTAACAGAGAATACTACTTGAAGTCAATCATGTGCAATGACATTAGAAAGAGAAAAGAGTAGCTTACAGACCCTAAAAGAACTTTAAAATGTGTTTCTGTAAGACAAACGTCTAAAACGTCCAACTAAAATCAGGTCATATTAAAACCGCCTCTGCCGCCTAACAAACGATTTTATACGCCACCGACTCCAAAGCAGTAGTAACAGTGAGGAGACATGTGCCGTTTAATGAACTTCCACTAATTAGTGACTCTCTCTCAAAAAACAAAACAATTAAACACCTTAAAAATATATTCCCCATTCATCTTTATAATATAGATGAACTCAAATCATTCCACATCCAAATGGCAAGATGGTGCAGCAAAGTAATGCTGGTTTTGAAGATGCCCTCAAAAACTCTTACCTCCGTTCTTACACTTTGTCAATTCAAAAGAACGTGTCAGTTTGAGACAGAAAGGAGGACGCGTTTCCGGACTGGCATGATGCTTGCGTGGAAGCGGAGGATGATGATGATGATGATGATGGAGGAGGAGGAGGAGGAAGATAGTCATCTGCAGCAGCCCAGCGGTCCTGCGCTCGCCTCCTGACTGCTGTCTGTGTCGGTGGACATGGACGAGACGTCGTTTGTGGAGGACGAGGACGTGGAGGGCTCGTGGGAGTCATTGCTCACTGCTGCACCTGTGCTATGAGAAACAGATCCCATTTTTATCAGACAGGTACTGTGGAAACTCGGAGACTTTCACACTTCAAACTGTAAACCCAGACTCGTTTTTACCCGACATCTTTACAGCATCGGTTTACTTCAGAAGACTGGGTAAGACATTAAAACTCGTTTCCTCAAGTTATATTTGTGCTTAAAATAAAAAACTAATTAAGGCAATTGTCTAAAAACAAGTCTTAATATACATAATGTTCCTTGACAAGTAAATGCATCTTGAATTAAAGATGTTTACTCATTTACTAGAAAAACACTGACTGATTTGATTTATAAATAAAACCTTTCATTTTCAATTTACTTAAGATATTATCACTTGTTTTAGAGAATACAGTGCATAAAGTTATTTTTTTATGTTTTAGGCGTACTAAACTAATATACTATATTTAATATATAATAAATAGTAAAATCACTGAATTAGATTTATCCATAAAACAAGAAAAAAAACATGAGGTAAGAAAAATAAACCTAATTCAAGACATATTCTCTCAAAACAAGTCTTAATGTCTTACATAATAATGTGACTATTCAGGAAAATTAATCTTGCATTGAAGACGTTTAGACGTATTTACTAGAAAAGAAAAAAAAAGATTGATAAATGGTACTTTAATAAAGTTACAACTCTTATTTCAGAAGTACGATTGTGCAAAAGTTTTATTTTCCTGTTTTAGGCATAAACCTTACTATATGATTAAAACAAGGGTAAAAACATGATATAAGGAAAATAAACAGTCTAACACGAGACTTAATATCTTAATTGATAAATGGTGACTTTTTTAAAATGAATAAATCACTGATCATAAAATAAAATATTTTTAAGATAAACAAATTCATAATAATTCATATAAATATGATATGCAAAATATAAATGAATTAAGTAGCCAGGTTTTGGGATTTCACCATACATTTGTAAGCATTGGACTGATGTTCTTATTTGAATATTTAGTCAATAAGGTTGATTGGACATTATATGGACTACTTTCTAATAAAATAATTCATTTGTTTGACATTTACTTTTTTCGGCATGTGAAAATTCTTTAAACCTGAATATAATTTAAGCCAGGTTTAAAGCCCTTAACCTGAGGTTTAAAACAGATTAACCCAGGGTTAATGTCGTGAGAAAAGCTGAACGCAGAGCTGGTTTTAAAAATCAAGGAGGAAACTAACCTAGTGAGGCCGGCTGTCCTCGGATCACCCCGTTTTTCGTTCGTTCCTCCAAGTCCAGCACTTCCTTATATATCAGCTCTGATCAGGGAACAGATACAGAAGAGCTAAAATTACATCAGGAAACAAGGCTCTCTATTTTTTTCCCAAAAGCTGCTACTGCATCATCAGGATGACCTTCCTTGTAAACATCAGCCCAACATATATTATTTACATCTTTGCTAAATAAGTTCTGACAAAATTTCCTATATGATCTTTTATAAATTACTTTTGGTCTTCCTTTAGGGACCTTTGTTTTTCTAGTAATCGCTATTATATTATGATCACTACACCCAATAAGAACAGATACACCCTTAGAACACATTTCCACAGCATTTGTATAAATATAAATTTATATGAAGCTATATACCATTAACTTCGTATAAAAATAATTTGATTCAATCGATTTTAAAAATAAGCATGGAATTATTTATGGACTCCTCTCACCCTGACCATAGACTGTTTAAATTACTGCCCTCTGGGAGGCGCTTCAGGAGCCTCCGATCAAGGACAAGCAGACTCAGGAACAGCTTTTTCCCTACAGCTGTTTCCCTACTAAACTCTGCCCAATGATACCCCCCTCACACACCACCACAAACTCTTCACCCCTCTCCATCATTAAAATCGGTTAAAAAACAAAAAACAAAAAAAAAAAAACATCCACATACTGAGTACTATGTACTGTAAATTTTTATTTCTATGCACTTTCAATGTTCATTGCACTAGTATTTATATATCTTAATGTATAGCTATTCATATCCATTTGTAATTATATTCATAGTTTTTGCTCATAGTGTACATACATTTACTGTACAACCCATCTGTATAGTATGTTCATATCACCCATCTGTATATCACACTGATAGTATTTAAAAATTTGTAAATTATGTCCATAGTACTACTGCCTTATCTGTATATTCTGTACATATGTAACATATTGTAGGCACTGTATATCCTGTACCTCTGCTTATTGCACTTCTGGTTAGATGCTAACTGCATTTCGTTGCCCTGTACCTTACATGTGCAATGACAATAAAGTTGAATCTAATCTAATCTAATCTAATTTAACAGATAAATTCTGTTAAATAATTTAAAAAATATATATATATTCGTTGAATTTCCTGAAAACACATTAATATATATACTGTTTGATATAAAATTAATTTGATTCAATGGATTTCAAAAATAGACATTATTAATGAATTAGCCTTATGAAATGTTTTATTTTCATTCTGAGTTCTGTATCTGGTTTTCAAATGAAGGCATAAAAATTAATTGAATTAATCTTTAAATTATTGAAAATCAAAGTTTATGTATTTATTTGGGCAAACAAAGGGGGTTTACTATTAAAATTAAACTATTATTTTGACGGGTTGCCGTAAATACCTTTACAGTTCTGTGTGTAGAATAGATGATATGACGCTAGTTTTACTCGAATCAAACGGTAAAATGCTCATGAAGTGAGTCTCAGAGCAGGTCTGGAGATGTTGTTCATGTGTTTATGTGCAGACCCTGAAATCACCGCGAGCATCAGTCTGTGTGATAAACAAAACGGCGCGATATAGAGAGCAGACTGCCCCGTCAAACACTGATCAATCTGCGCATCCGCCGTGTCGCCGCTTCTAGTCGAACACACCTAGTGCTGCAGGATTATTGGCTCACTGACGTTATTGAGATTAACCCCTTGGGTATCGAAATTTGGTACCGAACGACAAGATGTTTTTCGAGTAGGTATCGAGGCAATTCGGTCGGTGCCTAAAAAGTATCTCGATACCCAGCCATAACTATAATGTTAAATGACTACAGTCAATGGTTAAATATTAGGGGGAAAAAAACTATTTTATAGAGAAATCAGTGGCATTGGTATCAGTGATACCGGCCTTCAGTCATAAAAAAAAGATGCCATTAAACAAATATTAAAAATATACTGTCTTTATGTTGTTTGTACATTAATTTGAATATTTCATGTAAAATTATTGCAATATAAAAGTATATTTAAAAACTTTAATGTTAGGTGGGATTAATCATGATTAATTTCAGAAAAAAAGTGCAATTAATTAGTTACTTTTTTTTTTTTATCGATTGACTAATATAGACAGACAGACAGATAGATAGAAACACACATACACACATAGATTTGTGATATGTAGTTAGTTTAAAATAAAATTGGAATTAATCAAGTTTGGTCAAACCTTTAACCAGAGACTAAATATTATGAGTTTATGACAAATCAATGATTTAAAATAAAAAGCGCACCTTTCCATTCCTCCACTGTGTGTTCTCTCTCATCCAGCTGTTTATCCGTGATCGCCGGCGGCGGCTGAAACAGAGCAGATAAACATCAATCAGATACGTGACAAAGAAAAGAAAAGCAGACGTCACTCGCTCCATCAGCCCTTCTCTCTGGAGAGATCGTGCAGCTCGAGCTCCATCTGGATCAACACTCACCGCTTCCACTTCTGACGGGTCGTACCACACGTTGATGTAGGGGTGCTGGAGGGCCTCGTCCACCGAGATTCGTTTAGACGTATCTATTACCAGCATCTTGGATAACAAGTCTCGCGCCTGGCTCGCTGCAAAATATTGCATTTACATTACATTTACATTTAGTCATTTAGCAGATGCTTTAATCCAAAGTGATTTACAAATGAGGACAACAGAAGCAATCAAAATCAACAAAAGAGCAATAAAATGCAAGTGCTATAACAAGTCGCAGTTCGCTTAACACGGTACACATTGCAAGGTTTTTTGTTTTGTTTTTTTTAATTATAAAATAAATACAAAGAAAACAGACAATAGAAAAGAATAGAGCAAGCTATTGTTAATTGTATAATAAATAAATAGAAAAGAAGGGTAAAAGTTTTTCCGGTGACAACCGCAGCCTTACTTAACAAGAATGAACTCGAGAATCAAATTAGATCCTATGAAAACGCTTGCACTGCTGGTACTGTACAAAGCGCAAACATTTCACAATTAACTGTTTGGTCAGCTCGGATCATCACAAATACAAGTTTGTTTAATTCTAAATGGTGGCAATTATAATTCAGTTACCTTTGCCATTCTGTCCGTTTGGTGCTGGCTGTGCATTATGACTCTCCATGTGATTTTTTTCGCTATTATTATTATTTTATTATTAGGGATGCACCGATACCCGATACTGACCTCCTGTACTCGTACTCGTTAAAATGCCCCGATACCAAACGCCGATACCACATAGCATGTGATAAGTGCCATATTCGGACAAAGAAATACAGACAACAGAACAACAGACAGCAGAATGGAGTTATTAGAGATTAAGGATGTCTACGAAGTATATGCATGCAATGAAATTAATGTTAAACATTCAGTATTGACGCCTGTGAGCGAGCTGATGGGCTAATGGCGGCGCAGATGCGTGAGCTCGTCGAGTGAATATCCCTTTCTCACAGACATCACTGGATAGTTTGTAGTTCAAGTAAATAAAACAATACACGAGTTACTTAACGGTAGGGAGGGAGGGAGGGAGAGCGTGCACGCTCTTCTGTTGTGTGATCTTTATTGATGTTCGCTCACTTGGCACACGCATCATTTGGCTTAAAACTAACTCATAAATATAAGACAATTTATAGGGGTATTCACTATAAACCATCATTTATTTTCAACCTTAAGCATACACAACATTCTGGGGAAAGTGAAACTAACAGCCTATGCGCTATGTTCTGTACTTGTCTCTCTCTTTCTGCACCAGTACAAATGCGTGCGCACGTCACGTGTGTTATGCTTGCTTCATGAGTGATTATGCATTATATGAGTGGCTTTGGAATATAAATTGCAGCACGTTTCAGATGAAAAAAAGCAACTTTTATTTCTGAAAATATCACAGTTAGGAGATTTATAGCGAGTGGTTCCCTGCATTATTACAGCAAAACGTGTAATTACAGTACTGAGCCGCTGCAATGGAGCCGCTCTAATGCTATTACATTAAAGATGATGTACCATAGAGCAAAACAATGAACAGTGAAAGTAACAAAAACTTGTAAAATACATTTTAATGGGCATAATTAAGTGTGAAAATAACCAAAGATATTATACAGTCAAATCAAAATAAAGTAAACCGTAACATTAGAACCAAAAATTCTTCATACAGTGGACTACCAGTAAAATTAATACAAATTTGGGACAAAAAATTATTCAGACCGATTCTGGGAAAAAAACTGAAGTTCAGGTTTGCATGAAGCTGGTTTACAGCATGCCCAGGAGATTTCAGGCTGTCATTAAGACTAAGAGTGGCCCGACAGAGTATTGATAGTTGGGTAAATATTGTCATACTAACAGCTGTCTGAATCATTTTTGGTTGATTGTAATCCATTATGTACCTTTTATCAAAGTTATCTGACATTATCAAGCTGAATTTGTTCAGACACAGTATAACTGAGTTCTTGTCATATTTTATTACCATTTTCTAAACTACAGCAAATAAACCGTGATAATGTGAGAAATTTTAAAGGTGTTTGAATAAATTGTTTATTCAAAAAAAACTGTATTTATTTGATAAATGAAGTTAACCAATTAACATTATACATACTCTTTTGCTTTCTGTACCCAATATTTTAAAAATGTACAAATGCAATGAAAATATCAGTATCGGTACTCGGTATCGGCACGTACCAAAAATAAAAGTATCGGTATCGGGCGAGTACTGGAGAAAGTGGCATCGGTGCATCCCTAATTAATGATATTAATAATAATTAAATATAGAAATATGATATTTAGTGCCGTCAAAAGATTAATCGCATCCCAAAATAAAAGTTTGTTTACATAAAGTTTAATAATTTATTATGTATACATAAATACACACACATTCATGTATATATTTAAGAAAAATTTTACATTTATATATTAAATATATTTATATGAATATAAATATATACACGTAAATACATTTAAACATTTTCAAAATATATGCTGTATTTGTGTGTATTTATATATACACAATAAATATATACAGTACACACACATATATATTATGTAAACAAAAACGTTTATTTTGGATGCGATTAATCGTTTGACAGCACTAATTATATTACATATTTTATTTTTAGATTAGATTATAAATAAAATAAATGCACCTTCCAATTAAATACTTTTAGTAATATGTAAAAAAAAATGTTAATGTAATTGTACTGTAACATCAAATGCATTTATTTTCATTTGTATCTATAAAATAGTAAAATGCAAAAATTTAACTTTAATAAATATTCACAATTATAAATAAAACAATATATTCAGCAAACAAAACAGACTAGCCTAGCGTCATTAGCATGTCTCCTTGCAGTTTACAGTTGTACACCGAGTCTGAAGTGTGCATATACCTGCTAATTGCATATTTGAACATGGCTCATCCAATCAGAACTATCCATTTCTAATTGCACAATATATACAGTAATCAATATTTACAGTGTAAACAGAGCACCATAAAGCCAAAGCTTTGTGTCAGGTCTAAATGTTGAAGAAGCATCCCTCACCTTTGAGTTTGTTGTGGTCGGAGTCTGCAGGGAAGAGCACGTCTGGGAAGAGCTTCTCAAAGCTGTATCCAGCATAGCGAGGCCGGTTCTCCACGTAAGTCCTCACAGACTGGTTGAGCTTCATCATGAACTCCTGAGACGGTGTGCCCAGCTGCTCGATCACCTTGTTCCACTGGTCAATGTCTTCAGATGCAAGCTAAGGAAAACTACTGACTCTCTTACCAGACTAAGATTTGTTGACTGCCAAGTCACATACATATGTTTCACTTTGAGCTAGAATTATGTTTCATTATGCAGTTAACCTCTTTATTAATTTGAGAGTGACACATAACATTTTCCTGATCTGACATGAAGCGTCAAGTCTTTTTTTTCAGTCCCGGTTGAAAGTGAAAATGTTATATTAACGTGTGTGTGTGTGTGTGTGTGTGTGTACATATATTAGTATTGATCATTTAAATGTTAAATGCTTTTATGCCAAAAATCATCAGGATATTAAGTAAAGATCATGTTCCATGAAGATATTTTGTAAATTTCCTACCGTAAATCTCAAAACTTCATTTTTGATTAGTAATATGCATTGCTAAGAACTTCATTGAACCTTTAAAATGGTGGTGGAAAAAATGTATGTATAAATTTAACCTTTTTTTTTTTTTTTTTTCATCAAATATGGAAACCAATTAAGTTTTCTTAATTAAACAGTTATGGATGTTGTGTAGTACATAAGTATAAATAGTCTCTCTTTTTTTAATGAACTTTTTCTGTACTCTGCATACATCTGTAATAAATTAAAATCAATAAACTAAAAAATGCTGCTTAGAGCTACACAAAAATGTGGAGTTATGTGGAGTGAGATTGTACTGTGGTGAAATGAATAAAATTAACACTTAACATTTTATTGTGTAAGGGAGCAAAGAGTTATTGATTTTATTAACCTTCTATTAAAAATTGTACCTTCTTTTTTACATCAGGTCTCGCACATCAATGACAAAACACACATCCAGGGTAAAATAACTCAACAAAAGGAACAAACAACACTTAGAATGGGACAGTAAAGACGACCAGGTAAGGATACGGTCTGTGCCGGGAAACAACACACTACCTCTGACCATTTCAGCCATGATGCAGCCAACAGACCAGACATCAACTGAAAAATGAAAATGACAACCAAATTAAAATGCCAAAAATCTTACAAATGAAAAACTGAAAATCAAGCACACACACACATATATATAAGGAACAGGGTGCATTGATGTGGATGCAACAGAGGTGACAGGTGCATGCAAACATCTCAGTGTGCGTGAGGCAGAATCACAGGCCGATAATCCATAACAGAGCAAGACACGGCTCTGCTTGCACAAAACAGTGCAACATCCAAGCAAACAACTAGAGGCCGAACAAGGATACAGTCCCTCCCTGGAAAAAGGATTTTGTGCCGCACCATCTCTGCCATAATGCAGCCAACAGCCCAAATATCCACTACACCAATGTAGCATAGAGGAAAAAGAGAAGACATAAGCAAAGCATAAAGGGCAGCGCGACTGCTTGAGATTTTTCTGTGCCAATTTTTCCTCAGCACTACCATCCAGGACTAAACGACAGCGTTTTTGGCCTTCAAATTGATTTTTGTACTGCAGCGAACCACTTTCAGTTCCCACGTAAGATTCAGTGACTAATGCTTTTCCTGTCTAGATGCTCAGTGCTACAGGCAAACCCATCCAGTGTGCTTGTGCATGCAGAAACTAGTTCAGCTGGACAAAACAATCCCTCAAGGGACTTGGACTAGGGCCTTATGAAATCCGTTTAATTTTTCTGGATTCCGTTTTAATGGTTAAATTAAATTGTATTAATCAAAAAGCATGTCTAATTAATTAATCATGGAACTTATACAATTTAACATCAATATATTAAAAGTTTAACAACAAAATTATATTTTTAGGGCCCTATGTAATATGTTTAGTTTTTTTCCCCCTCACATGTTGTATTCTTACCAAATTCCGTGTTTAAGCATTTGAATGGATAAAAGCAACTTAATTTATTAAAATAAATTTTTACAATAGCCATATAAAATCTTGATTTGAATTTTGACATGGGAGAAATATTGTGTGATTAATTCTTAAATTTATTTTAATAATTTACTAGTAGTAGTAATAATAGTAGAAGTAGTATTACATACATTCCACTGCACAATAATATATTTCTGACAGTTTATTCCAGTTAAACCAAACCTTTATTTTGACGGGTTGCCGTGAATACCTTTACGCTTCTGTGTGTATATGATATGACGCTAGTTTTACTCAAATGAAAGGGTAAAATGCTCATGAGGTGACTCTCAGAGCAGGTCTGGAGATGTTGTTCATGTGTTCATTTAGTGAGACGGCAGACTCTGAAATCACCGCGAGCGTCACACGCTTCAGTGTGTGTGTAGTAAACCAAACCACGCGTCTGCGCCATTCATTCACACAGACACCCAGAACATACAGGACTCATATTTAAAGCCTTTTCGTGGCTTAATATTTACAGATACTAGTCCATATTGCGATTTAATTTAAGTGTAATGACCTACTTTTGATTAATTCATCCAAACTTTGACCAATTCCGTGACATTCCACGTTATACAGTAACTTCCGTGATTCCGTCCGAGTTTTCCGCATCGTGGAAATCATAGGGCCCTATTTGACGTTAAAACACGAGGTGAGGTCGAGGTTGTTTTAGCAGAATGGTGTGGAGGTGCTCAGGTGGGACCCTTTACATGCAGTGACATCAGGTCAGCACTCACCATTGGCTTGGTAACCCATGCCCAGAATGACCTCGGGGGCACGGTAGTAGCGCGTCACCACATAAGGAGTCATGAGGAGGCCGGTGGCGGCCGTCCGAGCCAGACCGAAGTCCAGGATCTTCAGCGTACAGTCGGATTTCACTACTATGTTACTGGGCTTCAGATCCTGGGAAGTGAAGAGGTCAGGGGTCAGAAGTTGCTGGTAAATTTCACAATTAATTACAAAGAAATGGCAAGTAACACATTGATTTAAACATAAAATTTTGAAGTAGAAAGACTGAAATGCGGGTTGCACTTTATTTTACAGTACATGTACTTACAGTGTACTTAAAGTACTGGAAATATAAGGTATCTACATGGGGTAGGGTTAGGTTTATGCGTAGGTTCAGGGTTAGTACCTAGTTATTGTAATTACTAAAATAAGGACATAGTATGTACGAGGAACAGGACTGTACAATAAAGTGCTACTGAAATGTTTTCTTGTAAAATATACTCTATTTTTTCTTTTTTATTCTTCTGGATTTTGGCAATTAAACAACAATTTATTAAAAGTTTACCAAAAATGAACATTTTAGAGAGTTTCATTTTTTCACAATTTTCCTTTTATTTTTCCACAAATTCTTTTTCCTTGTTTTAGTCTATCTGGATTATGTTTTAATGGTTGAATTACATTTTGAATAATCAAAAAGCACTAAACAATTGAATTCATAAAACTTTAACAATTTAATAATTTATTAACATTTCCACAATAAAATTATTTTTTCCCCCTGAATTTCAAAGAAATTCTGTGTTGTCTATTTTAATCTATTTTTCTAGATTTAAGGTTGAATACAAACTTATCAAAAAAAAGGAATAAAACATTAACAATTTAATGAATCTTTTAAATTGTAATCAAACATTTAACCATTCTAATGTGCTGAGATGCAGAGATTTAAAACTTGGAAGAAAAATGGTGATATTCCTCTTGAAAAAAAAAAAAAAAAAAACCATATTGCCCTAAGAGACATAGGTGTCTTTTCGAAAAACTAAAAATGTGCGAAGCCTACCTAGACAACATTTTTAGCCATCATTAGGCATTCACTCCTACATGAATGTTGGCAGAAAATTATGCTGTCTTAATAAAACATCTTATTTTGGCCAAATTGTAAGGCAGCATCACATATATCTTTCTTGAATAATTCATCCTGAAATGCATCACAACAGAATAGAGGGAAATGTTGATTATAAATATAGTTCAAGATAATTATATAAGGTGCTTAAAATATCAATACAAAACAGTTCCATTTAATTTAAAATGAATCATTCAACCCAGTATTTGCTTTCTAGGTAATGTTGTGCTTATTAAGGCAGGGCTTTTGCAAGACACCTTTTTTTTTTGGGAGATTAACTGCTTTTTTTATTCTATTGACAGCACTATTTTCATGTTGAAAATGGGTTTATACACTTGAAAATAAACTATAAAATATAGTCTCCCGTAAGTGATCATCTTTTTTGTGGATCATTGGCATCAAAACATTTGAAAACTCCTGCACTAGAGTATCAAGTCATTAGTTAAACAAAGAGATAAAACTTTGATGTGTGTGTGTGTGTGTGTGTGTGTACCCTGTGTATGATGCCGGCAGCGTGTAGGTGTTTGATGCCGCAGAGCATCTGATAAAGCAGGTATGAGAGTCTCTCGTGGTCCAGCTCCATCTGAATGACCTGGCACAGGTTAGCATCCATCAGCTCCATCACCAGATACCTGCAGACAGGAGATGCAAGCGTGCGAAGAACAGAGATGTGTGATTTATGCAGGTTTTCAGTTGCATCTACTGTTCATACTGAACATGAACTCATCGATACCTTGTTACATCTCTTTATTTAACCCATTTGAATTCATCCTAGACCAAATTTATTTTATGTATCATAGATTTTAAGAGCCAAAGAACATTTCACTTCCATTCTAATACACCGTTACAATCAGAGCAGAAAGAACTTACACATCCTGGAATTCTTCAAGTGTCTTCTGTGGCGTGAACACATTTAATAAGCCAATTATCTGTGAAATTAAAGCATACTGCATAAAAGATGTGCCCTGTGCTGATATCAAGTTCATACAATCTAAAATACATCATTACAAAATTAAGTACAATAGTACATATGTACACTTCAGATAATTTTTTAAAGAAATTAATACTTTTATTCATCAAGGATGCATTAAATTGATCAAAGGTGCCAGTAAAGACATTTATAATGCTACAAAAGATTTATATTTCAAATAAATGTTGTTCTTTTAAACCTTCTATTCATCTGTGAATCCTGAAAAATAAAGTATATCACGGTTTCCACAAAAATATTGTGCAGCACAACTGTGTTCAACATTGATAATAATCAGAAATGTTTGTTGAGCAGTAAATCAGTATATTATTATGATTTCTGAAGATCATGTGACACTGAAGACTGGAGTAATGATGCTGAAAATACAGCTGCAGATCACAGAAATAAATTATGTTTCAACATATATTCACATAGAAAATCAATTCACAAAGTTCACATATTCAACACATATTCACATAGTTTTTTACATACACACACAGACAGAGCAAAACATGTCTTACATTTTTGTGGTTGACACATTTCATCAGGACCAGTTCTCTGTAGGCCCGTTTGGCGTGGGTTTGGTTCTGAAAGGGTCGGCTAAGTTTCTTAATTGCAACATTTCGTTCAAGGACATGATCATACGCTGAGCTACAAAAACAAACAGGAAAAAGCCAAACATAAGCTTTTCATTCACCACACTTTCTACTTAATCATAATCTGTTTCTACAGACTAAAAAAAGCAATTCAACTTACCAGACGATGCCTTGTGCTCCAGATCCGATTGGTCTTAAATTCTGATATCGCTTCAAGACGTTGAACGTTGAATCTCCTACATCTATGCTGTAATATTCCTTCTCACGCTTATTCCTGTTCATGGTGAAAACCGTACTGACACTGTCTTGGGCATTCAAGAAGAACTTCCCCTTCAAAAATCTGAAAAGACAAAGAAATAAATGAATGTCCTACATTTGTTTTGATTATGCAGTTGAAATGTACAAACAATGTAGTTTGCTAATAAAACACACTTTCAAAAAAACTTGACTTGACCTTCAAAATCTGGTAAAATGTATAAATGCAAATGTATGAGTTAAGAAGACCTAGACTAAATGTAAAATCATGCAAGAGTGCATTACAACTAGAAATAATATTCATCTTATATTGAATGATGATGATCAGATCTCTGTGTGGAGCACTAAAATCTCACTGGATTATTACAATTAATGACAAAATGATATTTCCTACTGACACACTACAGCAAAAGATAGAAATAACTGACTAAAAAAACATTTTTAGCTGCTGAAAATACTAATGTTCTAATCATTTTGGCCACCAGTGTATATTAAATGAGGAACAGTTTGCACATTGATTGTAATGTGCTTTTTATTTGGTCAGTTTTCCAACGTTTCTCTGTGTCTTTAGACTAGTTTCATGATCTTTCACGACTCAAGGCTTTAAAAAACTGAAGCATTTTAACTGAATTTCAGATTTCAACTTCATAGCAAAAACAGTATAAACTCCTTTTCATGAATGAATCATAAAGTGCTACATATAATAGCATTTTCTACTAGGCCTATATATTAAAAATGGTTGTGTAAATATATGCAAGTAAATATTGCTACATTCTTCTTTCTACACTGTAAAATAAATTCTGCAGTTTTTACAAAACATTTTTACAGAATAATTTTGTAAAAAATACAGAAAAACTGTAAAAACATTTACGTCCAAAAACTGTTTACAGTATAAAACTGTAATTTACAAATTAGAATATTTCAATGTAAACCAGTAAATTCAACAACGCACAATGCTATTAACCGTTATTAAAATCATAACTTGTTGATTATTCCCTTGAAATTGTAATTGTGATTATTAATTACGATCATCATAATTTACATTGAATGATGTTTATACCATTGTTTGCAGCAACTGCATGCCATATTTTTAGATGAAAATAAACAAGCTGAAAACACTCTAACTGAAAAACTTCTATATTACGCCTCAAATGTGAACTATACATTGGATTGGGTTCTTCTTTAAATAAAAAGTAAAAATAAAACAAACATATACTTTTAAAAATAAAAGTAAAATAAAAAAAATGCAAAAACCCTTAAGATAACATGTAGAAAGAAAAGAAAACATCTTAAGCTCACAGAGTAACATAAGTGGATTCTGAACGATTACGTAATTGTGACATTCGTAATTGTGATTAGAAATTTGACTAATTGTTCAGCCCTACGACAAGCAGCATAATAATGCAGGTGGTAAAAGAGAAAGCCACATGAAGAATCAAAGCTCATCACACGCAGCTTCAGCACATGCAGAAGTATATACTAATATATAGAAGATGCACAGAGTCATTCATGCAAACACTAAACACCATCATGGTAACACGTGACACTTAAATAATGCAATAAACTTTCATTAAACAACTGAAGATGTAACAAAGCCCAAATGTACATAACTGATAACAGAAATGATTAAAAAACATGATTTAAGCAAAATACCTTCAAATGTTGAGTGTGAGTGTCACGCAGGAATATCAGTTTACAGTTTTTCCCTGTATATAGTACAGGAACTTACTGTTAACAGGTTTTTTTCTGTAGCGTTTTTGCAAATTTTAGTTAAAATTGCACTTAATTTTTTATTTTTACAGTGTACATATAAATCAAAATCATTTTGGTTTAGTGAAAAACATGCTTTATTTTTAACCAGATAAGAGAAATTCAGAGCACATGCATCAATATCAAGATAAATATTGTATAGCATTAAAATGCTGCAAAATATCAATACATTTTGTTCATGTACTACTGCCATGAAAATCTATGCAATACTGCAACACTGTGAAAGCGAGTAATGAATCTGAGCTAAGCAGCAGCAGCACAACCTCGTCTTAACGCATCGTCAGCGTTATAGTGACTTGAAGCAGAAATACATATTTAAACAGGTACACTGCTCAGGGAACTGAGAAAACAAATGACCCAGGCTGAGACGGTCATTACTCAAATGTAGCATATTAAGCTGAGGATGCTGCAGTGACAGCAGGGCAGCCGAAAATGTGACTTGTCCTCTTTCCATTAAGATCAACACAGCCTCAGCCCTGTACATGGGATTTTCTGTTCATGTGCTGCATTCGTGTGATTGCTGTCACTCAAGGCATATCAATAAATGTGGGGAATAATGCTCCGGGTGTGTGTTCACGGTGTGTGTGTGTGCGCACTTTGGATGGGACAAATGCAGAGCACGAATTATGAGTATGGGTCACCATACTTGGCCATATGTCACTTTCACTTTTTAAGACCTACTAGGACAGGACAGTGTCTTTGAAAAATGCTTTGCAGAGTCAAAAGAGAAAGAACTCTGGTTCATTTTAACCTAAATACATTATATGAAATGCAGAACACATATTCAATTCACAATTGATTGGTTTAATAGATCAATCTGTTCATTTTTTTTTTTTTATTAACTGGATAAAAAGCCAAACTATATTTTGTTTGTGTGTATAAATAACTTATTATATTATAAATGTTAGCCTATCTCACATCCTGCCTAATGTCGTCCTCCAAATAATGTATACTGATTGAAAACAAATATATTGAATGCATGTGTAGGCTGTGCTACATATTATGAGCATAAAAATGAAAATTACACTGTAAAACACTGCCAAAAGAGAAAAAAAAACAGCTTGCCCACCATTTTAAAGTTAAAATAAACTAAATTATATCAAACATTTGAATTGTATTTGTTTTTTTACATTAATATTCTCTCATAAATGTGTATTATCCTGATTTTGTATGTTATTATTATTACTATTATTTTAATATTTGTATGTGTATATTATAAATTATTTCGATGGAAAGGCATTTTTTAGAACTTTTTAGTTGTTAATGCTTTGGAAAAGTTTACCAATTTTGTTTAGTCACTAAATTAAAAACAATTAAAAAAGGAAAACAAAATCAAGTAAATGTTAACTGGTATATACGATTACCAGACTAAATGTTAGCCTAACTTTCCGAGTATGGGTCACCACACTTGGCTGTATGTCACTTCACTTTGTTTTTTAAAGTGAGGTGACTGGTGGATGTCATTATTTTCATTACTGATTTTTATTGATTAATTGTTGTAGCCCTTAATTGCACTGAATTACTCTTAAATCCATTTTAGCAAACCGTTTAATGAGAGATTCGGGACTTTGCAATTAATTACATTTTAATTCAGATATTGCATTGTTTAGCATCAATGTGAATGAAAAGTGTCAATCATCTCATCTCCTAAAATAATACGGAGAACCGCACCCGAATGCCCTGAATTCAACATCTCAAAGCACCATCCACAACCAATGACCTCAGTCTCTCAGATCGGACTCAGCTCCATCCAGTGCATTACACTGAATCCAAATCAAATCAAAGCCGGTTTATGCAGTGAAAGACTATCTGTATAATCAGAGCACAGTGAGTTATGCATGGACACAAACGGCTCTCAAAACTTCCCTACATAGACAGCATCTCTGGGCATCACAGGCAATGCTGTCAAGCTAGGCAGCTCACTTGGGTTTGAGACACAGCCAATATTAGACGTGGATCTTCTCATTTACAGATTGATTAAATACCATAAACACCACGTTTACTTTTTAGCAATACCATGGTATTCTTTAAAGTATACCAACATTTATTCAACATCTCTCACATTATCAGTTTATTCGCTATAGTTTAGAAAATGGTAATAAAATAACACCGAGTTAAACTGTGTTAATCTTGATCATGTCAGATAACTTTGTGTGTAATGGATTAACGTTACAACCAACCAAAAATTATTCAGCTGTTAAATTTAAGTACACAATTAGATAACACCAACTCCACACTAGTAAAAAGGTATCAGAAATGATATTGGTTTGACTGTATATCATCATCCAGTAACGTTACCATGGTATATATCAGAGTACCACAGTACTAATACCATCACGCCAGGATCAGCCGATGTGCCTTATCGTAATACTGTATTGTACAACAGAGTGTTAAACACAATACTCTCCAGTAAGTGAAAGAACACAGTAAGAGGTGTATTCTAGCAAATAACCAGCTAAAAGCAGCTAGTCAGCGGTGCTAGTTTACTGTGGTGCGTTACCCTCCCCCACAACAACCCACCTTAAAAACATCAGCGGTTAAACTGCGAATGTTTACTCACCCTCTTAAAAGAGACGCAGCCAGTTCTAGAGCAGGTTTAGAAAAGGACCGGTGTCTTCACGCTGAGCTCAGGAGTATGTTATATTCGTCTTGTTTTCCACTTGAAGACACAAGCTTCCGTCCAGAGGCCTTCAGCTGCGGACACTTGCGTACTACGTCACCGCGTCTCTGCGTTGATGTGACGTGCAGTTTCTGCGTTTTGCCCGATGACGTCACGTTGTTTATTACTGAACGTCGCGAGAAATCGCTATGATAAAAATATATTTAATTTCTGGCTAATGAGGGACTTGTCTATGAACGGTATAATTATTTTATCTCGTGTGCTTCATTGGAAGTCTCTAATAACCTAATTAAGGAAGTTGATAAAAAATATTTTAAATTTTAAGTAATAAAGTAAAAGAGGTATCTTTTTACACAGAATTTGCCCTGTTAAAGGGTTATTTGAATGGTTTGAATTGGATATGGAAAACTCTTGTGTTTTTTTTATGGTGTTGTTATAGAATTTGTGATTCATCTTTTTTTTCAGTGTGTATACTCAAGATTATTTTGGGTAGATGTCTCTAATGCCCGGCTCACACTACAGGATTTTTAGCCCGATTAGGTGCTTTGTACAGCAGTGGTGCTATATAGCACCTTAATCACCCCAAAGAACCACTGAAGAACCATACAGGAGCTTAACGGGTTCTGTATATGGTAGCGGTGCTATATAGCCCCTCAGTCATGCCAAAGAACCGCTGAAGAACCACTGAAGAACCATACAGGAGCTTAACAGGTTCTGTGTATGGTAGCGGTGCTATATAGGACCTCAGTCATGCCAAAGAACCACTGAAGAACCACTGAAGAACCGCTGAAGAACCACTGAAGAACCATACAGGAGCTTAACAGGTTCTGTGTATGGTAGCGGTGCTATATAGGACCTCAGTCATGCCAAAGAACCACTGAAGAACCACTGAAGAACCGCTGAAGAACCACTGAAGAACTACTGAAGAACCATACAGGAGCTTAACAGGTTCTGTGTATGGTAGCGGTGCTATATAGGACCTCAGTCATGCCAAAGAACCGCTGAAGAACCGCTGAAGAACCACTGAAGAACCATACAGGAGCTTAACAGGTTCTGTGTATGGTAGCGGTGCTATATAGGACCTCAGTCATGCCAAAGAACCACTGAAGAACCACTGAAGAACCGCTGAAGAACCACTGAAGAACCATACAGGAGCTTAACAGGTTCTGTGTATGGTAGCGGTGCTATATAGGACCTCAGTCATGCCAAAGAACCGCTGAAGAACCGCTGAAGAACCACTGAAGAACCATACAGGAGCTTAACAGGTTCTGTGTATGGTAGCGGTGCTATATAGGACCTCAGTCATGCCAAAGAACCGCTGAAGAACCACTGTAGAACCATACAGGAGCTTAACAGGTTCTGTGTATGGTAGCGGTGCTATATAGGACCTCAGTCATGCCAAAGAACCGCTGAAGAACCGCTGAAGAACCACTGAAGAACCATACAGGAGCTTAACAGGTTCTGTGTATGGTAGCGGTGCTATATAGGACCTCAGTCATGCCAAAGAACCGCTGAAGAACCACTGTAGAACCATACAGGAGCTTAACAGGTTCTGTGTATGGTAGCGGTGCTATATAGGACCTCAGTCATGCCAAAGAACCGCTGAAGAACCGCTGTACATATGTACATTGTATAATAAAAAATATGTACATTGTATAATAAAAAATAAATTCAAAATCACTATAATTAGGCCTTATTTTAGCGTTACTTGACGAGTTTATAATCACAGAACAAATTTGTTCTCCAAGAGAACAAAATGACACAATATATAAGTATTTTAACTGTGAAATTCCACAAGTGAATGGGGTAACATTTTAATTTCTCCAGTTATTTAATTACATTAGCTTCATTAAGACAATTGTTTTGTTTTACGAATATTCTGAAATGTTGTTTAAATATGCAAATGAGACATTATATAATAAAATATGGGCTCATTTCCATCCATTTCTAGAATGATTGCTGACAATTTTTGTTTTTACATTTTATTTTTTATTTAAAAAAATGTGTATTATATAAAATATAATTTTTCCTTTATATAAGACTTATATAATTTATCCACACGTTACAAAAATAATAAGCATAAGGTCAAATTTAAGCATGGGTATCAACACAAATTGGTAAAAATGACAATTATAATTATTTTGGGTGTGCTTTTTAATATCTCAAACTCAAGCAACTCTTGGATCCAAAATACTTATTTTTATGCTTTTAAAATTGTGCATTTAATCGGCAAATCGTGTTTAGTATGATGATGCATTAACTTTTTGTGTTTCTGCTATTTGACCTTTTGACAAAAGGTCAAGGACAAAAGGGTTACAAAAGAGCAACATTATTGTTTCTTTAGTGAGTAAGTGCTGAATACAATAATTCAGTCATTCTTTTGACAAAAGGAAAAGGTATGAGGGATCCGTTTTTATCAATTTTTTTAACATTTCCAGAATGCATCATGTAATGGCATGATGAGAATAGACTGTAGTGGACAGTATGAAATCTCCAGAGGCACACCTCACGTCTTTTGAGTCAGATTAGTGGAACCCTGGAGGGGCGTCTGGACACAGTGATTGGTCACCCACTGACCCGTCAAACCTTTGCTCTAATCCAATTGAGTTCTTATGGCTGCACTCTAAGAATAGGACTAATTAAGCCAAAACACAGCGGCGACAACATTTCAATGGAGGATATTCCTCGAAAATAACAGTGTCTCTCAGTATTTAAGTGAGAGCCAAAGAGCAAGATGCTTGAGAGGATTTATACTGAGCTGAAGATATCCAGGGGACAACTCTGCATATATCGAATGTAGAAAGGTAAACATGCTTCACAACTTGTCCTTGAACTTTTAATGTCTTAGAACAGAGATGCGGGAAGCAATATTCTTCATTATGTAAGTATAAGTTTGGAATGGGATGGTCATCTTCTCTCTATATATATATATATGTGTGTGTGTGTAAATAGTAGTCGCATTTGTGTAATGAATTATTTATTTTCCCTTAGCAAATGCTTTTTAACACACATAGATCCAGTTATGAGATTTATAATATCCTCTGCATTAAAAATAGTATTACATATGATTCTTTTCAATACAACTTGAAAATTGAGTGTTTACTATTGTCCTTTTGCGTTACTGACACACTATTTCCTATTTGATACTGTAAAGCTGCTTTGACACAATCTGTATTGTTAAAAGCTCTATATAAATAAAGGTGATTTGACTTGGCTTAACATTTACATACAGTTCAGACAAGATAGGTAAAGATATTTTGTTAGCATTTAAGATAGGTAAAGATATTTAAGTTAGTATTTCGGTGCAGAAGATGCATTGAACATCATTGCATCAAGAGAAGATCGTAACACACATTCATTTCGAAGGTAAACAGCAAGGTAAATCTCTGGGTTTTGTAGTGATGGAAAGGCCAGTAAGTGAAGGCAAGTGTCAGTCCTGAGGGGCAAAAGTCATGCTAATCTACTATAGAGGGCAACTGGTGACCAAATGAGTTAACAAAGACATTGATGCATAAATGCAAATATAAATATATTCAAATCAATAAATATATATATATATATATATCATATTTATATAGTAGCATAAGATGCTTTAAAGTAATCTTGAAAATATTAAGTCTGAACCTTTGCAAGCCAATCTAAATGTTAATTTGTACTCCAGCACAAGATGAACCGATCAACCTTTCTCTGAGCCTACATGACAACTGGAAATACTTACTGCCCCATTCATTTTTGAGGAGGAAATTGTCATATGTTGTTACATATAATACAGCATTCCAGATCAATGAAAGCTGCCTTTTAATTTGCAGTTTTTTTTTTGTTTGTTTGAACTTTAGAAAACACATTAGAGCAAATCCACCAGGCTCTCTCAAAGCCAATTACTAGAGGAAAAGGCTTGCAAGTGTGTGAAAACAAGACTGAGATGAAGCAGAGAAAATGTGCAGTGGCTCTTACGTGCTATGTAAGGTTGCTCCCCATTTAACTGTTAATTAAAGAGGTAATTAATTAAAGAGGCACGCTGGAGACTGTACTTTAGTTAATTATAGCTTGCCAATCTACGCAAATGCAGTGGAGGCAACATGTGAAGTAATGGTGGCCAGGATGGACAATTAAAGGGCCATTCACCCAAAAAATTTAAAACTCTAATGATGTCTCAAAACGTTAAAGTAGTTCGCCCCAAAAATGAAAATTAGTTTACAATGTGCTCACTCTCAGACCATCCAAGATCAGGAAGAGTGTGTTTGTTCATCAGGTTTGTAGAAATGTGTCTCTGCATCAGTGTCTCAGCAATGGATGCTCTGCAGTGAATGGGTGCCGTCAGAATGAGAGTCCAAACAGCTGATAAAAACATCACAATAATCCACACCACTCCAGTCCATCAGTTAACATCTGGAAACATTACATTATTAAGACTTTTTTAACTAAAATAACTCAAATGAGAGACAACAGGAGATGGACTTTTTCCCATAATAAACCCATAATAACTCTTCCTCCAGTGAAAAAGTTGTCTCCTGTTGTCTCTCACATCAAAATCCAGCCAAATATTTGTTTAGAGCTGTTTTGTCTTGTAAACGCTGCTTGATCTGTGCAGATTTCTCTCCTGATTCAGACCAGAACACGTTTTCATTGGAGGAAGTGTTATTATGGATTATGGACATCTTAATGCTGGAGTTGTTTTAGCTTTAGTCTTCTCCAGATATTAACTGATGGACTGGAGTGGTGTGGATTATTGTGATGTTTTTATCAGCTGTTAGGACTCTCATTCTGACGGCACCCATTCACTGCAGAGCATCCATTGCTGAGACACTGATGCAGAGACACATTTCTACAAACCTGATGAAGAAACACACTCATCCTGATCTTGGATGGTCTGAGAGTGAACACATTTTCAGCAAATTCTTAGTTTTCATTGAAGCTATGAAGCCCAAGTGTTCACATACTTTTTCCATGGATTCGTGTGTGTGTGTGTGTCTTGTGTCTGGCAGAATGAGCATGTTTGTGACCCTGGCAGAGGTGCTGGAGTCACGGGGAGCTCCTCTGGAGGAGGACGAGGTCTGGGCTCTCCTCCTCGGTGCTGCAGAAGCCTTGATAGACATCTCAAGTAAAGGTATAGAGCTCTTTCAACTCATTTTCACGCTTTTATCCTTCAGTGCCATGTAATCTGTCACCACTTCACCTCCCTCCCTTTCTCCAGATCCTGGTAACATGTGTTGTGTCATCAGTCCTGGATCCATGCTGCTTTCTGCAGTCGGCGGTGTTGCCTTCAAGAGCTGCGGCCGATCTGAGGATGCTGGCTCATTCGCTTCTCCAGAAATGTCACAGAGCAATGCTTTCTCCAGAAGACAGGCCACGGAGAAGGTGAGCTGGCCTCCAGTTATGGTAGATAGTTTTTAGCCTGACCTTCCTGCTTAAGGTTAAGAAGAAGAAGTGGTGAGTGTCTTAAGAAGATTAGCTTTTATGGCAAATCAAGACCAAATGTAGCATTTATTTGCTCTGGTTTTAGATGGTGGTTTACTCACTAGGCATGACTCTTTATTGGACAGTAGATTATCATCTTCCACAAAATCAGGTGGGTTCCTCTTCAATAAACTCTATGTTGTCTTCACAAAAAAAACTAAAGTCGTATATTTTGAATATATATATATTTTTGTTTTTTACCTTATCAGAATGTACTTGGTTACTTTTGTGCCATTTGCTATATGAAAAAAAACATAGAAATGTTTATAAAAGCTTATGATCTTAAAAAAAAAAAGTCACTCTTGTGATCTTCATGGTCAGAAATGACTGCCGTAGGAAATGAATGGGGAAAAAAAACAATATACAGACATTTTTGGGGTACAATACAAAAAAGTATTAATCAAAGTATCAAAATATCAAAGAATAAATATTTTTGGAACCAAAAAAAATTGTTATGCTTATTGTCTTCAGTTTTGACCATCGAGGGTCACAAGAGTGAGAAATAGCAGAGGGTTAAAGTCAACATCACTTCAAATTGTTTTGATCCTTATTTGGATGATGTCAAGAATCCCTCTCCCCTGGAGTTTGTAACAAGTGTGAAGTGATGACGTATTGCTCCTGGTCTCCTGACAGCCCGTCCGGCTCAGCGACAGCCTGAACAGTCTTTTACTGAGTATGTGTGAGGATGCGGCTCACAAGCGAGTGAATCTGCTGTCGGTGCTGGAGACATGTGAGCAGCAGCATAAGAGCGCTGTCCTGCCCCGGCCGCAGAGAGCCATCAGACAGATGGCGGAGGATGTTCTGCAGGTAACCGCGAGCTCGGGGCTCAGGCATTTTACTGTTTGGTCACACTTCACTGTGGGTAAAAACAAAATAGATACCAGCTAGCATGTTTGTAATAGTCCATTACACTGAAAATAAATTGATGTAGGATTTATTTTGAACCAGTTTTTAATCAGAAAAAAATTTAATTAAATTGAATTTTAAATTACATTAAATTGAGATTTGTGCATCATCTGAAAGCTGAATAAATAAGCTTTATAACTTGAGTAATAAATAAGCTTTCTATTGATGTATGGTTTGTGTCACGGATCTGTCATCTCTCCACCAGTTACAATGCACTCACGCACCTGGTTTCACTTAGCAATTGATTGAGCACACCTGCACGTCATCTGTTCACTCATCACAGGGAAGACGTGGCCTAATGGTTAGAGAGTCGGAATTGTAATCCAAAGGTTGCGGGTTCGAGTCTCGGGCCGGCAGGGATTGTAGGTGGGGGGAGTGAATGTCCAGCGCTCTCTCCACCCTCAATACCACGACTGAGGTGCCCTTGAGCAAGACACCGAACCCCCAACTGCTCCCCGGGCGCCGCAGCATAAATGCTGCCCACTGCTCCGGGTGTGTGTTCACGGTGTGTGTGTGTGTGTGTGTTCACTGCTGTGTGTGTGTGTGTGTGTGTGTGTGTTCACTGCTGTGTGTGTGTGTGTTCACGGTGTGTGTGTGTGTGTGTTCACTGCTGTGTGTGTGTGTGTTCACTGCTGTGTGTGTGTGTGTGTTCACTGCTGTGTGTGTGCACTTTGGATGGGTTAAATGCAGAGCACGAATTCCGAGTATGGGTCACCATACTTGGCTGAATGTCACTTCCCTTCACTTCACTTCACTTCATCAACACAGCTACAAATGCACACACCTCACAACACTCCGGTGTCCGGTCTCGTTACAACCTACTACGTGAATCGTTCCTATGAAGAGGACTACTATAGCAATCATATCTCTATGCTTGATACTTACCGTCAGAAAGTGAGGCAAGCCCGCCAGTAGAAGCGCCTCACAAGTGCCCTCCAGTGCCTGCTCCTTGTAAGCGTTCTCCTATGAATCAGCTGGTCCCGTCTAGCTCTCCTGTGTCCCCGCTGGTTCCGTCCAGTTCTGCGAGCCTCGTGTTGGCTATTCCGCGGCCATGGCGGAGCTATTTTTTCCGGAGGGCTTGAACGAGGAACCATAGTGGCCATCCCCTATACTTGATACTTACTGTCTTGTCTACTTGCCTGCTGTGTGTCTTCCAGCGATTTTAGCGAGTCTCGTCCTGGTCCACTGTGTTGGTGAGGTGTGTGGTTAAATCCTGTTCCGTGTTTCCAAGTTTCCATTCCTCCTGATCACAGAAGAATCCGAGAATCATCGCTCACCTGTCTCATTCCATATCCTCAAGTCTGTCAATAAAAACCTGTTCACATCACGTCGTCTCTGTCCCTATTCAGTAACAGTTTGTTAGGATAAGACAATATTTTACGGTGGCCAAGAGAGCTCAACATGCTGCAACTTCAGAAAACACATGCAAATCAAGAAAACACCTTCATCAATTTGACAGTAGGTGGTGCAAATGCTCACAACACAAATAAATAAAGCATTGTATTTGCAGCGCGTTTCTTTGTTTTGTTGTGTTGTGTGCATTTGCAGCATGTGTGTTGTCAAATTAACAAAGTTGTTTTGTTAATTTGCAGTTGTTTTTCTATTTGCAGCCGTTGAGCTCTCTCAGCCACCGTAATATTTGTCTGAGATACAACTATTTGAAAATCTGGAATCTGAGGGAGCAAAAAAATCTAAATATTGAGAAAATCTCCTTTAAAGTTGTTCAAATGAAGTTCTTAGCAATGCATATTACTAATCAAAAATTAAGCTTTGATATTTACGGTAGGAAATTTACTTTGTGGAACATGATCTTTAAGTAATATCCTAATGATTTTTAATGTATAATTTTGATCCATACAATGTATTGTTGGCTATTGCTACAGATATGCCTGTGTTACTCATGACTGCTTTTGTGCTCCAGGGTCACAAATAAGTACAAAGAAATAGAGATAAATAAGTGTTTTTGAGTTTGTTTGTTTTTTGCAGACAAGTTTAGTCAATTATGGAAGCTCATTTCCACCACAGATTAAAAAATAAAAAAGGTAACCAACGTTTTCTCAGAATTGTGAGACATTAACTCGAAATTGCTAGAAAAAAGTCTGAATTGTAAAACAGGTTTAATAGTTAATAATAGTTATTTGATACATTTTCTAAATACATTTAAAATATAGTTTTTTATATATTCTTGATAATACAGTGAATTAAATGATCTTATAGTATTAATTATTTTGTTGCATCTGACAAGTGTTTATTTATTTACTTTCATCCAGTCAATATTAAAGAGCCATTATTGTTGTCTGTTTTGGATAATCCACTGAATACATTAATTCATCTTTTTTTGGGGGGTTGTTCATGAATCCAAACATTATTTAACACTAACATAATAATTAAAATAATGAAACTTTGGACTGGAGTAATTTTCGTGTACATACTCCAATAATCTTTATTTAAAACTTTTACATAACATTTTTAAAACAGCAGTTTTAAACCTTGATTATGGATCTGACATAATAACCTAAGCTCTACAGAGTACTGTTTTTGTTTTCTAGGCTGAAAGAAACCCAAATGATTCTGCTCATCTTACAGACCGAAGCCAGATGGTTAGAGAAAGACTTCGGGGTGTGTTTCTCAAAATTCATTATTTGGTCAACTGAAGTTTTAAAAATAACCTCACAAAGTGGCATTACTCTTAAAATGAAGACAAATGAAATATCTTCTGCCTCAGGTGCTTCCGGTCAGAACTCAGTTTGGCCGTTGAGAGGGAACAGCACACCATCAGCCGCAGACTTCATCAGGTCAGAGCCCTTTAACATCAGTCACGCATTCACAGGTCATTTTACTTCCATGCCTTATTTCTGAGTGGAACTGTAGGACAGGATTTGATTTTATTCTTTGGTGTAAAGTGAGAGATCAGAACGGTGGTCAGAGAGTTTTGTGATTCATCGTTCAAAAGGGAAATTTGGTTTCAGAGGTGAAGCCATTCTGATAAAAGATGATGAAAGTTTCTTTTCATTTCAGAGTGATTTACACTGATGCATTACACTGTTACCAATAATGTGCATTAAAAAAAATAATGTAACTATAATTCATGAGTTTGATATATGCATTTATTTCTCGGGTCCTTAGTTACGCCCTGTAAAGCCTGACATATGAAATAATAGCCAGATTTATTTATTATTATGCATGTATGAATGGGACAGTTTATTGGGCTTTTAGACAAAATATATAAAAATCTAAATATATAAAAGGTTGCATATGTGTTTTATGTTTTCAAAATTTAAATAAAAAATTACTTGATGAAATTTGGTGCAGATGCTGATATTTATAAAGCCAAAAAGTTGATGAATGATATATAAATATCAGTCGTCACTCTATATCTCCAATAATATGTCTTAGTAAGATGAGATCGAAATTTATAATTCAATGCAATGCAATGCTGATTGAGAGATGAAGAAATAAACGCTCCTCAGAAGATGTGAGATGAAGATCATTCCTCCGCTGAGGAACAGAGAAAGTAAAGCTTCTGGAAACAAACGCTCCTCAAAAGATCCTGATGATCAGATTTGAGACTAAAAGATGATTGATGGAGAATCAAGTAAAGCTGAGCTGCTTCAGTCCAGTAAGAGTTCATCTGGAGATATGACTGCAGTTATTCTGACGTTTAATTGATCAAAATCAGCCAAGATTTGACAGAAAAAAGACACGTGACGCTCGAGCTGAAGCTGGATGTTTCTACAATTACACTAAAAGAGCTTTTACTGGATAAAAACCTCTAAATCAATCAGAGACAGAAGACATGAGGAGATTGAGTGGGAATCAGGATTAACAGCAAAGTTCTGATCATAATTAATGAAATGTGCTTTATAGTGTTAAGATCCAAACTCACAGCTCTTCATCTTCTAGAAGTCACAGTTCACAGCAAAGAAGCTTGTTTCTGAGCCGAAGTCCTGCTCCTGAGCGATGCGGTCACTTCACCTCACGCTCAGATCAGCTCTTCAGCTCTTCATTTAGCCTTAATCAACACAAAACAAAGGTAAGCAACTAAACGTGCCTTCATCATTACACCTATCGCAGTTTATGAAACGCTCCGAGTATTCATTGAGTATTTCTCATGTGTTCGTCCTCAGGTTACGGGCCCCGAGTTCATCCGAATGCTGGAGGAGCCTCCGGTGCTTTTAGAGCTGCCTAATTCTATTGTGGTCAGTATAATATGAGCGAGAGTATTGGCTCGACACCAGGCGATCTGTTACGTAATACTTCAGCGCTTATTTTCTCTCTCTCGCTCTCTGTCTGAATAGTCCAACAAAGGGAGGTCGAGTTCAAAGCAGAGGGACTTGACCGTGTTGATGCCAAACGGACAGAACGTTCTGCTCAAGTGTGACGTCCAATCCCGAGCAGGCCACGTCTTTGATATGATCATCGCTCACGCAAACCTCGTCGAGCACTTTTACTTTGGCCTTGCTTATAGTGAAGGTAATACACCCGTTTTACTGGATTCTAGGCATATTTGGTTTGCTACAGTGATAACTACTATTGTAGTTTTTATTTTTATTTTGAATTAGTTTTTATTTTTGTCATTCCCTTTCCATTTTTGGTTTTAATTAAACTTTCTCAAGTTTTGTTGTTTTTGTAAATGTAATTTTTAAAAGCCTTAATAGTTTTTATTATTTTTTAATATCAGTTTTAGTGTGACGAAAATGTAATTTTATTTTGATTTTCATTTGACTTACCTATAATAACCCTGGTCTGGTATTTTAAATATAATAAATACATGTTTTATTAAATTAAATATCCGTTTTCAGATCATTTAAAATATATAATATAATAAATCATTTAAAATAGTATATATTTTTTATATTTCCAATTCTGATATTGGTGAATAATTAGGTGAATATGTCACATGGGTTTGTTTACAATTATGTCTATTATATATGTATATATATATATATATATATATTTGAAATAAATGAAAATACAGTACAACTTAAAATACTTTTTTTAAGCTTTTATTTTAGTTCAGTTAACATTAATTTCAAATAACAGAACTTTAACAAAAATAAATTAGAATAACCCTTGTCTGGTAATTAAAAATGTAATAAATTCACATCTGATAAATTCATTAAAAAAAATATATATATATATATATAATTTAATTATAATTTAATTTTTTTTTTTTTAAATTTGAGTTAATTTTAATCAGGTCTGGTAATTTAAAGTGTAATAAATACATATTTATTAAATTAAATAATTGTTTTTAATAATGTTTATATATATTTTTTATATATTTTAATTTATATTAAAAATATATTTAATATTTCTAATCGTGATATTGATGAATAACTAGGTCACGGTGTCAGATAGTTTTGTTTATAATTTTATAATAATGTTTTCTCTTTTTCAGATAATGAATTTTTCTTTCTTGACAATGACACAAAAATGTCCAAAGTTGCCCCTTGCGCCTGGAAAAAAGTGCCCACTGACACATTTGTGCTTCATTTCCGCATCAGATATTTTGTGAAGGACGTCTCTGTTCTTCTGTGAGTCTCTTCTTTTCCCTCATCGTGTGATGGTGTGTTTTTATCGGTCACTGCTGTCTAACTCTGCTCTTCATGGCGACAGACACCGGCTGAGCCGTCATCAGTACTATCTCCAGCTGAGACGGGACATTCTGGACGACCGTCTGCCCTGTAACGAGGAGACCTGCTTGTTTCTCGGTGCCTTGGCTCTTCAAGCCGAGTTTGGGGACAGTATGCCTGAGGTACTCCACAGGATCACTCAGAAATATTATTAGAATTTTAATATAATATATCTGTTCATATTTTCAGTTAGATTTAGTTTTAGTTTTTTATTATTTATTTATTTTATAATTTATTTAATTATTAATAATTAGACAATTTAAATAAGAAATGTTGCCTTGACAACTAGCTTAAATAAAAAAAAATTATAATAATTAAAAAACAATTTATTTTATTAATTTCAGTTTGTTTCTTTGATTTCAAGTCATTTTTAATTATTATCATTTATATTTTTGTATGATTTTAGTTTGCCTAACAATAGCTGTTATAAATTCACTGTAAACCACGGATTCACAGGGCTTATTACTTTATTTTACTTATTAAATATTAATTAAATAACCCTATAAATAAATAAATAATAATATATATATATATATTTATTTATAGGGTTATTATATATAGTATGTGTGTGTGTGTATACATGCTGCCAGAGAAGATAAAAATAATTAATATTACTTCTTCAGGAGAACATGTAATGTCAAATGTATATTAAGCAGGTGCTAGATGGTTATGTAATGAACTCATTTGACTGTATATAGCATGTATGAGCGTGTACATGTGTCAGGATGACTGAAGCGCTGTTTTCTGTGTGGTCTGCAGGTTTATGGGAAGAACTACTATCAGCCTGAGCATTACGTCTCCAAGAGCGTCCTGCAGAAAATGCCAATGCCTTGCCTGAAAGAAGAGTTGCTCCGATTACACGCCAGCAATGCAAACATGAGTTCAGAGGAGGCCGAGCTCGAGTTTCTCAAGGTTACATTCACTTCTGTTCTTACTGACAGCATCATTCCTTAGGAAAGCATCATATGAAGTATGTATAGCAGACCGGGGCTAATTGTCACACACGTGTATTTATTTATATACATTACATACATTGTTTGACAATTATATTTCTATTCATCATTTAATCACAAGAATGCATGTTGTCACCCAACATGGGGTAAGTTGTCACAGTGGAACCCACCATTAAACAGCCTAATAGAGAGGCTTTGCAATGAAACAGAAAAACATTTATGAAGCAACAAAAAGGTAACATACAGAAATATTAAACCCAATAAAAATGTGACAACAAATTAAAAAAAATAAAATAAAATAAATCTAGAAAAAAGTGAGATATGTAATGACAAGGAGATAACTAGTGTTTAAAAAACATTACAGTAATTTTTAGATTTTGCATGTATTTATTTTTTATTTTTATTTTTTTGTATTTATAGCTTTTATTATTTTTTATTTCACTTTTAGTTTTAGTTATTTTAGTAGATCAAGTTAAAATAAATTAAAATGAGAACTTGAAAACTAAAATTTTTAAAATAATTTCATCTTTTATTTCAAGCAACTTTTTTTTATTATTTTAGTTTTAGTTGGTTATAACAACAATGATAACAACATGACAAAAAGCTTTTTATCCTCTCGCCATCTTGCATTTCTTCAAATCCATAATAACTGCACAGGCTGCAGGCCAGATATTTTTACAGACTCCAGTAGGTCTGAACAGCTCTTGTGGATGCAGTGATGGCATTATAATCCATCCACAGAGCGTCCAGCAGCTTCCGGAGTATGGCGTACTGTTCCACCGCGCCGGCCGCGAGAAGAAGCCTGTGTTCGGAGAGCTGCTGCTGGGAGTGTGTGCCAAAGGAGTCATTGTGTATGAAGTTATTAATAACTCCCGAACCACAAGCCTTAGATTCCACTGGAGAGAGACGAGCAAAATCACCTGCGCTGTGAGTCAACAAACACTAACACTAATAGGGTTCACTATTTTTGTTGAAATACAGCAGCAAAAGTCTTAAAACTCTCCTCCTCTCCGAGATTAATGTGCACAGTGTGAGTAAGCTATTTGTATGTTGATTTTTCCTTGAATAGTATATATATATATATACAGTATAAAAAGCTTGATCACATCCTAATCATTTTTTGTCCAAATATGTGTAGTTATTTTACAGTTTTTCTCAGTCACTTTGGTACATTTCTCAGATCAGAATTGAATTTCTCAAAACTACCTGTTCAATCTTCACATCATTGTGTCACTTGTGCACATCAAAAAAGCAGTTTCTCATTTCTTTGAACAAGTTGCGAATGCTTTGGTAGATCCATGCAAATGATTATGTACAATTCTCTGCTGTTTCCTACATTATCAATTGCTTATATCATGTTGCTCAATGTATTATATAGTTCTCTGTGCTATAGTCTTACCTCTCAAAACATCTAGTCATTAGTTCATCTTATTAAATGCAAAATGGTTGATCTAGTTGTCATAAACTGTCAACCATACGTTCATTGACACAGATATGTATTTTTGAGAGATGAACTAAGTATTTGAGCAAGAGACTGGCTTTTGCAGGTAATCCATGGTGTTTTGCTACGAGTTGTTTTGAGAAATGCACTTACTGTTCTGCAAATGTCAAGGATGATTCGAGAAATGTACCAAAGCGACTGAGAACAACTGTAAAATGTAATTCATAAAAACAATGACTGAAATACATGTTTTATATGATGAAAATGTTTTCCACTATATTCAACTAAATTCAAATTATTTATTTTACATTTTTAAATATAAATTAAGGTATTATTTCTGGATGGATGGATGGATGGATGGATGGATGGAGAGTTTTTCTCCAATAGACTATTTATTTATTATTGCTGTTACTCCACATAATAACTCTTACTATATTGAAATATATGAATTGACTTTAACTGGAAAAATGACTCTTTGTTATTGTCCTCTTGCATTATTGTGTAAAGCGCTATATAAATAAAGGTGACTTGACTGTTCTCATCAACACAGCGGCGTAAGTTTATCATCGAGAGCAGCAGCAGCAGAAAGAAGCACATCTTTCTGACCGAGAAGTCAAAAGTTGCCAAATACCTGTGCGAGCTCTGCTCCTCTCAACACAAGTTTGACCGGGAGATGAGCTCTCGTCAGCTCACACACAGCCTCGCTTCAGGTCAGACACACACACACAGCTTTACTCAGGCTTTATCATGTCAGCTGATGACAGTAACCAGGTGTGTGCATGTGTCTGTAGAGGAGAGCATTGTGCAGTATGCAGCCGCTGATGACTCCATGAGCAGGTTCTGTGAGGACGTGACAACCCGCATCGAAGCAAAGATCAAACAACAGAGAGACTTACTAGAGCACACAGGGTGAGAACAAACTGCACAAATCCCTCTGTCTGACCCTCTAACTCTAGCACTCTCTATTCTAATTCTATTTTATCGGTTTTTATTTTCCTCTTTTTAAATAAAAGGCCTCTAACACTAGCTTTCTCTATTGACTATCTATCTATCTAGCTACTTACTTTTTTTATTACCCGTGTGTGTGTGTGTGTGTGTGTGTGTGTGTGTGTGTGCGTGTGTGTGTGAAGAGTTCATTTGCAAAAACAGATAACTCTGTTTTTAACCATTTTCAAAAATCATGTTTTTTCATTGTGTATTTCAATTAATCTTATTCAAACTGCAGTTGGGTTATTTTCATTAGGTTAAAAAATAACTTATAAAAAAACTTATAAAAAAAACTTATAAAAAATAAAGTAACTAACGCAATAAAACACAATAAAACCTGAATGTTGTTTGAAAGAGTTATCTGTTTTTACAAATAAACTCTTCATATATATATATATATATATATATATATATATATTCCTCATTTGTAAGTCTCTTTGGATAAAAGCGTCTGCTAAATGACTCAATGTAAATGTAAATGTCTGAAAGCAAGACACTGCAATTGAAGGGTTTTCAGCTAACATTGCCAAAATACACAAATAATATTTTTTTCCCCTCTAGATCTCAAAGTCCAGCTCTTCAGAGAAGCTCCTGTGGCTCTCCAAAGCGTTACTCTGACATCCCTTCAATGTCCTCACCGTTACGAGGTATGAACTGATAATTAACCTACAACCCAACAACAAATGTTGGGATGTTTTTTTTTATTTTATTTGAATGAAATTAAAACTAAAAGACTTTCAAATCACATGAGCCAATATTTTATTCACAATAGAACATAGATAACATAACAACTGTTTAAACTGAGAACAATTTTATCCACAAAAGGAGCTCATTTTAAATTTGATGCCTGCTACAGGTCTCAAAATAGCTGGGACGGGGGCATGTTTACCATGGTGTAGCATCTCCTCTTCTTTTCAAAACAGTTTGAAGACGTCTGGGCATCGAGGTTATGAGTTTCTGGGGTTTTGGTGTTGGAATTTGGTCCTATTCTTGCCTGATATAGGTTTCCAGCCGCTGAAAAGTTTGTGGTCGTCTTTGACGTATTTTTCGTTTAATGATGCGCCAAATATTCTCTATAGGAGAAAGATCTGGACTGCAGGCAGGCCAATTCAGCACCCGCACTCTTTTACTACGAAGCCATGCTGTTGTAATAGCTGCAGTATGTGGTTTTGCATTGTCCTGCTGAAATACACTTCCCTCAAATAGACATCGTCTGGAAGGGAGCATATGTTGCTCTAAATCCTTTATATACCTTTCAGCATTCATAGTGCCTTCCAAAACATGCAAGCTGTCCATACCGTATGCACTTATGCACCCCCATACCATCAGAGTAGCTGGCATTTGAACTGAACGCTGATAACACACAGGATGGTCTCCCTCCTCTTTAGCCCGGAGGACACGGCGTCTGTGTTTTCCAACAAGAATGTCAAACTTGGACTCATCTGACCATAGAACACTTTTCCACTTTGAAACAGTCAATTTTAAATGAGCTTTGGCCCACAGGACACGAAGGCGCTTCTGGACCATGTTCACATATGGCTTCCTTTTTGCATGATAGAGTTTTAGTTGGCATCTGCAGATGGCACGGCAGATTGTGTTCACCGACAGTGGTTTCTGGAAGTATTCCTGGGCCCATTTAGTAATGTCAATGACAGAATCATGCCGATGAGTGATGCAGTGTCATCTGAGGGCCCGAAGACCACGGGCATCCAACAAAGGTCTTCAGCCTTGTCCCTTACGCACAGAGATTTCTCCAGTTTCTCTGAATCTTTTGATGATGTTATGCACTGTAGATGATGAGATTTGCAAAGCCTTTGCAATCGTACGTTGAGGAACATTGTTTTTAAAGCATTCCACATTCTTTCACAGATTGGAGAGCCTCTTCCAATCTTTACTTCTGAGAGACTCTGCCTCTCTAAGACATCCCATTTATTTTACAGACCTCATGACAATTAACTTAATTAGTTGCTAGATGTTCTCCCAGCTGAATCTTTTCAAAATTTCTTGCATTTTCAACCCTTTGTTGGCCCCGTACCAACTTTTTTGAGACCTGTAGCAGGCATCAAATTTGAAATGAGCTCATTTAGTGGATAAAAGTGTATAATTTCTCCGTTTAAACATTTGTTATGTTATCTATGTTCTATTGTGAATAAAGTACTGGCTCATGTGATTTGAAAGTCTTTTAGTTTTCATTTTATTCAAATTTAAAAAAAAAAAATGAACCAACATTTCCGGAATTCGGGTTGTATAAAATTAACTTATTATACTGTTTAGTTGGGAAACAGCACAATGCAAAGAGTCTTTTTTCTCACAGATACTCCAACAAGTGCCCGACCTCCAGAGAGGGAAATAATCTGCGTTTCCCTCAAAAAGGATCCCAAAGTTGGCCTCGGTAAATGGATTCTGGACTCATTATAACTCACTGATATGCAGAATATGAATTCACTCTCAATTCATTTTGGCTTTAGGTATTGTAATTGTTGGAGAAGAAAGCACTGGGAAACTGGACCTCGGGATCTTCATTGCATCCGTTGTACCCGGAGGCCCAGCTGACCGAGATGGACGCATCAAAGCAGGTGAATCTTGAATTGATAATGTTCTGTCATGATGACCTCAGAGGTCTCTGTTTGAGCATAAGTGAAGCTGAGCTCCTTGTCTCCTTCAGGTGGTCGTCTGATCTCTCTGAATCAGCTCAGTCTGGAGGGCTTATCCTTCACCGAAGCCGCTGATATCATGCAGAGCAGCTCCAGAGAGGTGCAGCTCATCGTCTCACAGCCTAAAGGTATGGCATGCATTTATATTCTGTTGCACATGTGATATTACATCAGCATGCTCGAAAGGGGGCGTTACACGAAGCCGTTTTCAAATAAAAACTGAAAAGTTATTATGCATTTTAGCCATTGAAATGGTTTTCAAGTGCAAGTTTTTGAAAACGATACTGTTATCTTCAAAAATGCAAATTTGTTAATAGGTAATGTCACGTGCATGCGTATGTTCCGTCTATATGCAAGCGCAAAGTGTTTCTTTACAAAACGACATCGCCAACTACTGGCCTGGCATAGGCATAATTCAGCATTTTTCATCAATCTTTTCCACTTTGACAACCTCTAATGAAATGTTCTAATGTTCAACCAACAAACTAGAGGAACTTAATCATTTTTTTTAAGTTGATTACTAAAAATGAAGTTAGTCCAACTAATTGAGTGGTGGCTTTTAGAGCCAATTCATCTGCATAGCACATGATGAATGTAACTTATTTGTGACCCTGGACCACAAAACCAGTCATAAGGGCCAATTTTTCTAAATTGAGATTATAATTATTATATAATACATATTACACATCATCTGAAAGCTGAATAAATAATATTATAATATGCTCATATAATTCTACAAAGTTATTAATACTGTGTTGTGAAACGATCAGCTCTGTCTAAGCGTGGAGGCACTGGTCATCTGGCCGAGAGGAACTACGAGTCTCAGAGCACCATACGGGCCGACAGTCGAGCAGGAGACGAGGATCTGGACGAGCTGGTCAGTGTTATGATGACCCCCAAAGGAACCAACCGGCTGCATGTTCCTGAGGTTCGCATTATAAACGCTCAGGTACTGGAAATGTTAAACAAGTTCCTTTAAAGGCTGTGGAAATGTGAGTTGTTGCGTCTCAATTAATGTTTGTGTGAATATGAAAAATTCAAATTGGAAAAAAAGTGCAAAAGTGTCAGAAAGTTTCCATGATACTATGATTTACAATTTATTTTTCAACTACCTACACACATTTTCAAAACTTTGCCTCTTTTTTTTTTTCAAAACGTTTCACAAATCCAAGAATCGCACGCACAAAATGCAAAACACCTCACATCTCTTGCAAAATGAAGCTCTGCATTCAAAATATCACAAACACATCTAACATCTCAAAAGCAAACATTTGCAAACGCCTTTGCCATAATATTAATTCCTGTTAGATTTGTGTTTGTTACATAGAGAATTGTGTGTTGTGTTTTGCAAAAAGTGTTTTATGATATTAAAAGGCTGAGAATTAGTGTCTGGTTTTGCAGATTTGGTGTGTGCTTTTGAGAAATTGTGTGACTAGTAAAGATTTTGTGTGTAAGCATTAGGAAAAATAAAAAATACAATTTAAATACAATTCAAAAAGGACATTTATAATGTTTAAAAGATTTCTATTTCAAAATAAATACTTTATATTAATCAAAGAATCCTGTAAATGTATGAAGCTTAGACTACCAGTTGTGTGTGTTTTGTCTGGTTTTTGTGTATCAGGAGGATTATTCCAGGTCAGCGTCTCTGATCAGCCTGAGACCTGAAGAGTTTACTGTGACGCTTCAGAAATCTGGAGGCAGTCTGGGCATCGGGATCGCTGTAAGCACACTGCGCTTCATACTTTTATAGGTTTTCAGACTAAATATTGAGGGTATGTGCAAATTTTGAAATAAAAAATATAAAGTCAGTTAGACAACCTTTAAGAAATAAAGAAATAAAAAAAAAAAATTAATTAAATAAATAAATAAGTAAACAAAGTATATTTTCCAAGAGTAGTAAGTATTCTAATATCAGTGTACTGCTAGTATACTTCCGTGTGTACTATTTAAAAACTGTGACTAAATTGGCTAACCTTTTAGTTTATAAAAGTATACTTATTTAAGTGTTTATTTAGTATTGCAACTATACTTAGACAAAATTTACTAAAAAAAAGGGTTATAAGTAAATATTTACTTAAATTTAACAGAATAACTTGTAATATAGTTGTAATATAGTTTTATTCATTAATATTATATTATCTACAAGTAGTTTTTCAGAAATTGTTACAAGTAAAGATTTTGTGTATATACTTTTAACATTTGAAGTACACTACAGGTGCACATTTAATACAATTAAGCACACTTCTATCCACAGTGGTCTCTTTCTTATTAAATTAAGACCTAGAATAAATGTGATTTCTCTGTGTTTGAGGTTGATATTGAGCTGTGATATGAGGCCGATATTGAGCTCGGATAACCGATATTGGCCGATATTGAGCTGTTTTTCAGATAACCATGATTTAAAACAGTTCACAGCCCACACTGTTTGCCGCACTGTGTTATTTTCATGTTGTTTTTTTCCTAAATTGTCCAAATCTGCAGATGTAATGACTGCACTTCTTGCTTTTTGGCCTGTTGGTGAAGATTCCCCTGCATCTTCATCGTCTGTTGAGCTTTCGTAGTTAATATCAAATGAAATATTCATAAAAAAAAAGTGTGTGTTTCTTCTTAGATTAGCTAACATACTCTACGATAATAAAAGAAATAAAAATAGACCCGGCTAGAACAAGCGGAGTGATAGAAAATTGTGAGAGGATGTTCCTGTAGCGGTACCATTACAATACTGCACGGTTCTCAACCAATCAGATTTGAGAACCAGAACGAACTGTTGTATAAAACTCTGTATCTTGTGTGAATACACAGGGAGGAGTGAACACAGGCCTCCGTTACGGAGGGATTTATATCAAGAGTCTGGTAGCTGGTGGAGCGGCTGAACGAGACAGACGTATTCAGACAGGTAAGTGTTCCTGTTCTCTCTGCTGTTACAGGTGTGATGGACTGAACTGACATTTAGTGCACTCATCCTGCTCCTTCAGTTCAGTAAATCAGTCGGTTTGATTGAGTCACGACGATAGTGTGTGTGTGTGTGTGTGTGTGTCAGGAGACAGGCTGTTGGAAGTGGATGGCACCAGACTGCAGGGATTCACAGATCAGCAGGCGGCTGAATGTTTGGCAAGAACAGGAGAGGTAATCTCTCTCTCTCTCTCTCTCTCTCTCTCTCTCTCTCTCTCTCTCTCTCTCTCTTCTCTCTCTCTCTCTCTCTCTCTCTCTCTCTCATGGCAACTACACACTAGACCCATCTTTACATAATCAGCTGTAATCTCGTACTGAACTTAGATTCTGTCTATTTAAAATCAATCAGAAAATAACCTTATAAAGCACAGTATCATATTTGGTAAACGCATTTCTAATAATCAGCATGATGTAAACTTTACTCCATGCTAATCTACTGCATGTTTTCTGTCGTCTGAATGATAGTTTAGAGTTTTGTATCCAGTATAAACTCTTTTAATTTAATTGTACATGCGTCCAGCTTCAGCTCGAGATTCGTGTGTCTTTCTGCTGCCAAATCTTTACTGATTTTTATCAAGTAAATGTAAGAATAACTTTTATATTGCTAGTAATGTTTAAAGATGAACACTTACTTGGCTGAAGGTTTACTTGATTTTTCAAAAAAAAAAAGTGTTATATGGATAATCATGTTCAGATCTGAGTCAAATATGATCTTCAGGCTTTTGAGATCTCTCAATCATTATTTGATTGCATTATGTTTTGATCATTTAAATCTCATTTTACTAAAACATAATATTGGAGATATAGAGTGATGACTGATATTTATATAATTTTATGTCAGTATCTGCTGTACTGTTTTAAAGATCTCATTGATTTATTGATCTCATTGATCTCATTGACCACATAGCTTTTTCTTTTCCTTTTTTGCTGAGTTTGAATCTCTGAATAAAACTGAGCTGTTTTTTCAACCCAATCTCATGAAAGTGCGTATAAATAGTACGCCAAATAAAAACAAAAATGTGTGGTATTCATACGCAAAAATTGACTTTGGAGTGTATATGCTATAAGCGATGGGTAGGATTAGGGTTGTGGGGTAGATGCGTATCATATGTATGCAAAAACTGCATATTATATGCATGCCATGGTCAATTTTTGCATATGAATACCACAAGTTTTTGTTTTTATTTGGCGTATTATTTATACGCATTTTCATGAGACCAGGCTTGTTTTTCCTCCATATTCTCACTGTTTCAGACTATATGAGCCATAAAATCCTGATGCATCAAATATGATACTCATTTTTTTTTTTTTTTTTTTTGTCTAAAGGTTCTATAAACTGTTCCATTTCAAAACATTAGATTTTTCTGGCTATTACAGTTTTTTTCAGCTGCTTACACACATTTTAAAAATTGTACCTCTTTTTTTTTCAAAACTTTACACGCAAATCCAAGAATCGCACGCACAAAATGCAAATCACCTCACATCTTTTGCAAAAAGAAGCACTGCATTCAAAATATCACAAACACATCTCAAAAGCAAACATTTGAAACACCTTTGCCGTAATATTAATTCCTGTTAGATTTGTGAGTGTTACATAGAGAATTGTGTGTTGTGTTTTGCAAAAAGTGTTTTATGAAACTGAAAACTGAGTCAAAGTCTGAGAATTAGTGTGTGGTTTTGCAGATTTGGTGTGTGCTTCTGCTGTTTGAGTGTCAGCTTTCAGAAACTGTGTGACAAGGAAAGATAAAATCTGTATTGAATATGTTATGCCAGGCTTCAGCTGAACTGATATTCGTGCTAATATCTGATCGCTGTCAGGTGGTGAGTCTGGTGCTGGAGCGAGACGGAGGCTCTGTTAACCCCACGTTACCGGACACACTCACTGTCCGCATACCCAGTCCTGCAGGGTCAGCGACGAGGAACAGCTGCCCGGCCATCACCATGACCAGATCCTTCGGCCTCAAGCCCAGAGACTACAGCTTCGTGTCGGACGGTAATGAAAAGATCTTAGTTAGAAAAGCACCATGAACTGCAGAACTCACTAGCATCTAAAGATGAATTTAGTTAATATCAGCAGGTGAGAAAATAGCATTGCTAGCATGTTTTTAACATGTTGTCTAGGATAGTCGTTAAGCTTTGCTAGAGACAGACAGCTTAAACACTCTATAAATCAAAACATGATTTTTACTTCATATTTTTTAACACTGCATTTGTAACTTAAGTAACATAATTTTATTGACATTTGTAACTGTAATCAAATTGCATAGTGCATTATACCCAACTCTGATGATGGTCATAAATAAACTAGATGAGATAAAAGTTTGTGAACAAACTTTATGTTGACCTAGTCTAAGCCTAAAAGTTTAAAACAGGGTAATAACAATGTCTGGAGTTCCAGAAAACACATTTTAATAATATTGTTACGCTATAGTTGTGTAGTATTTGTGTATTTATGGTATTTTTAATTTGAATTGGCTAATTTAGTAATGTTTGTATATAACTGGCCTTATTAAAATAGCAGCATTTTATGTCAAATTCACTTTAAAGATGTACATTTTAATTCGTATTCAAAGATTAAACGGTAACGTTACTGTATGCTGTGCAATTTTGTGCAGGAATACCAGATGTCATTTTTCTTGTTGTTTGTCTAATTTATAATGTGACTTAGGCAGCATCTATATTTTTATAGTTTCACTGGAAACGATTTAAAAATAAGGTTAATTTTCCATAACTAACATTAACAAAAATAATAAATACTGTTACAAATGTATTGTTCATTGTTAGTTCAAGTTAGTTAACACATTCACTAATGATAACAAATTATACCTTATTGTAAGTTTTACTGTTTCACTATCTTCAGCTTTTTTAAAAGCGTCCCTATTATGGGAAGGTTCATATTTTGGTTTTGGGAGTCCCCAACAACAGGCTAACATGCATGAAAGTCAAAAAACACTTTCATTGTCTTATAATATGCATTTATTTTTTACCTTATTTGCTCAACGACTCCCAAACGATTCGCTCAAAGATTCATTTTTCCAAACCCCTCCTCTGCATGACACTAATCTGCGGTGATTGGTCGATTTCATTTAAAGCACTGTTTGTGAGCTCAGTGCTGCTTTTTTCCCTCTCCAAAAGCAGCAGCTAGTGGCAAAGAATGAACTTGCATTTTCATTCAGACCAAAGCAAAAATCAAGTTTTCCCAGGTCTGGGAGGGCAATGTGCTAATGTTTCATGTTGTCTGCATGAAACGGCTTGGGATTCATTTTAAAAACGACTTGTTTTAATGATTCAGAGTCGACTCTTTTCTTTTGAGAGATAATAACTTTATATACGGTGCACTTTCAGATTTAAATCTTTGCAGGATGTGTTCATTCACTTAGAGCTGTGTTACACACGGTATGAAAGCTCATCTTCAAAAGATCCATAAAAGGGGCACTTTAATAAAAATAATGTAACTCCCATATACCCCTCTATTTCTCTCTTCAGATGCACTTTTGAAATATCTAGCTATGCAGTTTCTGTGTGAATGTTTGAACACAATGATTATTGGTGGCAAGGCAAGGGCGAGGCAAGGGCCACCAGATAAAATCATTTGGCCGGCTTAAATCAGTGTAATTCTGTCCTCAGATAACATTCAGGAGGTGACTCTGAAGAAGAGACTGAACGGTCTGGGCTTCAGCTTCTTCATCACAGAGCTGGACACGCCGCTCGACTTCGGCTCCGTCGTGCGAATCAGAACGCTGTTCCCAGGTCAGCCTGCAGACGAGAGCGGCAAGATTCGGGAGGGAGACGTCATTCTGTCCATTAACGGAGAGCCGCTGAAGGGACGGTCCTATCAGGTAACATAGGAGCGTTTCTTCATACAGTCCATCTATAGGAATACAGTACAAACCTGAAGGGATGTGTTAATTATGGTCCAGTTATTCTGAAATGTACAGTATTAAGTGAAAAGATGTTGGCCGAAAAGCCAATCATATTTACTGTAAGACTAACATTTGTCCTGTGACCTCTGACCCCTCAGCAAGTGCTGCAGTTACTGAGGAATTCTCCTTCAGAAGTGACTCTGCTACTCTGCCGTCCTGCTCAAGGTACAAGAGAATGACCAACATGGACAATAGATGCAATATCATGTCATTTTGGAAATCTCTTTGAAAAACTAATATAGCATGGACTAAATCATGTTTAATAAAATATCTGAATAATAACTACTGGTCAAAAGTATTTAATTGATATGTTTTAATATTTTTTGCTCACCAAGGCTGCATTTATTTGATTAAAAAACAGTAATATTGTGAAATATTATTAGAATGTGAAACAGCTGTTTTCTATGTGAATATGTATTAAAATGTAATGTATTTCTGTGATGCAACCATCATTACTGCAGTCTTCAGTGTCACATGATCTTCAGAAATCATAATAATATACTGATTTACTGATCAACAAACATTTCTGATTATTATCAATGTTGAAATTATTGAAACTGTGCTAAACAACACCTTTAAAAGTTTGGGGTAAAGTTAATTAATAGTTTTATTTATCAAGGTCAGTAAGTGTCAGTAAAGACTTTTATAATGTTACAAATTATTTTTCAAATAAATGCTTTGACCTGATCTTTCTATTCATCAAAGATTATTGAGCAGCACAACTGTGTTCAACATTGATAATAATCAGAAATGTTTGTTGAGCAGTAAATCAGTATATTATTATGATTTCTGAAGATCATGTGACACTGAAGACTGGAGTAATGATGCTGGAAATTTAAGATTTGCTTTACATTAATAAATTAAATTTTTACAATATATTCAAATAGAAAACAGTTTATTTAAACTGTAATAATATTTCACACTATTACTGTATTTTTGATCAAGTAAATAAAGCCGTTGTGTGCATATCAAGAGACTTCTTTGAAAAACATTTTTACAAATCATATTTTATTTTTTAAATGTATTTTTTACATAAACTATTCAAACTGAACGTCGTCACTGATTGTTGTTTACAGTAACTTGGAATCATGTTTTATGTTGTTAAGGAACACTTCCACCTATATCAGAGAAAATAGGCCAACTGACCTGCAGCTGAAGCATGAAAGATGTCATATGGGCATTTAATGAAGCTCTTCTCCTGGGAAGGAAGGTCATAGAGGAATCCTGGTGCATTATGGGAGAGGATGGATCCTTCAGAGGGGTTAGAAAACTCAAAGCAGGGTAGAGCTGGAGAGTCTGACTTTCCTTTATGGACTTTTCAGGTTTCCTAACTGTTTTCTATAACATATAGTAAATGTATTTAAAAGGGGTTTTGGGGAACTTGCTCTTATATATTTAATATGCACGGCTTCTGATTTAAAGTCCATTTCTGATGTCATACCCCAAACGTCAAGTCATGATAGTGGCATTGCACACACACACACACACACATACACACACACACACACTCACATACACACTCACACACAAACACACACACACACACACACACACACTCACACACTCACACACTCACTCGCACACACACACACAGACACACACACACACACACACACACACACACACACTCACACATGTTGGGTTTCCATGTTTTATGGGGACTCTCCATAGGCGTAATGGTTTTTATACTGTACAATCTGTATGTGCTATTGCCCTACACCAACCCTACACCTAAACTTAGCCCTCACAGGAGACTGTGCATTTTTAGATTTTCAAAAAACTTTATGCTGTATGATTTATAAGCTTGTTTCCTCATGGGGACCAAAAAATGTCCCCACAAGATTAAGATTTACTGGTATTACTATCCTTGTGGGGACATTTGGTCCCCAGGACGTGATGAATACCAGGTGCACTCACTCACACACACACACACACACACACACACAGACAGACAGACACAGACACACACACACACACACACAGACACACACACACACACAAAACGGCTTCTTAATGCTTTCTAGGGATAATCCTGAACTTGTAAAAGCTAGATCAACATGCGTAGGATCTCACGCTTCATCTAGTCACACCTAGACCAAACACAGGATGCCAGCTAGACTGTACTATCATAAAGACACTCGTTCAGTTGCTCTCAGTTAAATTACAGTTTTTTACGATTGCTTCGTACAAACAGTTCACACATCTACACACACAAGTAGCAGAACATCTCAGATCTTTTGCAAAATGAAACAATTCAAAACTTTACAATAATTTAACAAAACCCAGTTTCAGTAACATATGATACACACATGGTTCATACAGTCGGATTCAGTTTGAACCACTTACACACTGCTGTGCTCAATCTTAAACACTTGTAACATTTCTATCTTTCTAATGATACAGTCTGGGTTTGATTTTTGATTTTTTTCTAGATATTGTTAAAGAACATGAATTGACCAAACACAATACTCGAGACAAGTGTTGCACACTGAAAGTATTTCTTTCTCACCACATTGTACAATCCTTCAGTACATCATTGCAATTAGGCTGAAAATCAGAACATATTCTAATTACAATATAGTACATGAACTTTTGTCGAGACAAAAACACCTTCTCATCATCTCTTCATATAGCTGGATATGGCCACTTCATCCACATTACAGGCAATGTCCAGGCAAAGAATCTTCTTGAATGGTGACTCCATCCTTACACAGACTCTGCATCTATTACAGTGGGTCACAGGCCTCCTCTATAGCTTCAATAGGGTCAGAGGTCATACTGTAAACCTTTGCTGAATACAAAAATTCACCTGCTGCCTTTTTATAGTGCTTACACCTGATTGTTTACAGTTAAGCACCTAAGTGTCTGCACACCTGACGGCCGTGTTTGATCATATGTATTTTGGAAAGCAGTGCCTTGAAATGGCAAAGAAGTGACATTATGTTAGATTTCTGTGTCTAATATAGAGAAGTGTGTTTAGTGTTTTGCAATACAATGTGTGTAATATTTTGCAAAAAGTGTGAGGCTGAGAATGTGCTTATTGTTGTGCAGATTGGGCTGAGGTAGTGTTCCTTGAGTGTAAGGTTTCACTAGCTGTGTGTTATTTTTAATTTTAGCGTGTAAGCAATCGTAAAAATCTGTAATGGGACTAAAGAGTATTGTCTGTGTCCACAGGTCCTCTGAAAGACAGAAAGGCTGAGCATTGAGAGCAGAAGCGGACTGAGTGTTCATCTGTGTGCCAATCATTTCCTGCATTATACCTGACAAAAGCCATGCTTCAGTAAGCTCGTATTTTACTGATGCACCCAAACATCAGCAATCCAAATAACAACATGATGTTCTGATGCTCTTTATATATATATGTTTGAATAAATCTGGCATGAAAACAAGTTATTACAGCCATTTAAATTTTCTATTTCAACACAAATTTAAATAGTAATCTTCATTATATTAATAAAATTTCATATAAAAACTTTGTATATATGTTTACATACTGAGTGTACATACAATACATGCAACACATTTGATTTATTAATTGATTATTTTCTTTTCATTTCCGTTTCAGTAAATCATTTTGGTGCATCACTACCTTATTTATTACAAATTTTTATCCTATAATCATCACGTGTCATGAATTTGAATGATGTTGAATTGACAATGGCCTCTTATGTAATTAAATATTGTACCTAATTTGATCATACTGTAGTTTCAACTTGCCACGTCATTTTATTCATTTTAAAATAGGCATTTGAATTCATTCTGCAGAATTACACAGATTTCCAACCAAAACCAGTGTCAAAAATTGACATTCACTCGGAAATGAAAATTCTGTTGTTATCGGTCACCATCAGATATTATTTAAATGTTGGTAATCAAACTCCCGTGGACGTCCCATTCACTTCCAAAGTATTTCTACACCCTACAAGTCACTGGGACCCAAAACCATTTAATTACCAACATTCTTCAAAATATCTTCCTTATGTTTCACAGAAGAAAGAGTCACACAGGTTTGAGACTGCATGAGCGTGACTAAATGATGATAAATTGTCACTTTAATTGCTTTATTTTAAATGAAAAGAATGCAAAAAGAAATGTTCTTAATGACTAAATAAATAAATAATTAAACTATGGCTTTAGTTAACATGGCCTGTTTTTATTTCCCACCAGCTGGCTCAAGCTGATGCACTGAAGATCAGTTCCTGGACGTGTCCACAGGCTGGCGTTACAGCTTCACAAACAACTCATGTCAACTAAATGACCGTTTTCCGTGTCTGTATTCTGTAAGAATGAGCTGATTTGCTGTCTGTTATATTAACCTACTACAGACTGAATACTGTATTTATTCTGTATATTATTATATCACCTTAACTTCAATCAGTACAGTGCCTTGCTGTCAAAATGATTGAAGTGTGTACTGTGTGTATTACAGCTTCAGCCAGTTCCTCGGCTGTGCAGTAAAGACTGAAATGTTTCTAAATACATTTCTTTGTTTGATTATTTTTTAAATAAATTTAACATGTCATCCTCAAACTAGATATCTACATAGTTCTAAATTAATAGATACAAACAATAGATAGATAAAATGAAAGAAAAGATGATAGAAAGGACGAAAAAATGGACAATAGAATGAAGGGTAGATAGAAAAGAGCAAACAAATGAACGATAGAAAGAATGGACTATAGAACAAGAGAATGATACACAGAAAGAAGAAAAAACTAATGATGGATTGAACTAAAGAATGATAGATAAAAGAAAAAATGATCGAACAAATGAATGGACAACAACAATGGATAGAATGAAGGACCGGACAATAGAAAAAACAACAGATAGATAGAAAGAACAAACCAAAGATAGAATGAAAGAATAGAAGATATAAATAACAATAAACAGAAAGATGGATAGTACAACAGAGATGAGGGAAAAAAGGTGAGAATAGTGCGCAGATTGGGGGCATGCTCCACACAAATTTATTTTAAAGATATTTGCTTTGCATGTTCATTTGGAGTTACTTTAAGGTATTTTATATATATATATATATATATATATATATATATATATATATTATTATTTTTTTTTTTTTTTTTTTAAATACCTTATATGACCAAAACGGCAATGCTGACCTAAAATGTAAAATGCATGCCCTCTCTCTCTTCACCGTTCCCACATCTCAGACCTCAAATACATCAAATATTACCCTTTTTAGACATAGTTTTTAAAGTAAAGAGTAAAGAAAATACTATACAAAACATATTAAAACAACCAGTTGCATAACCTTAGCCACCATGTTAAGAGTGTTGACCATCTAGCAGCTGCCAAGAGCTAATCAGCTTTACAAACAAGACCAATCTACCTTTTCATAACTGAATTTAAAAAGTTATGACTAGTCTTGAATAAAAAAATTAAAAAAATAAAACTTGACCAAAAAGTTTTGATAATTTTCCTATTTAAAACTTGACTCTTGTGTAGTTACATTGTGTACTAAGACTCACACACACACACACACTCACACACACACACACACACTCACACACACACACACACATGTTGGGTTTCCATGTTTTATGGGGACATCCCATAGGCGTAATGGTTTTTATACTGTACAATCTGTATGTGCTATTGCCCTACACCAACCCTACACCTAAACTTAGCCCTCACAGGAAACATGCTGCAGTTTTTGATTTTCAAAAAACTTTATGCTGTATGATTTATAAGCTTGTTTCCTCATGGGGACCAAAAAATGTCCCCACAAGATTAAGATTTACTGGTATTACTATCCTTGTGGGGACATTTGGTCCCCAGGACGTGATGAATACCAGGTGCACTCACACACACACACACACACACACTCACACACAGTTGTGATTTTCTAGGCTGATATGGGTAGGAATTATACTCTCGTTCCGACGTAATAATCATTAAAACCCATTAAGATTCATATCAACTTTAAATATGGACTAGTATCTGTAAATGTTAAGCTACAAAAAGACTATTTAAACATGAATCCTCTATGTTTTGTGTGAATGAATGGCGCAGACGTGTGGTTTTGTTTACTACACACACCTGTCGTCTCACTAAAAGAGGACATAAACACATGAACAACATCTCCAGAACTGCTCTGACAGTCACTTCATGAGCATTTTACCCTTTCATTTGAGTAAAACTATCCTCATATCATATACACACAGAAATATAAAGATATTCACGGCAACCCGTCAAAATAAAAGTTTGGTTTAACTAGACACTGTGCCAGAGATATTGTTCAGTAATACTACTAATACTATTAGTGCTACTACTAAAGTTATTAAAACTTAAAATTTTAAGGAATAATCACACAACAATTCTTCCATGTTTTAATGTTAATAGTGAATTTACCCCTTTGTTTGCCAAAAAATAAAGATTAATTTTAAAGTTTATCTTAAAAGATAAATTAAATTAATGTATTATGCCTTCATTTGATAACCAGAAAATTTAAATACACAACACAGAATATGAAAAATATTTCATGAGGCTATTTTAAGAATAAATTTAGTTGTTTTATGCATTCAAATGATTAGACATGCTAAAACAGAGAATTTGGTAACAATAAAACCTAAAATATTTTTTTTAATTACCCCCTAATTTCACGACTTCCAAAAAGTAGTACTAATAAATGGATCATTTAAAAAAAAAAATATATATATATATATATATATATATATATATATATATGTATGTGGTAAAAAAAAAAAAAATTAAAATAATGTATTTTTACATTATAATAAAATAATAATAATTTTATCTTTGACCAAAATATCTCACTTTTTCTCAGCGTTTCATGCAAGAAGTGCTGTGTTTGAAGATGCTGTGTAAAGCTAAAGGAAATCCAGCTTGTAAACATACATCTTGAGACCCCAGTGATCTCTTTTGCTTCATCCATCTGTTCTTAAACGCTCGACTGGTTCCATGTGAACGGCTCCTTACTCTTCAGGAACACGAGGAACCACTAAGCAGCGCACGAGAGGAGTTTAACGCTGCCAAGGCGCCGTGTTCCTGCACTTTACAGGCCTTACATGATGACACTGCGGGTTTGTTTTACATCCTCTATAACCTCAATATTCTGTAACGTTTCCCACAGGAGCCACGGCTGAGACAGAGGAATAAATCACTCTGCTGTATCTGTCAATGGCGATTCATAAAAGGACTACGGCTCCCAATAAACATTCACATTCATTTCCACACTGGGATGCTTTTGGGTGGCCTTAGATCTTAAAGCATGGATGCCCGTTTTTTATTGTGGAGCACAAGCAGTCGCTGTGAGGAGGAAGTGAAGCTAATTAGAGTTCACCTGGAACGAGGACTGACCTTACCATCTGGACCGGACCGGACCGCACACATGTCTGCTATCAGCCGCTGACCATAGAGGGATACTACAGACATGACTGATCTGAGACCAGTCTGCAGTTGTTTGCAGATATTTAATACAGAGAATATGAAGATGCCACAAACATGTCATCACAATCCTCAAGAATCACCAGTGTGATTCACAAACTCTCAGATCATATACAGTGACCCTAAAAAAATATTCAAAGACATTAAGTCTCTCTAATGTATGAATTGCATTGAATTAAATAAACACTCAAAATCAAGCAAAACCTGACAGCTTAAACTTGGTTTGATGTGTTTTATATAATGCAACATTTCCAAATACTTGAACCCACAGGTTCCCACTAACATTAATGTGTTTCATAAAATAACTAACATAAAATAACCAATAGTTCAAACATTTGGGGTCGCCAAGAATTTTTAAAAGAATATTTATTTTAATAATAAATGTTTTTTTATTATTATTATTTTCTTTTTGAAAGTCATTTCTTAATTGAAATATGAAATATTATTACGATGTAAAATAGCTGTTTTCTATGTGAATATCTGTTCAAATGTAATTGATTGCTGTGATCAAAGCTGAATTTTCAGCATCATTTTAGGATTCTTTGATGATTCTTTCAAAGGGACAGCATTTATATGCAATAGAAATATTTTGTAACATAAATGTCTGTACTGTCACTTTTGATCAATTTCTTACATCCTTAAACAGGAAAAAAGTGAGAGTGGTATTTTCTGTGAGAAAGAAAAGGTGACACACATTAGAGGCTGTTGGCACAGTTACTGAGTAAAGTTGGAAGTATATTTAGACTAACTCTACAGTCTAGAACAAATGATTGAAATGGAGAAATAATTCATTATTTCAAAAAAAGAATGTGTGTGGCCTTTTCAAGCAAAAAATAACAACAATAATAATTTGCTGGTGCTTAACCAATGCCAAGGATGTGTTTATGGTAAAGTAAATTACCAGCAGATGGTGTAAATGAGCCATGAAGCGTTATTTTGAGAACAGTAACAGATGAACAGCTTCAAGCAGAAACTCAGGGTTTCTTGAGTCAACACAGGGTCAGATCTCACGTTTCAGTTTGTCATTTTTATAATCCATTGCGAAACGTTGGATGAGGCAGGTCCATGCAGCATTACATTTATAATTCACCAAAAATATAATCATTTACTGTTATTTTTTTAACACAAAAGCTGAATTCTTTAAAGTATAATAAAAGTCCATATTTTACATTCTGCTAGTCAATTTCATTCCATGAGTTTTTTTCATGAGAACAGATCTAGAGAATGTGTCTCTGCATCAGTGTCTCAGCAATGGATGCTCTGCAGTGAATGGGTGCCGTCAGAATGAGAGTCCAAACAGCTGATAAAAACATCACAATAATCCACACCACTCCAGTCCATCAGTTAACATCTGGAGAAGACAAAGTTTTTAGTTTTTAACTGAAATCTGAGTCCATAATCCATAATAACACTTCTGTTCTGGTCTGAATCAGGAGAGAAATCTGCAGATCAAGCAGCGTTTACAAGACAAAACAGCTCTAAACAAATATGTGGCTGGATTTTGATGTGAGGGATAACAGGAGAAGGACTTTTTCACTGGAGGAACAGTTGTTATGGATCATGGACTCATATTTTAGTTAAAAACGTCTTAATGCTGGATTTGTTTCATCTTTTGTCTTCTCCAGATGTTAACTGATGGACTGGAGTGGTGTGGATTATTGTGATGTTTTTATCAGCTGTTTGGACTCTCATTCTGACGGCACCCATTCACTGCAGAGCATCCATTGCTGAGACACTGATGCAGAGACACATTTCTACAAACCTGATGAAGAAACAAACTCATCTTGGATGGCCTGAGGGTGAACACATTCTCATTAAATTTTCATTGTTGAGTGAACTACTCCTTTAAATGTAAAAAAAAGCTGCCAGGTTATATTCATAATATACTTTATCATTCTAATATTCTTTTGAGTTCCACATAAGAAAAAAGGTTTACAGCGTCTTTGTTGAACTTTTCAATCAACCAACCGTTTGATTTGTTGAAGGAAAGTCAATATTATATGATTCCAGGTCGAACATGATGCAAATAAATGTCCTCATATTGCTGCACTCGTATAAAAAAAATATATATATAGTTATTTATAAACCATTGCAATGAAAGTTTTATTGTTATGATAAATGCAACATTCTTGTTCCAGCACTCAATAGCTCTCAAAACGCCAGAGCTCCAAGAACAACAATAATAAATGATTATTGTGAAGAAACAAAAATGAGATTGTTTATTTCTCACTGTCCTTTTGTTATCCGAGAGATTGTGAGAACATTCACAACTATTCCAAATACATGTCAAACATGGCAGCTACAGCAGTACGTCTGGCTCCGCATTCAGCTCAATTATCTCTCTCTTCAGAACTTCATGGAGATCTTTCTTCAATCTGTGACTGGTGTGATGAACATTTCCATTACTTGTCGAGTGACAACAGACGGCAGGTCATGGATGCAAACAGGACTGCTGGAAAGAGCTCCATCTGTATCATATGTCAAATTGAACATATCTGAACATACATGACTTATTCTCTCAATTGTTTCTACAGTAAATGAGATTAAAGAGAGACGAAATAGAGACTTGCTGAAAATTCCTGTTTTTCAGATTTTTCTTCTGCAAACAAAATGCTCCAAGAGTCTCACATATCTTCTATACAGCTTCAGAAGAGAGGAAGAAGCTCACAGTTTCCAAAGTGTGGAGGGAATATTACTGTATTTTATTAGTTTTCTGTTTCAGGTATGGTATTATACATCCATCATTTTACTCTGTAAGCACAGCCTCTCATACCTTATTGCTTACATAAAGAAGACATTATTAACTCTGGTGCTGTTCGATCATTTGACCAAAAATGTTTTTTTTAAAAGACATTTTTACTTCATCAGAATGATACAAAGCTTGATGAAGGTTCTGGCATTTGCTATGTGAACACACACACATAAAAAATAAATATATGGACATTATTTGAAAAGGTTAAATGGTCCTGAAAAAAATTGGCACAATTGTATTGTTCACACTCAAAAATTACAGCTTGGAAATGAGTAGGAAATGAATTTCATCTTGTGGAAATGTTTGGTACTGCGCCCAAACAAAATCTTACTGAAAGCTCATTTTTTGATATACCAACCTCATATTTGGAATGCAACTTGTTTAGATTTATTTAAATTATAACAGTAATTTTGTGCATTTTTCATAAGAATTAGCTTAAAACTTTTTCGGTTGTTTTTGTTTCACTTTTTACATTTTTTCCAAGTGTCTTCTTTAAATAGAGACCAAATTTAAGTCTATGCTCAAAAGCATTCAAGATTGTATGCATTCAAGGTCTATGCTCAAAAAGTGGTTAACAAGTAATAAATGGATCATAACCATCAATGAATATAATTTAGTACCAATAAATCGACTAAAAATACTGAATATTAGAATAAAAAACATTAACGAAATAAAATGTAATGCAGTTAATTTAATTTTTTAGAGGGTTAAGCATTATGGCAAAATAAAAACAAAAATAAATAATAAAAAACAACAAAATAAAACAATGAGCAGAATACTAGATCACAACTAGATCACATGCACAGTTGCATTCTGTGTGTTTCACATGCACAGCATCACCAAACATTCACAATATATGGCAGTGCTGCTCTCACAGACCGCTGATTTGGACGCAGGCTCTGTGGTGGGCCTGCGTTATCAGGGGAACATTTCTGTGGCCTCCAGGCACCCGGTATGGGTGGTCAAGAAGACAACCGCAGGCCTCCAGTCTGGCAAAACTCCTGAGCCGCATACACACCCCTGCTGCTTCCCAAAAACAAACAGCTCTAAAACAGCTTTTGTCTTTACATTACACACTTCCATTCCTCAAGCTGTGCTCTGGCGGCTTAGAAACAAAACATCATATCAATGAGAAAAGCCGTAAACACGTCACATCTTTTGAGGAGGTGTGCATCCTGCGCACAAAATATGCACTCGTCATCGCAACAATTATGGTGTAATTTTACAAGTTAATGGGCGATGCAAGCTCTCGTTGAAGAAAAACAGCCTGTGGCGACTTCTGGCCAAACGTCAAAAAGTGTGCGGCTCTGAATCAACTCTTTCTAAAAACTCATGCAATGTTTTCACATGCAAAATCAGCTACCCAGCAACACGCACAATCGCTGTTATTCATTACAGATTTGCCATAAACAGATAAATAAGTAAAGTTTTGATTTTTGATTTTTCTTTAAGAAATTTTTCGTGTTTATTCCCAAAAATCCCACTAATGTTATGGCTATTTTCTAAGCTAAGCTGGAAGCAATTAAATTTTGTTTCACAGTATGTTGCTGCTTTGTGAAATATGATAGCCTATATGATAGATTTTCATGTTTTCCAGTTCAATATACTAAAATATTTAGCTCTAGTACAACTGTGATTAAATAAGTGCACACTTTAAAAGTCTTTGAAAACAGAACCAGACATACTTTACATTATATGTAATGCAAAACATATATTTAGACCTTACATATAAAATATGGTGCAACAGCTGATATAATACAGTCTGGAAAATATCAAATCCAGGCACTTTCTAAATCTGCTCTTAACAGCTGAACGACAGCGACTATAACTTTTGAGCGGCACTGACAAAACCACCTCTACCTTTCAACAGGCAAGAAAGCAGGCGGCAATGCAACTGTGGCTCTTTTGTGCTCATGTCCGATCAAGCAGAACGATCTGGAGAGGAGAGATGGGTTTAATGGATGAGGGAAGAGAAGCTTGTAAAGACAAAAAAGAGAAGACTTTATGACACCGACTGTCAGAATAACAAGACAAAGCAGAGGAAGAAAGCTACTTTTACATGCCTGCCGTAGCGCTTCGGGTGAATCCTAATGAATCACGATAACAAGACTTTCTTTTGTCTGCTTCTCTCTGTGTGCAGTGACATGTTGATTAGATATTGAAAGGGCTTCATAATCACTGCTTCTACGTCAAACACAGCTATAACCTCGAGCTCGTTTAAGACCGTCTTGGTTCTTTGGTCACTGCGTTTTATCCTTCTGTGCTGTTACTTGGTGTCCATCCAAACTCAAGTCACATCACAACCCTTGGCATATTAAAATGACTGCTAAAACGGCTCTTAAAGGGAGCCTTTTGAAAAAGAAGCGCACTTAATTGTATTGAATGTACTTCAAATCTTAAAAGTATATATTTAAAAAAAAACTGTACTTGCAAATTATATAAAAAGATCACTTAAAGCGGCAACACACACAACTATTTCTTAACACACTTAAGTACACTTTTAAAAAGTAAACTTTAAAATAATGCCCAATTAAATGTTTTACTTTAGAGGACACTTTAAATCAATTTGTTTTAATAATATTTTGACATTCTTTAAAATACACTTATTTTGATGTGTTTGTTGACTAATATACGAAAGTACTTGATTATAATTTTAACTGTAGAGTGTTATTTGATATAACATTCACAATTAAAATATTTTAAAATAAATTGCAAAATAATGACTAATTACAAATATATTTAAATATGGCATAGAAGTTTCAATTAAAATTGCATTAAAGTATATTTAGTACTTGCAGTAACAATATTTCAAAGGCAATACAAGTAATTAGAAAATGACATATAAACATATACTTACTTAAGTGGGTAAAATAACCTTAAAATTTAACTGATTGCATTCCATATAAATTTAAATTATAATACAGTTAACTCTATGCAGTTAAGTGTCCAAAAACATTAAATATGAACTGTGCACTTAATATTATGTTAAAGTACATCACTTCCATAATAAGTAATCTTTTTGCCAGTATGCTACTTTTTCACAAGTGGCATTTCACCCAGAATAAAATCCCTGCCATAATTTACCCTCATATCGTGCCAACCCTGTATGACTTTCTTCTGTGGAACTGTTTTTGTCCTAACAATGCAGTCAATGGATTCCCAAGCAACACTGGACCTGATTGACTTTCATTGTATGGAAAAAAATAAATACTAAGACTTTTTTTCATACAGGTTTGTAAAGACACAATGTAAATAATGACCTAATTTTCATCTTTTGGTAAAAACTGCCCCTTTAAGACATTTAGATGCATGCTATTGGATGAAGTAGTACTCACTGAAACTTCATCCAGTAGAGTTGCCATATTGTTTCTCATTTGATTCCCAGCGAGGGAAGTGACAACATGACAGAGTGATTGGGGACAAATTCCTGCTCCTGCCTAGACAACTTCCCAGCAGGGCCACGTCTGCTTTGTCTTCGCAACTGAGATCGTACTGTGATGCTCTTTCTGGACCGGTCCAGAACCAGCCTCCCGAAGAGCCTCAAGAACCTTCAGCTTCCTCGTGCACTGAAAATATTGAGACAACGCTAATCGAAAATGTTCAGTTCTATACATCATTTATGCCATTTCAAAGCTGTATGCAGTTTGTGAGAAGTACAGTTCATATCGACAGCGGTCAAGCTCCAAAAAAACTGAAAACTACATAAAAGCAGTCAATTCAGCAAAATCACAAGTCATGCAATAACTTTATTAATAGGAAAAGAGCAAAATGAGTCTCTAAAAGTGCATGCATACTAAAATTGAATCTCACAATTAATGAATCAATGGTATTTTTAATCATGCAAATAAAACTTTGAACATTTGCAAATGTTTGCATTTTGGTCTTTTCATCACATGACTTCAGAAGACTTGTGTGTATTTTCTAATGCATAAACTCACAAAACAACCCAACAGCATGTCTATTTTCAGCCCCTCACCTATTTATTTACTGCAATTTAATTTAATTAAACATGAAAAAATGCATGCAAAGGCAGGAAAAGCAAAGAAATAAGGCATCATGTCACTGAACCGGCTCGAGATTGAGCACAAGTGACGGGATACCAGCCATAAATTTGATTGATCTGATGGAAATGATTTTATTTTGGCATAACGAGAGGTATATTTTAATAGCTAACATTAAACTAAACAGCAGCAGTGCTGGAATAGGAAATAAAGAGGCCATAGAGACTTTACAAAAGCAGAGTCAAGGCATAAAGAAAGGCCACAATACTGAAGACAGGAACTTGTATGAAAATACAAGATAGGGAATGACAAATAAGCCAATCCAGAGTAGGTGTGAACCGGGAGCTTCTGGAAGCTTTCCTGTCGTAATATCTCACAGTTGGCTCTGGTTATTGTTTCTTCGCCTGGTGGTCTAAGCTCAGTTCAGAGGATAAATCTGGGCGTGTAAGTGAAGCCGCACCAAGAGATTCAGTAGTGATCTTAGTTTTCACCACTCAGAGATCCACAGGTCGCCCCCAAATACCCGTTAACCTCGTCCAGACAGTGACATATTAGCGTGAAGGAGCCAAACCACATCAGTGTGCCATTATTAACAGCAGATTTTATGCTTCTCAAAAGCCGAGAAATGCACTGCTTGTTTTTCCAGCTTAGCGAGAGTGTGAACTTGTTGAGAGGTCGTTTCAATCTCCTGACTTACGCGACACCAGACGTACCGTCGTTTCTTCAGCCAACTCAATATACGGAGGAATGAACTTCAAGACACCTTCCCACCTTCCACCTTCCTCGCTGACGTCAGAGCAAGCACATATTATTCACATCGATGGCTAAAAGTTGTACTCCCACCGCATGCTTTCAGTCCTCAAGAACGACGTCACCTTTTTGAATTGATCTTTATCAAGAGGTCTGAGTTGGCCATACATGCAGTATTATTCAGAAGGAGTATAACGGAGGAGGGGAATGATGAAAGACATGCTCCATATGTTGCTTCTGAGTTATTAAAACTTTGCTTGAAGCGAACACATTGACATTCAGACTCAAGCAGGGCCAGACCCTTCCATAGGGAGTCGTCTAGGGCCCTAATTGGGGCCCCGTGAGATGGTTCATAATAAATGAGAAGATTCCTATTTCAAGGCACTTCACCCATTCTACACTGGTAGCGATCGGTCAAATGTCACATTAAATCACAATAACCAGGACTATTAAAACAAGTAATACACAGAAAATTAATTCAGTGAATGCACACTTTAGATTTAACTCATCTTGTTAGTTGACTCTGATTTTGTTGCATTAAACATTTATAGAGTCTATATATTCATGTAGATGTTTTCAGGTAACCTAAAAGAATTGATAAGTTGTATTCAAGTCAAAAATATAATGCACCAAAGACAGGGCTCAAATGCAAGGATGGAGAATGATTATTATTATGGTTAAACTAAAACCATTTAAAAACAAACTTTATTGTATTTCAGCTAGCTGCTAATGCAACATTTCTCATTTTCATTTAGTTTAACTTGAGGTACTAAAATAAACTGAAAAAAATATTAATAATCACTGCATAGACTGCATAAAAAAACTAATAACAATGACAAAATTACTAAAACTTTTAAAAATGAAAACATAAAATAACAATAAAAATATTGATTTAAAATATACAATAGCATCTTAATGATACTAAAAAAATGGAGCTGTCAAAAGTCTGCTGCATGATGCAAAATGATGTTTATTTTATAAATTTTTTACTTTTGCAGGCAAATAAATAAGTAAATGTGAGTGCAGGTAACATGGAGAAAGCGTAAATGTTGCTCATTTACATATGTTACCAACACTGCATAATACAAATCTGGCCAAAAAACAGCAAACCTGTCCTTTTAAACATTTGGGATTCTATGATCTATTATATTCTGATGTATTCTGTATGTTACACTGTGGTTTCAAATTCTATTGATTTGTCAATAGAATAATAATTTGTCAAGATAATGTTGTTATCTTAATATAGACAAGGTTTTGTTAAATTAACAAAAAATAAATTCTTGAAAGTATTGGTAAGAATGTGTTAAACTGCTAAATAATCTGTAATGTATTGCATCATTTTCCAGCAAGAGTGCATTAATGAATTTACAGTTACATTATAGTAATACAACTTTCAGCTTGTTTCTTTTAGTAAAGAAAAAAAATATTAGTGAATAAAACAATTTGTAAAGAAACCTTAACATGTAATTATTACAAAAATAAATGTTTATAGCAAATATGAGAATGCATTGCTTAAAAATTAAAAATAAGTTGAATCTTTAGTGGTAGAGCCAGTGAAAATATATAAATTTAGAGAATCTGAAAGAATTTTATATTTTGTGGATTGATTCAGAATTACTAAAGAAAGAATCACAATGGATTTCCCCCCCACCTCAAATTATTTCACACTGATGGGGCCCGTTTTCATGATTTGGCCCGGGGCCGCAAAAACCCACAGACCGGCCCTGATCCAAGGCTCTTCAGAGCTTTGAAAAGCTTGATATTATCACTGACATTGTTTACTGAAGTCTCATTTTTTTCACATGAGAACTCACAGAAGCTCATAGCCAGTTGGACCGCCATGTCTGCTTCAATCCAAGCACATATAAGTTGGTTTGGTTTTGTGGTGAGGGGTGAATATTTTAACCTGCACACACCCACTAGCCTGGCTAATAAAACATTCATAGGAGGACAGGAATTTCCCTCTGTCTGTGGTAACTGGCTTCCTGATGGGACCCCCTACGGCCCTCCATTCTGGGTGCGAAACAATGACCCAGTGTTTCATCACAACTACAGATACCAGAAATGCATCTCAGTGAGCCAAACACACCCATCCATTCTCCTAATAATTATTTAACATCGCTGCATTCCATGTGACACACAAGAATAATGTTAATATAAAGCACAATATTAATTATTAAAATAAAAAATCTGACATTGATGAGTTTATTTCTTCACCAGATCTAGAGAAGTGTGTCACTGCATCAGTGTCTCAGCAATGGATGCTCTGCAGTGAATGGGTGCCGTCAGAATGAGAGTCCAAACAGCTGATAAAAACATCACAATAATCCACACCACTCCAGTCCATCAGTTAACATCTGGAGAAGACTAAAGATGAAACTAATCCAGCATTAAGACGTTTTTAATTTAAATACAAATCCATAATCCATAATAATGCTTCCTCCAGTGAAAAATTGCATCTGCTGTTGTCTCTCACAACAAAATCCAGTCTTGTAAACAAGGCTTGATCTGTGCAGATTTCTCTCCTGATTCAGACCAGAACACTTTTCACTGGAGGAAGCGTTATTATGGATTATGGACTCGTGTCCAACACATCAAAGTCAAAACATCTTAATGATGGATTACTGTGTAGATGTGGATTATTGTGATGTTTTTATCAGCTGTTTGGACTCTCATTCTGACGGCACCCATTCACTGCAGAGCATCCATTGCTGAGACACTGATGCAGAGACACATTTATACAAACCAGATGAAGAAACTAACTCATCCTAATCTTGGATGGCCTGAGGATAAGCACATTTTCAGCAAATGTACATTTTTGGGGGTACTTTTTCTTTAAGAATTTTTAAGTATCACCTTTCCACATTATCATGATACTATTTTACCACAGTTTTTCAATAAAGTAAAAAGCCACACAATACATTTAGGTGTTGACACACGCAGCAACTCGTTTCCTCGCAAAACCGCATGTAATGCAACAGCCTTCAAAGTAACGTTATACTGACAACAGCAACAAGATGCTGGGTTGTAGTAAATCTTTATGAAAACCTCAGCCTCACGTTGAGCTTATTCCCATCCAACACTGCTGTGACCTTTACCTCATTAGACGCCTGCAATCATACTGGGGATAAACACTTACAGAAATAATTCTGTAGCACGGGTAGCCAAAATTCATTTCATTATTTCAGTTTTACAATGCCAGAAAATAGCCTGTATGGTTGACATTTCCTGCAAACAAAGAAACATTTGTTCAAGTAGTGTAACTCATAAAACTCTACTGCAAATGAAAAGGAAAAAGCAGGAAAAATATCCTCTTTTTTATTGAAATCATGTGACGGTTATGAAGTTGAAATGGCAAAGAGTGGTTGTGTAATTAGGCTGATTTGATTACAAGCTTGTCCATCAACTTTTCTGACTGAATTTTCTTTTAAGGAGCTGTTTTATGTCTTAAGCATGGATATCAGCCTGAGACACATCATAAAAACTCACACCGTTATTTACTGCCAGTAATTGTTGCGGAGCTATTGAAAAACTCTCGCGTCTCGCCAGATGTGCGCGGATTGGCCGACCACTTCTAAACCATTTCTAAAACTCATAATACAGACCACTGTATAACACAACTCCCTCCATCCATCAACTAAGTCATTCATTTACAGGCAGAATTCTTTCTCACAATACACAGTCTAGAGCTTTGAAGAATCCCATTTCGATCAGTTTTTGGAATGATGGATTTTTGTTTCTGTGATGAAACGGTAGATTCGTTTGTATGGGATCTGCAGATGTCAACATTCTGCTGCAGTAAATCACTCGGATAAAGACCGAGACAGATGTGAGACAGCCGAGCGAAAAATACCAATGTTCTGACTCCAAATGGATCATGATCACTGGAAAAGTGAACTGTGCCTCTATCACTTTGTGTCAAAGCACAAAAATCAAAACCTGGGGAAAACAAAAGAGTTTTGGAGTCTAAGACTCCCTTCTTTAAAGAAAAGCTAACCGAACACAGGTCTAGTGGAATACACGAGAGGAAATAGAAGTATTGATGGTTTTGAAAATAAATGCAGATTCTTTCAAAAATAAAAACGGGTTCACACTCACCTCATATGTTCCTGTTTAAAGATGATATCTGCAAATTACACAATAATTTACCTCTATGATTTCCACTTTCAGACCAAAACATGCGGTAAACCTAGTTAGCAGCTGAAAATAGATCAAACTAGACTAAAGATGAGATGACTTACAATATTTATTTAGCATCTTCTATGTTGAGATGTTGACACTTAAATAAGCCCAATCATGACCATTCAAAATAAAAAAATACACGGCAATACTTCAGCTTTAACCTATAGTTCTGGCAGAGCTAGTTAAGCTGGTCAGTTTTGCTGGTTTAACATGGGCTTTGCAGACTTCGCAGCACGACAAACTGGAAGAGCAGGTGGTTTGTCAGTAATTGTCAATAACTGCACAAATTATTTCGTATTTATACACACAGAAAAACTTGGGGAAAGCCTAATTCAAAACATGTGCATATAAACATGAAAAAAGAACAACCAGCAAGGATAGTCACTTGAACACAACACAACCAAACAATCTCCATATAAAGGCTTTCCACATAACCTTTACTACATGTCTCCAGTCTTCTTTTTCCTGAATAAATCATTGCTTTTAAACAAATTAGTTGAGTGAATAATTCAGTGACTCACTCATAAAGACTTGTGTTTCTGAATGAAGCACTGTTTTAAACTAATCTGCATATTGGTTGAGTGAATAATTCAGTGACTCACTCATAAAGAATCTTACTCGTCTCAACCTAATGACTTTAAAATGTAAATTGCAGAAAGAGTCCCTGAAAAAAAACTAATTTAAGGACTCAAAATAAATACAGTAAAGTACATAATTTACGTATGTGCTATTTATATACTATTATAGTTTTTGTTAATATTTTAAATTAGACTTTTAGTTTAATTGTGTTGTTTTATGTCATGTTAATAGTTAATAGTTGTTTTTTAAATAAGTCTATATAGTTTTTAGAAAGATTTTGTTTTTAGTTTGAACTATTTTATTTATTCAACTTAAACAACATGAAAATGAAAAATGTTGCTTTTGGCAACTAGCTGAAATAACTTTACTTTATTATACATTTTATTTCAGTTAATGTATATTATTTCAAGTAATGGAAATGTTTTATATGGTTTCAGTTTTAGTTAATGATAATAACCCTAATGTGCATTGACTGAGTTTAAAACAGCTGCATAAATAAATAAGAGTTCTTACAATAAATGTTACACAATATGCATGTCACACTCACACTTATGCAAATTGATTTAATCAACATATTTTAGGCAGTTGCCATCAACCAAGGTCAGTTTAAATTATTAGCTCAAGGACGCAGTTGTGATGCTTCTTTAAACCTTTTCAGCTAACCAACTAGATTTCCAACCAATACCGACTGTACCAGCTGATGAAAGCATGTTAACCCCAGTCTCAGATTCCATATTTCAGCCCGTCATCTGGTTCAAATATCTCCCTTTGATAAACTGGGCAAGTTTCCACTGCACCAAGAGCTGTCCATGTGTTGTAAGTCTTGGAACAACACTGTATTTATGACTGCCTGTGGTCAGGGTTTTGTAGTTCATTATTTCATTATATTATTATTTTTTATTATGTTCTGAAGTTTCACAGTATTGTCTACCCTTCTTTGGCAGCGGCGCTTGCATAATCTTTAGCAGTTCTTCAAGATTCTGGGTTCAGAAGGGACCATCGGATGTTATGATGTCTGGACAAAGCTGTAGCTGTACTTCATTGTTAGCTTTGAAACACAATCTAATAAAACCTACCTCTTGAGATGCCATGACGTACGTTTCAAGCGTTTCCTCTCATATCTACAAGGTCATATTGAGTGTAAGTATAGAATTTGGGCTACAAAAAGACACAAGATAGCTATGTGAAAGAAATATCCTTCAACCACAAGCTTCCTCTGACCGAACGTTTGCCAAGTCGCAAATTAACATTGATTTAGTAACAACAGAAGCCTTTTGTTTAAATATCTCCCCCGAAACAAAAAAAGATTGGAAAATCACAGCACTCAGGTTTCCGTCTTGTTATTTTTCTGCACATAAAAATTTCATGATGAAGTAAAGCAGTCCGTGCTTAGGCTGAAGAGATGGATGACTTACTGGATTCGGCTGAGATAGTCAGTGTACTTGACTGATGGCCGTTGCACAAACATTGTCATCGCTCTGATGAAGCGCGAGAGCTGTTTAAACAATCACTTGTCTTACACTTCATTGTTTCGCACACACAACCCACGCAAGCCATACAGGAGGAGAACAGGAAGGAGAGGAACATCCAAAAAGAAACGTCTGAATATTACATGCTTATCAGGAAGGACAGAGAAAGGGAAAGAAAAGCGAAAAAGACATCCATTTGGAAATGAAGTGGAATGTTATCCATCCCCAGACAAATAAATTACTGACTCAGTCTTTGGGAACCTGAGCCTGATGTCTGGGGAATCTCAAAAAGTAACGATAATCAAATATATCAGCGGCTGCGTTTCAATTCATCCTGCTACGGGCTGTATTTCACAGAGCCGCTGAATGGGAATAGCAACAGTCTACATCATCTCTGCCCAAACGTCTGATCAGCTTCACATATGCTGGCTGGGCCTCTGCTTTTGCTGGCCTCCGATTCAAAAGAATTCATTGAGGAAAGCGAGAAAGAGCAGGTGGAGAAAGAGAGAATGAGGTCGAGAAGGAGCGCTGAATGTCTAGCAGCTAGACGAGTCTGTTTCTGGTGTGTTTCCACAGTTTATATCTATCTGTCTATGAGGGATAATGATGGAACAATAGCTTTAAAAAGTGTTGTTCACCATTGTTTACAACAGGATTTGCATTTTAATGGGTTTAAATAAAAAAATAAATATGCTATAAGAGAAAATAAAAACAACTTTGTGCATCAAAACCACTCCATTCCTGGAAAAAAACTATAATACATAAAAAAAAAAGAACTTTATTTTTAAAAGTCAACAAATGTGCGACAGCTGAATGTAACATTTTTGACAAGCCAATCATGTCTGTCTCTGAGTAACATGTAATTCATTTAAGCCAAGAAATAAGCTTCATTCCGTAAAATAACTATAATGCAAAAAGCACGTTTTATAACATAGTTAACCCCTCGCACACGTTACCCCTTACCAAAATGAAGTATACTTCAAGTTTATATCATTAAGTATACTTAAGTAAAGTTCAAGTATATTTTAAGTATAACATTATTAACTTTGAGTACAAAACTAGTTTACATCTATGTTTTAGTTTGTACTGCAACTATACTAAAAGTGAACTTATAGGTATACTGATAGCTTCATTAAATACCTGTACTTGTAGTAGCCTTTTTAGTACACTTTGAAGTACAGTCTCAGTAAACTACTAGTTTTATACTGCAAGTATACTCGTATGTTTTCTTTAAGTGAACTTTACATCATACTTTAAGTATACTACTATATTCCTATTTATGTATTAATATGAAAATCTGAACTTGTAAAGTTTAAAGACATTTCCTTCAACCCTAAAATACGATGCAATGTGAAATTGGATATAAAATTTTACGTCTGATTCTATGAGTTTTAAGTACATTTTAAAGCTACACTAAACATTTTTTTGCTCAAAATTAACCAAATTTAAAGCGAGTACACAACAAATGAACCTCGAACCAAAAAGAGTTTGCAAGCAAAAAGGAAAAGTGACAGTACCCGTAATAAAACAATAATAAACATATTTGCATAGCAGAACATTTGCTGTGCATTGTTTAGGTTCACAAAACATTATGTTGGTAACAATGCCAGTGTTTAAAGTGCCCCTATTATACCTTTTCGAATATTACCTTTCATGCAGTGTATAATCTAATGTATGTACAAGTCATTGGTGTTTGGTGATGAGCTTTTGGCTCAAGGTCTGCATATAAAGTCACACCAGAGGTGTTCAGCTGGGATCAGGACTTGGCTTTCTGCAGACCAGTCTAGTTCTTCCACACTGACTCAATCAATCAGATTAAACGTAGAGCAGATCGAGCTTTCTCAGCGGTCAGAATAGCCTCCCCCTTGAGATCAGACTTGCACCTTCTCTTCTAAAAACATATCTATTTTCTCTGGCTTTTACATAACTTTATTTTATCTCTATCTTATTTTAATTTTTTTTTGCTTAGTTTTATGGGTTCATATTTCTTGTCTCTGGTGTGTTTAAATTTTTACTTTCCTACTGTATAGAGTGAGACCCTGTTTAAATTGTTTAGTTGTGCTGTTTTCTTTTAATTGGTTATTTAGTCTTTGAATCTCTGTGCAGCACTTTGGTCAGCCGTGTGGCTGTTTTATATGTGCTATATAAATTAACTGAACTTGAACTTGAACTTGAACTTGACTCAATCAATCATGTCTTTATGATAGGACAGAAAAAGAAAGGCTATTAATAATCTAATGTATAGCACAGTAATGGAGGCAGCAACATGTGATAGATAGGACTCCTCTATCATATGATTACTGTGCTACACATATAAAAGAAATGCTTTTTAATCTTATAGTTTATATTTATAAATAAATACATTTACCTGTTTTCATTAATGTATTTTACAACAATACAAAGAGCAATGTGTAACATTTTACCAGATTTAGTCCTTCACTTATTTACTTATTCACTTAGATTTTATAAAATTATTGTGCACTCATGACTTTTCTAGAATAACTTTTGCTGCTACATTATAAACTAACCAAGTTTATAATAGTATTTTAGTCATAGATTATGATTAACCTTTATATTTTTTCATTAGTTTTTTCATTAAAATGAAATGGTCTCTATTTAGTAGATTGTGTTTAACACACAAAAGAATGACGATCAGGTCAACACAGAAATTCTACATTGATTAAAAAAACTGCGCTGGTATCGGATCAGAATCGGCTGATACTCAGAATGTTCTGGATCGGATCGGATTTGAAAAAATGGTATCGTTGCATGCCTAGATTCAACCGTTAGGATTATACGAAATGACTAGCAATCGGTAACATTGAGTCTGTCAGCGTTGCCAAACTTTGTAATGTTACTTTAAAACAACTGATTTAAGCAAGTCAAAACATCAGTGTAAGCCACTTAGAAGTCACATAGTGTGTCTTTAAACAGTTTTTAAAAGTAGTCTACTATTCTTTAGATATAAAACATTTTTAAATGGCCTAGAAAAAAAAAGTCATTTTAAAAGTCATTAAAAGTAAAGCTGAGTTGTCCATAGATTGTGGCTGGAATCAGATTAATTGTTAAATCAGTGAATATCCCTTCCTGATATTTCACAGTGTGTCTATGATTAAGAGATAAGCTACTGGGAAATGTGTATTTTTTCCTGGAGATTGAGCATTGAATGGTTTCTTGACACCAGGGAACAGGAGCATACAGTATAACTGCACTGAATCTGTGAGGCACCTTTCAGCGTAATGACAAATGCAGCAGTCGCCGCTCGGCGCTCATATTTTTCAATGATTTGATGCTAAGGGTTCATCCAAGGGTCACACAATAATTCTTGGAAATCAGCAAAGGCCTGCGGCAATAGCACATACCGCAGGATAATAGTGAAATAATTGAGGTAAAACAAGATATCGTGGTAATATTGTTGAGCCCTAAGAAAAGAGAGCTCTGTGTCTCATAAATGGTGTGCTTAGATAAATTCAATTCAAGATTTGGTTTTCTTCCATAATGTTTTACAATGATTTACCACAGATAAATGAGCAACAATGCTCACGTTTGTAAATATAAATTAAATTACTCACTAAAGTTTGAAAATTCAATGCACGGCAACTTCATTTTAAAATCTGAAGTCAAATATGAAACTTTTAGTGTTGTATTAAGGCCAAATATGAACATGTGCAAAATATTTTCTAATGTAAAATGCCAAAGCATGTTGATGACAGACAGATGTTTATTTAAAAGCGTCATCGGATGCTCATTTTCCACAAGTTGATATGATTCTTTAGGGTCTTAATGAAAAGTCTATAACATACTTCGGTTAAAATTTCTCAATGGTAGAGTAAAAAACACCTTTTTCTCCTGTCAAAATCAGCTCTGTTTTCATCAAGCTGTTTTTAGTCCATGTTGCTTTAAATGCTAATGAGCTCTGCTGGCCCCGCCCCTCTCTTCTGTGGAGTGACCATCAGTACTGTTTACTTTAGCTGCGGACAGCTTGTGGGTTTTAAAATACTAATTGGTCTGGGGATCCTTGCCGGTTAATATTATTAAAGTATTTGCTCAACCACTTTAAAATGGCTTTTTGGTTGCTTTTAGTCAGAAAATGTAAAGAAAAGGATACAGCAAGATAATATAATTTCACTTACCCGGCCTATCACTTGAAGCAAATATCCATCCCTTCTTAAAAGTCTGTGTTAAAAGATAGCTGCCTGTTGTGCCATTTAATAAAGCCGACTGCTGTAGCCTACATCCAGTGTTCTCCCTTTATTTTTAATTTGTAACACTGTTTGAATTGTAAATCTGTTGGCGATCAAATATTCAATATCGCTACTCATCATAAGTGACTTCGTACATTATCAAAGCAGCCACCACTGGCCCACGAAACTGGCTAACTAGCACATTATTAGAAAAGGAGATTTGCAAAGATTTATAAAAAACCCTTATACTCACTCTGTAGATGAAGCTGGATCACGAATGATTCACGCGAACATAGATGCATTTATATAGATCGGGATCGGCGCATTCACTTCAGAACAAAAGTAACGTTAATCCTCTGTGTCTTCAGCGGCTCAGATGTCGGGAGTAAATGAGGACTGCTATATTCATTATTACATCCAACAACAGAACACCTCAATCACTTAATCTGAGCCCGCTCGTCTTCCCCACACCGGAGTCGGTCGGACTGTTTACAGCTCACTCAGGGGGCGGGTCTAAGGTCAGACGGTCTTGTCAATCAACTCTCGTGGGAGGGGTCTGTACAGAACTACGTCATTCTGATGTAAATAAACCACTGGGTGGATTTTTATCATTATAGCGTGGATGTGTACACACTTCCAACACACATTTATGTTCAAACAACTTGAAAAGTGAATTTTGCATCCAATGATCCCTTTAAAATAATTTGCACCAAATGAATCACAATAACACCAGAAACATGTATTTAAAAAAGAAATATTTACAATCAATTCTGCGACTTTTTTTATTTTAGATTAAACTTTCAAAAAGCCTAACCAAATAAATCTGTTACTTTATCATGTTGGTTTTATTTTTACATTGCCGTCTCTTTTCTTACTGTTTCATTTATGTCTTAAGTTAATGTCTCAACAAGTTTTAGTTTCAATTGTGTGTTTTTAAGAAAGAAGTAAGATTTAATGTCATTTAACAATCTGCATGCTTGAAAATAATCAAATTACGCTGGTGAAGTAGTTCAGATAGCTGCACACCACAGCAGCGAGGTTTGTTTCATACAGCGGTCAGGCAGCAGTATTAGAGCAGAACTAATGAAGAGTTCAACGCTCTGATCGATGCTGTGTGTGCAGACTGTGGTTATGTGGGATGAAGTCACTTCAGAGGACCAACGTATCCTCTCATGCAGCCATGTGATCATTTTTAATGACAATTCTAGTCCTGAATTTTTTTTGCATACATCTGAATGTGAAATGTTTAAGCATGATCTTCAACTGTAATTACCTTAAAAGTCATTTACTATTATTCAGACTTTTAAGAAGTTAAATGCAAGCTAATTGAAACCACAAGTTTCTTGTTTGTTTGTTTTATTTATGTGTTTGTTTTTACTAAAACGTGCAAAATAATACAAAAAGGGGGGGGAAAGAAATTATATACACACACACACACACACACACACACACTCAAACATATATATATATATAAATCCATTTGGATTAACAGTTTTAACATAAACTAATAAAAACAGTTTTAACATAAACTGATAAACTCAATGTGTTAACTTTGCATCTATTTGATTTCAGTTAATCATATTTTCAAATTGAATCTAATGTGAAAACATTAAAATTTGTTCAGTTAAAAAGCTGAAAAACAAGCAACAATCAGTTAATTAAAATTTATGAAAATTAAACAAACTGCAGTGATTGTAGATAAATATATAAACCTGGATACTGTGTATTTATAACATATTCTATTTATTATTACTGTTACAGAAATCGTATCAGTTTTATGTATGACTGACAAATATGCGTAACATTAAATTTATTAGTTTATGTTAAAATAAATATTTTTTCAGTGTGTGTGTGTGTGTATATATATATATATATATGTTTACCTGTAAGAATAATTTAATAAAAAATCAAATAAATACCAAAAAAGATAGCATCTTGTTTACTTTACCAACACAGTTCGATCTGACCTGTGAGGTTATACCGCTCACGCATTATATTACACTAACAAAAACATGCTGCGAACAAAAGACAAAAAAGGAAAATCATTTCACAGCTTTGGCAGTGAGTGAGGCTGATTTATGGAGAATGAAAGCAGCAGATCTAGTGAGCTGCAGAGGAGAGGCATTAATGTGGAGTGTAATGGTCTTGCTGAGGGAGTGATGATGGGAAAATGGCCCTCCGGTTCAGGAGCCCTTGAAGTGATTGATAGCGGTAAGGACAGAAAACAATGGCCTATGACCAGTCACACTCTCCTTTAGTCAATCTATGGATAAACAAACCAGGAGGGAGTAGCGTCTTGGCCTCTTCTTTGACTAGATGTCCCACAGAAACATCTGTTATATAGCCACGTCCACAGACTACAAACTTCTAATGGAGATGATAATGATCACTTACAGAACTTTTTGCAGACTTTCATGAGAAAACATATCAGAGCTATCTGTTATAAAACAGATCCATTAGCCAAGGTTTGCATTCAAGTGCATTTCCCTTTTTTCCACAGAAAGTGTGATATGCTTGAGCCATGCTTTTATTAATTTTATCATATCCAAAAACTGACAAAAAGTGTCTTGCCTTTTTATTAAAAACACAAGGGACCTTGTCACAATTAACCTTCTCTATATATAAAAATACACATGATACAATTTAATTTTGATTAGGTTTATTTGATTTTTTTTTTTTTTTGTGCTTTTAGCCCTTATATTGAAGGATTAGTGTTCATATCACTTTTGTTTTACAAAGCAAACCAAGTTAAACTGCCATGTGTAGATCATGTCAAACTTCATAACTTCAAACCATGATCCAACATGTCCTTTGACACAGCAAACCTGCTTTTCATCTCACTGATGGTGAATACAACTGAGATTCTGACAGCAAAATTACAATAAATGATGACCTGAGGAGGAAAGAATTGCTCAGAAATGTGATTTAGAGAAGTGTATGTTTTGAAGATGATTTCTGAAAATAAATGCTGGATAATTGTGGTGGAGTTAGACAGAACGTGCCTCTGGTGAAGTTCTGTCTCTCAAGAAAGGACGGCATTCCTGGTTGTCCCTCCTTGTGGTCAGCGTTCCAGTGGTCTGTCCTCGCTCCAGATGTGATTCCTGATGATTGATGATCGATTTTATATGTCTGGATTATTGTGTAAATTACAGTAATAATCACAACTCTTTCTGCAAGTCTGTGCTTCAGTCAACAAATAAGAAAGTAATTATTATCATTTTGTTATAATTTTTTTTTTTTTAATAAATAAATAAAAAGTCATCAGAATTAGGCATGATGTCCATTTTTAGTAAGACTGCACTATATCATAATATTTGCATAATGAATTATCATTGCTCTTCTATTTGCATATACAGTATAAGCAGGGGCCACAGTAACGTTTAAGGCAGCTCTGCATTACGAATCACTTTTTTTGCTATGCAAGCATTAGTATTTAATTCAGGAAATGCAAATATAGTTCATTTAGCTTTATTCATCAACCCGTTTCGCATGACTGGTCTCCATATGCAAAAAACATTTCTGAGAGACTGAAGCTGTCAAAAAGCAAGCCGCTGATGTACACCACACAAGAGAAGCGAGGTGAAGCCAAACATTGATGAATCTTGGCACAGGCGAGGCGGTTAACAGAGGTTTTCATAGCCCACGGACATCCATAACCGAATCGGTCAAAATGGTCATTTAGCTGGAGCCAGCGAAATGAAAAAAGCGGGAGGTTGGTGAGGGTCCAAAATCAACATTGTTTACACTGTCTTTTAGTTTAGATGAGCATTCAATGCAAAAAACTCAATAATGAGAGCTAGCATTCAGTCCAGAGAGGTCTGCAGGGCACCAGACATATTTGTCATTTTCAGACCAAAACACTGGAAAGATTGAATAGTTTAGCAGCCATTTATTACTTTGAAGCGTTCTTGATCTGGGAGTTTGTTTTTTCCATTGTACATCACTTAAACAGTCATGAAAATTAAATGAATGCAGATCAGTATATCAGATATATTATTAAACTTTTCAGTTGAGTTTGCAAACTTGAGTTTTGCTCCTTTACAGTTTTTTCAGCTGCTTGCACACATTTTCAAAACTTTGCCTCTTTTTTTCAAAACTTTACAAACAAATCCAAAAATTGCATGCACAAAGTGCAAAAGGCCTCACATCTCTTGCAAAATGAAGCACTGCATTCATAATATCACAAACACATCTAAAAAACATGTTAATTCCTGTTAGATGTGTGTGTGTTACATAGAGAATTGTATGTTGTGTTTTGTGAAACTGAAAACTGATTCAAAGGCCAAGATTAGGTGTCTGGTTTTGCAGATTTGGTGTGTGCTTCTGCTGTTTGAGTGTCAGCTTTCAGAAACTGTGTGACAAGTAAAGATTTAGTGTGTAAACAGCTGAAAAAACTGTAAGATGAATGGCTGCGCAATGCATAAAGTCACACATATTTATTATTATAGCGTCATTTTTAAGTATCGCTCTGTTTAGGTGAATTAATGGATAAAGCCTAGCTCTGCATGTATAAAGTCAGGCTGTTTCGTCTTGTGTGAAGGCGTGCAGACAGAAATGGATGTGGTGTTGTAAGATGTTGCATATAATCACAAAGCGTTTTGCTTTATCATTCATTATGAGGCAAACTTAAGAACAAAATGAGGGCATGTCGAGCCCCATGTGAAAAGAAACCCCTAACCGTGCTGTAGAGAGCAGCTGGGAGTATTTTACTAGCTTGTCACCACCTCTTTCACTGTGAGCAAACCGTTCAAACCCAGAGAAACAGTCTCTTCACATGTACATTTACACTGTAATCTGTCCTCCTCACACAATCTAAGAAATGCACTGCATTCTGCAAGCATTTGTCATGTACTAACTTTATGGCTGCTTGATGCAAATTAATCTTGTTTTCTAACATTTGTGTTTTCGTGAGACCATGCAATCCACATCCTGGGCTTTTGATGGGTTTGGCCATTGACACTGCAATAAAACAAACACTTTTATCAATTATCAATTGTATAAAAAAATATATATTAGTAATTACCATCTCAGAAAAAAAAAATCAGCGAGCTTTCAAATCAGAGTAGGATTTTCAGTAACACTTTACAATAAGGTTTCATTTGATAACATTAGTTATGAGTTAACATAAACAATACTTACAGCATGTATTAATATTATTTAAGGTTAAGTTCAACATTTATAAAAAGTTGTACCTGTTAATTGTGAACTAACATTTTTATTAAAATGAACTGAGGTTAATAAATGCTGCAAAAACTAAATGTTCATTATTTCATGTTAGTTAATGCATTAATGTTAACAAATGACACCTTATTGTAAAGTGTTACTGGATTTTCTTTAACGAGGCTTAGAGTCTTATACAGAGAAACAAAAAGAAAAAAATAGATATTATTAATGTTTGTCATTATGATGCTTAGGCAACATTTCGAAAACGTATTGGTTGTTTTCTGTGAATGTGCGAGACTTCTGATTCATTAGCAGCTATATAGGCAAATAAAAGTGCAGTAAACGGTAAAACTGTTAAAAGTGTGTTTATAATTACGACAATACATTAAAATAATGTAATAAAAATATCAGTTTGCAATATCAAAGAAAGCACCACGAGTTGTACAGCTATAATATCAAATGTCTCCAGAAGTCTTGGACATTCAAGTTACAAATGGCCATGCCCCTTAAAAGTAAGCAATGCATGTTAAGTTTGAAATAACGTCTCTATGGGAATTATGTACTGAAACGGAAAGAAAAATTGCAATGACAGAGGAATACAGAGAGTGTATCGCTGGATGATGCTTCACGCTTCTGCATGACTCAAGCGTCATCATCTGTCATCGCTTCAGCTGCGAGAAACAAGTGCAGAGCATCGAGCACCAGTCATCCTCCACCGACACACAGCTGCAGAAGACGGATTTCACCAGCAGAACCGAGCTTTCCAGCACTCCTCCGCTTCATCTCATGTTTGATCCATTCTAAAGCGATTGCGGAGGATAAATATGGCTTCAATTTGCGCGGTGGCACGCGTTTTTCTCTATCTTAACATCGTCAAAGTTTACTTCGTGAACTCGTCAGAAGTGAACGGAGATATTCCTGCAACACAGCCGTCATTCCACAGTCCTGCTCGAGACATGATGACTGTTAACATGTACAGAGTTTATGATAAATACAGCAAGAAGCATCATCATCAACAACATCAACAACAGAACATAAATACAATCCGAAGCGTTAGAGGAGTCCCAGGTGAGTGAAACTAACTAAAAACCTTTCAAACTCTGAGACTGCTGTTAAAAACAATGTCAAATATAGAAATGTTTGTGCTGATAAAATAATATTTCATGTTACAGTTTTTTTTTTCACTTCCAAAATGATACATTTTAATGACTTTAATGATCATTTTAGTTATATTTGATGAACATACATATGTATGTATGTGTTTTATGTATGTATATATATATATATATATATATATATGTATATATATTCAAATATAATATAATTCTGTTTTATGCATTCATTATGTGTTAATTATAATATTTCAAACCCTTGAGTAGACCTAAAAAAATGATTGCCTATAATCCAGCATTACATAAATCCATAATGCTATAAATGCATCTGGATTAAAAATCAATTATATATGATAAGCGCAGGTTAATGCATGCACAGAAAGCAATTTCCCATTATTTCAGTTTTAGTAGCCATATATTCAGAGCTGCTAAGTTTCCGCTGGAGGTGTGCTATTAAAACACTGAGAAGGTATTAGTGGAAACAGAAAAAAAGAAAGAAAGAGACCTTGAGAGTCGCTCACTAAACACTACCATATGTCCAGAAACTGATTCGGGAGCCGTGTTTATCTTTTTATTAAACTACCTCGTAAATCGTAGATATTAAATCTAGAATGTGAAAAATGTGTTGTTTATGAGGATGTTGTCTGCAAACTTTACTGGTCAATCACATGCATGCATAAGCGTAAAACCAACGCTATATTGACGAGCAGCAATTACCTTCTCGTTCTGTTTTTAAATGTCGTATTTCAGATATCTCCCACCACAAGGTCGTGTTCCACTTCAACCTGACCTCTATCCCCGATTCAGAGGTGATACTGATGTCAACGCTACACTTTCTTGACCAACAAGCTCGTCAACGGCCTTGGGCCTGCCGGCGTTCCCAAGGAGCCTCATGCCGTCTCCAGCACCTTCAGTCACTTACCATCACACATCTCATCATTAAGGGAACATCACCAAACGCTGCCGTCCCCTCGCAGCTGAGCAACATCACATTGTCTCCTAACAGAAAGGGGCTTTGGCAGATTATGGACGTATCATCAGCTATCAAACAAGCCCATGTGAACGGCGAGCTCTCGATTAGTGTTGAGTTTGACTTTGGGCATCAGAGACGTCAGGATCGCTTGTCTCCTCACAGCCTGCCGTTCATTCTTCTATACGCCGATGACATTGCAATAACAGAGCCGAACAGTGTTGCTGTGAGTCTACAGAGATACAGTCCATCTCCTGTGCACAAGGACACCAGAACCAAAGCACCTCCATCTTCACTGAACTCTAGAATCAGAAGGGAAGTAGATCACCTGCAGAGTAACTACCTACCTGACATCCAATATAATGATCTTAAGAGCAGGGAGATATGGGACAATGCCTTTTTCGTGAAAAAGCCCAAATCCTTGTCGAAAGGTCAGGAAAATCACGGAGGACTGAGAGGGTTGAGGGAGCTCAGCTTTGACGAGAAGACCATGAAAAAAGCCAGACGCAAGCAGTGGAGTGAGCCGCGAATGTGTTCGCGCCGTTACCTGAGGGTGGACTTTGCCGACATCGGTTGGAGCGAATGGATATTGGCGCCGAAAGCATTTGATGCCTACTACTGCGCAGGAACGTGCGGATTCCCAATCCCAAAGGTCAGTGTATTTTGTGATAATTACCGGCTGACTGTTCATTTTCTCTCTTAATCCACGGCTCACCAAGAGAAAATAAATATGTGGAAATTAAATATTGATTTGGGCTGCAATCATTTCCCCTGTTTATTGTCTTAGAAAAATAGTCTGTTCTAACATACAACACAATTATCCAAGATGAACACTGATTAATTAACTGACCGTTCGCTAAGAGCTTGACTGACAGGCGATCTGACCAATCATAACGCTGAATCCGCCATCTTGTCCGACAAACAAATCAGACAGGAGAGTAGATAAACTTTGTTGGACTAAACCTTTGTGTGCATTGACGTCTTTCCACGGTTGAAATAAAACACCTTCTGATGTTCATTCATGTTTATATCATACGTTAAGTAAACATGAGAAGACTCTCAGTTCACATGCCGCTTGAACTAAGACAATATAGCAATCTGTCACGACACATTAAAGAGCCACAAAACAGTATTTATTGTTTCAATTTCTTTTAAAAGACTTGTTTTATACCTGAAGTAGCCGTTGTGTTGTCGGTTTCCTCTTTGCTCCGCGATGTATTATTTACTGCGTGAGAACATGATGTGAAGTGTGAGAGCAGCATGGCTTGTCAGACATAGCAACAGTAACTAAGGAGGGCGGGTTTTTGCGAAGGGTCAGTTAACACCGAAAATTAATTTTCACTATAATCGATAAATGAGTTGCACGATGGTGCCAGCTGTATGTATGAGAGAGTATTTGGACATTTAACACGTGTAATTACACTGAATGCAGTCAATACATTTTCTGTAAATGCAAATAAGATAACCTTTACTAAAATTAACTATGGTTTTATTGTAGTAAATGTGTAGTAACCATGGTTTCTTTGATTACCATTTTTATAACCATATTTGTACTACATATACCATGGTTAAACTATGGTTAGCGTAGCAAAAACATTGTTTATTTGTAGTTACCATTGTTTAACTAAAGTAGCCATGATTTTTGGGTTTTATTTGTAGTAAAAGCATGGCTAATTTTCGTAAGGGAAGCTATCAGGCTAATCATAAATCTGTATGCAATGCTAGTATGTAACCTAACTAAAACGTAACATAGTTCAGATTACATATATCATAAGGTGATTTTGTAGGAATTGTAATCAGGCGTTAAAGAGAGTGTCCATTAAAAGTTCTTTGAGCCAATGGGATCAGGTCCTGATGGGCCATTCACACAGAACATGTCATACTTCAAGATGCAGTGCTCAGGAATGTTTTTTATTTTTAAAGCGCCGCACAGAGCACCTCCGCTGTGTTGCAGTCAAATAAAACAGTTGCCATGCCAACTTGCAATGCTTGCCCCGCCTCTAGGGTCTTCTGATTGGTCCACTGTTTTGGAACTGACATTGATGAGTGGTGCTGCCTGTAAAAGTTGAAATAATTGTAACTTGACACGGCGTCTTAAAAACTCGGCGCTCATGTGTGAGACAAATATTTGAATTATCACTCAGAAAGTTATTTAACCATGTATTACTATTTCTTTGGAAGGCTTTTGTCTTTCAAACTCATTACTGTAAAATGCACAAATTCATGTTATTTCTTATCTACATGTAATGCAGGCATTCCCAATTTTTTTTTTACATCTGAACATCTTTCGCCTAATATATTTACTTGAAGTAATATATTAATAAATATATTAATCATGATCACATTTGCATGTTCACGATTCTCTGATGTTGATTAATGATCACATGGCATGCAGGTAAACAAATAAAACATAATTTTTTTTAGTAAGTGTTTTATTTTGATTGATGCTATTTTGGTTGATTGATCTTCACAAACCCCAGTTTGGGAAACCTTGATAATGTAATGTAATATTCAATGCACTATCGGTACAGATCATGTGAAAAAATGAGTGATGTCAAAAGTAATCACAAAGTAGTCTGATTATATTACCTAAAATGTCTAATATAATGGATTATATTACTAACTACAATTTTTGTCATGTAATTTGCAATCATAATGGATTACAATTTGTAAGTAATCAACCCAGCCCTGTATATATCTATATGTACTCATTTACAATAAAACTAAGTTGCATGTACAAGAAATACCATTGTAGTGAACAACAGTTTATCAGGTTTCCAAAGTAGAGTTATAAATATTGTTGAATTTTATTGCAATCTTGCTCTGACCAAAGTGACTTGAATGCACCTGACATCATAATTACACCTTCCCAACTTGCAAATACGAAATTCCCAAGAGGACATGAATGCACTATCAAACATATTTTCATATTTTGTGCATTATAGTTCTCCATATGGGACCACAGGCCCGTTCACACCAGAGACGATAACTAAAATGACATTTTAAGAAGAGAACAGGAAAAAAAATAAAGACACAGAGGAACAATATCGTTGGAATTATTATTTTTTTTCCAGCTGATGTATGATAAAAACACTGACAGCCAATCAGAATCCACCTGACTTTAAAACCGAGCATTTAAAGTGGCAGATGATAAAACTGCAGCAGAATTTTATTGTGCTTTGGCACTAATATGGTTAATATGGCTGTCAACGGGCAACCAGGTGAGACCCAGAACCCACGACCAATCTAAAGTATCCAGATAGAAAATTGTTACCTATTCTCAAAGTGCACAAAAAAAGTTGCCTGGCAAAATTGTTCAAAAAGTTAGCCAGTGTATCATCAGCCTTAAAGGGATATTTCACCTAAAAATGAAAATTCTGTCATTAATTAGTTGTCCCAAAGACCTCCGTTTATCTTTGGAACACAAATTAAGATGTTTTTGATGAAATCTGAGAGCTTTCTGATCTGAGAGCTTTTCATTTTTGGGTGAACTATCCCTTTAAGAAAGGCTTTCATGCATTGTAACACTGTCTTGTTAACAGGCAACAGTTTTTCTCCAACATTTACTTCTTTAAATGCAGGTTGTTCATCCGTCCAATCACGCCACCATCCAGAGTATAGTGAGAGCCGTAGGGATCGTCCCTGGAGTCCCAGAGCCGTGCTGCGTCCCGGACAAGATGAGCTCTCTGGCTGTGCTTTTCCTGGACTCCAGCAGAAACATGGTCGTGAAGGTCTATCCCAGCATGTCTGTGGAGACCTGCGCCTGTCGATAACTAACTAACGGACATCAATAAACACAACAAACTCAGCTGAAGGACTGCTGAAGCACGTGTGACACAAATGAACGTTTATCTCTGCAAATAAGACCTCAACACCTCAAATAATATAGGATCTTTGGACACAAACATTGTATCCTCTTTCCACTCTTTCTTTTGGAATGAATTGTATATAAACCTTATTGTAACATATAGTAAACAGAACTGTTTTCGTTTGGATATTGGATTTCTGTAAATAAATCCCATAACACTTTGCAATAAGGTTTCATTTATTAATGCATTAGGCGACATGAGCAATATATTTTGTTAATATATCTTTGTTAATAAAAATATGGTTCATTGTTTGTTCATGTTAGCTCACAGAGCATTAACTAATGTAAACAGATGACTTTTAATTTTAAAACTTATTAGTAGAAATTAACAAACAAAGTTTAATAACAAAGTCAGTAACTTCATGTTAACTAAAGCAGTTACCTAATGTTAACAAATTAAACATTTTTGTAAAGTCTTACCATAAATCCTTATAAACTGGAGGTTTTTATTTGATTTGTAGAACTTCAACCTATGATTTAAACACCTGGACTCTTGAATGGAGAGAAACTGCAGATTATTTTTGGTCATTTGTGAGAAGACAGATAATATGAACGAAATTCAGCATAATGCTGCCATCTAGTGCTTTATGATATTAAAGTTTTCCCTATGAGGTCTTGTAGATTAGAACAGATAAATCGATTCGCTATATCTATAGAAAAGCAATTGAATTACATATTAACTATTATTCAAGTTTTAAAATAAACAACATCCCAGAGGTTATGTCAAAGATGTGTGATATTTTATCAAAGAAGAGTTTTGTATTTAATAGCAATTACATGTCAATTGTTATTATTTATTTTTTCAAACTGTATTGTTTACAGAATTTTATGCAAACATTTCTTTAGCCAGATTCTTAAACCACTGTTTTTTTCTGAAATCCTGGAGGACTTTTTGTGAATAAAGACCTAATGAGTTGTATTAGGAATGTAGATTGTTTGCAACAATAGAGCAAAGTTCAACTCAGACCCATTAACCCTTGCACAACCAGATTCCAGCTTTTGAAGTTTATAAAAATGAAAGGAAGCACTGGAATCTATATAATGCTAATATTTATCATAGCTGAGGCTGATTAGTTGAAGCATCTTATATACACACACAAACATACAATGGAGTTGCTTTTGTAAGAACCTGTAAAATAAATAAGGGTTGTTAAATCTCACTCATTAGTTTTCATAAGTCTGTTCCCAAAGTGTTTACAGAACCCTCATTAACTACAAGCTTCCTCAAGATAACAAGGCTCAAACTACGACATCAGTGTCAAAGATAAGAATAGCTATGCTACTATTTTGGTTTCTAGAGTGTGTGGGCCATGGGAAAGAACCTGAAGAACCCCGATTTCAAAGGATCATCCACAAACCAAAGTCAGATGTAAAACTTGCAGCGGAAAGTCACCTATCCATTTGAGAAACTAAACGAAGATGCAGGGTTTGAGATATTTGCTCCTCATGCTGTCAATCAATATTGCTACTTCAGTTGGGCTTTGCAAGGGGAAATCTTTAGGCGAAATCACCGCTTTAGAAGATGCGATGCTCATTCAGGGAGAAGAGCAAAACATTGAGGAAGAAAATGACTTTAACTCTTTGGGCTTCATGAAAGAAGACTTTTTGAGGAAGCTGAATTTATCAGGTGTGCCGCAAGAACACCGAAAGGTTCAGCCTCCTCAGTTCATGATCGAGCTCTATAATAAATATGCTTCTGACAAGACTTCCATCCCTCGGTCGGATGTCATCCGAAGCTTCGTCATACAGGGTAAGTACATAAAGAAAGCTCACGATCTCTGAGGCAGATGCATTAGATTCTGGGAAGACGAGGAGTCAATGTTTCTGTATCCAAAGCCAGAGCATTCACCTTCTCCATACCAATAATGACTTGGTTATTAGTGAAAAGATTTATTAATCTCTATTTCATGTTCTCTGCAGATGTTATTTATTCAATTAGACAGGGCAACAAAACACAACACAGACTGCTATTCAACGTTTCCATCCCAAATCATGAAGAGATCACATCAGTCCAGCTGAGGCTGTTCACTCTCTGGGAAAGAAGTAAAATCACTTGCGCTGATCTGTTCGCTTCCATCAATGTTTATGATGTAGATTATGAGCAGAGCGCAAATATTTTAACTCTTCTGGATGGGAGAGATGTAACCGAGGGCAGAAACGCATGGGAGGTTTTTGACGTGAGCAGGGCTGTCAGGAGCTGGCAGGGATCTGGACGCGGGGCCGGTGAACTCCAGGTGGAGATCGAACAAGACTGTGAAGCCCTGGGCATAAGCCTGGATTTAGAGCACAACAGCTCGGCAGTCTTAATAGTTTTTTCCGATGATCTCGGGAACAGAAAGGGAGAATCGATGAAAGAAGTAAAGGAGATGCTTCTTCATGAGAATGATCACGTTCCTGTGAACCAGCACCTCAGGAGAAAGAGGAAAGCGACTAACAATTACTGTCGGAGAACTTCTCTGAAGGTGAACTTCAAAGACATCGGATGGGACAAATGGATCGTGGCCCCGTCTGAGTACGATGCTTATGAGTGCAAAGGCGTGTGTTATTTCCCCCTCACAGATGATGTAACCCCCTCCAAACATGCAATCATCCAAACTCTGGTTAACCTGAGCAATCCCAAAAAGGCAAGCATGGCATGTTGTGTCCCAACCAAGCTGGATCCAATTGCAGTTATGTATCAAGAAAAGGGTGTCATTACGGTCCGACATCTCTATGAGGAGATGAAAGTAGCAAAGTGTGGATGTAGGTAATTTTTCTTGCTTATCCGTGCATCTGTATAAAACATCTTTGCACCAGCATTTGTTTAATCATTCTGATTCACAGTGTTGGGAAGGTTACAGATTACAAGGTGCCCTGTTTAAAATGTAATAAATAGTGTAAGCTACTTTATTAAAGTAATGTAACTGATTACATTTGATTACTTTTCTAAAATTTCTAATGAATGTTTTCAACTGTTGATTATTTTATTAAAGCAGGCAGGGTTATCACTCAACACTGGTTACTATCAAGACTGTCAAAATCCGTTATCACTTGAATTGAGATTTTAATCATTTAATTTTACTTTTTTCAACTACCTACACACATTTTCAAAACTTTGCCTCTTTTTTTTTTAAACTTTACACAAATCCAAGAATCGCACGCACAAAATGCAAAACACCTCACATCTCTTGCTAAATGAAGCACTGCATTCAAAATATTACACATCTCACATCTCAAAAGCAAACATTTGCAAACACCTTTGCTACAATATTAATTCCTGACAGATTTTTGAGTGTGACATAGAGAATTGTGTGTTGTGTTTTGCAAAAAGTGTTTCATGAAATTTAAAAAAACTCAGTCAAAGTCTGAGAATTAGTGAATCTCGTATTTTAGAGCAGTCGATGCAAATAGGGAAAGAAATCAATTATGTGTGTGTGTGTGTATGTGTGTGTGTGTGTGTGTGTGTGTGTGTGTGTTTATGTGGTTTATGAGGACACAAAGTTGTATAATGACATGGGTATGACAGAGGTATTACAATATGAAGGTGGTTTATGAGGACACTGCCTATATCCCCGTAATTCAAAAGGCTTAAAAAACATACTAAATGGTGTTTTTTTGAAAATCTAGTCTCCTGTGAGGGCTAAGTTTAGGTGTAGGGTTGGTGTAGAGCAATAGCACACACAGTTTGTTCAGTATAAAAACCATTACGCCTATGGAGAGTCCCCATAAACCACAAAAACCAACGTGTGTGTGTGTGTGTGTGTGTGTGTGTGTGTGTGTGTGTATTCAGATGTAATCCCCTTTGTAATAATAACTAATTTAATTACCCATTTTTTTCTCAGTAAATGTAACCAATTACAGTTACATTTGTTTTGTAATTAAATGAGGTAATTCTGTTACATGTAACTTTACTCCCCAACACTGCCCATTTGTGAAGTACACTCTTGAACATAAATGCTTTAAGGGGGGGGTTGTTGCAAACCCCAAAGAACCTTTCAGTGAACAGTTTTATCCTTATTGTGAAGAACATTCTAATAATCCGAAAAAGCTTTCTTTCGATGGCATCGATGGATCCATGAAGAACCTTTAACATCCATGAAACCTTTCCATTGCACAGAAAGGTTTCTTCAGATTATTAAAATATTCTTCACACTAAAAAAAAAAAAAAAAAAAAAAAAAAGGTTATTTTAAGAACTGACAACTGAAAGGTTCTTTTGGGGAACCAAAAATGCATAAAAAAAAAAAAAAAACTTTTGGAAACTTTTACTTATATAAATGCATAAAGTAATTTTTGTGGAATGGAAAGGTTCCATGGATGTTAAAGGTTTTTCCATAAATGACAATAAAGACCCTTTTTAAGGGTGTAGTTATTATATTAAGCAAAATTTTAAATTATGAGGTTTTGGTTAAAGTCAGCTTCCCTAACTTGATTAAAATGCTTTTGTGTTTTCATTTCATTTATGTCCACTAGTATATTTCCCCCCGGACACAGGGCATTTCTAGGATTTGACAGCATCTGGGACATAGACCAAAACATCAGGGGCGATATTCCCTCCCAAGGATTTTTGTTTTACATTTTAATACAGAAACATACTCTCCACAAGTATGCAGAAACAGATGTCAATGCTTGGCCAAGCGTGCGTAGTACATACTAGCAAGAAACCTCAAGAGGGCGATAGAGTAATGGCCCCAATGCTTGTGCCATTAAACAGGATGAGGTATTTTTCAGGTAGACTGCTATAAATATGCATATAAGATTCAGATCAGCAAAAATTGCAGTGAAAGTATAGAAGGAGCTGACAGTGTTGGCACATATGTTACTGCAGAGTTCATGTCAGGTCCACATCTATGAGAGCAGTTCCCAAGCATTTTAAAATCACGTCTAGGGTCACTAGATAAACTAGATGGATGGATCATAATGAGAATTTTGCCAGGGCCAATGCCAATTCTCTAAACAGCCCAAAAATATTTAGGGAAATGCTTGTATAATTTACGTTTTTACGCAATACCTCCCACTAGTTCCAGACCGAAACATTCAGGATTGAAAACATCGATCCCTAAAGTGACTCCCATGAATATAACTTATCAATGTATTTGTTCTTCCTGTACTTATTGTACTTATTGTGCTTACATACATTTTCCAACAGACTATATCTATTTTTTCATTTACTATTTTTTTTTCCTCACAAAAAGAAATGTGTACTGTATATAGTCAATTGTTTTTGCTTATGTATTTCTGGCATATATTTATTTACATACAAAATATTTAGTTTTGCAATGGTTATTTTATTAATTTATTAATTGTTTTATATTTTATCAATAAAATGCATCAAAGCCATTTCAGTTTGGGCTCCCCGAATAGATTTTAATAAAGGCCAGCTCATTGTGACTGGCTCATTTCAGTCAGGCAAAGCAGTTCAAAGCTTTCAGATGGTGCTGACAATTTGTACAACCCTAAAGGTGATGTTTGTAATATTCATACGAAGTTAAGTTGCATGATCCTCAAACAATAAACAAAATCTATCCTTTTTATGAGGGCACAAACGTCATAGCATTTGAACGATTCTGGTAATCTTTTGCTTTGTTCATTTTTACATCATTTTGCTTTCTAGATCATAAACAACTCAGGGACAGATAAGTCATGCTAACCTGTTTCTCCAGCTTAGAAACATTTCCTCGCACAGATACACTGGACAAAACTCCAGCCATCCAAAGAGATTGGCAATCACTGATTGGCCACGTGGAATCAGCAGATAGAATTGCATAAGACTCTGAGCATTAAAAGATAAAACAAGATTAACAGTGCAGCACCAATTAGTGCTGAGTGAATGTGAGTTATATAATTCCCTCCTGTAAAAGTGGCCTGGGCCTCTAAATTCACACTAATGCTATAAGAATAGAGGGAGAAAATCTATAAGCAGATTTTTAAAAACAACAATGACTGTTCTGCCTTTGAATAACACACAGTTTTTGTCAAAGAGTGAATAAATGATCTTATTCCAGAAAAATAGTAATGCAAAATCCATATAGCCTACAGTTACTGCACCAAATTGTCGATGTAAGAAATCTATGTTACGGTTTCATGTAATGAGGCCAGCCAAGTGCATCTTAGTGTTCATTAAACGGACAACTGTTTAGCTGTGTAATAATGCCATTAGCCTGACCCAGACGTTACCTTTGAAAGCTTGACCTTATTTTCCTCAGGACCATAATCCAAAGAGAATATATTTAGACTATTTTTAATGTTTTATTGCTTAAAATTAGTGTTGGGCAACGATTAATCACATCCAAAATAAAAGTTTCTGTGTACATTATATATGTGTGTGTGCTGTGTATATTTATTATGTACATATAAATACACACACATGCATGTATATATTTAAGAAAAATATGTTATGTTTATATAAAAAATATATTTATATATAATACAAATTATATGAATATAAATATATGCATGTTAATACATACTGTATGTGAATATATACTGTACGTGTGTGTCTTTATATATACATAATAAATATACACAGTACACACATATATATATATTATATAGACAAAAAAATATTATTTTGGATGCGATTATTCACGATTAATCCTTGCCCGGTGCTACAAAATGCTTTCAGCAAAACTAAAGTGGTGAAAAACATTGAGACTAAATAAACTAGTTAATTGTGGAACAAAGGCTAAAGTGCTTAAGCATTTTGTCTTATGATTTACTTTCCTTACAAATGAACATCTTGTTGTTAACCAAAAAATATGTATATAAATATCATCTGTCATCACCCTCATGTCATTACAAATCTGTATGAAACACAAATGTTTCAACTGTTTTTGTCCATACAATTGTCAGTGGGGTCCAAAACAATACTGGAACCTATTGGCTTTCATTGTGTGGACAAAAGAGAAAACAAAACACCTATTTTTCAACATATATTCCATAGATATTAGATATCATGATGACGCTGTGTATTTAGAGAGATTTGATATCCTCTCCAACATTTTTAATTATTGATTTTTGTCTGTGATTGCATTGCCGATGCACTTCAGATAATGCGATTAAAGGTTTATTCAGAGCAAAAGCCTCTTATGTGGTTGCTGTTGTCAAAAGCCTAGTAGAGAAAACAGAGTCCCATTTAACAAAGGACCTCTTCACCAAATGAATGGACAAAAAATGGCAGGGACTGCAAGAGTTTTTGCCCTGATCATAGTTGCTTGTCAGGTCCTGCTCGTCAATGCATCATTTCAGCCCGCACTTGTCTTGGACATGGCTCAAATTCTGCTCGAAAACTACTGCTTTCCAGAGAATCTAGTTGGCATGCAGGAGGCAATCCAACAAGCTATAAGCAGCGGAGAGATCCTGCACATCTCTGATCGGAAAACACTGGCAGCTGTACTGACTGCTGGCGTTCAAGGTGCACTCAATGACCCCAGACTGACCGTGTCTTACGAGCCTAATTATACTCTGATCACGCCACCTGCGCTTCAGGCGCTGCCCACGGAACAGCTGATACGGCTAATCAGGAATACTGTTAAACTGGAGCTGATGGATAACAACGTCGGATACCTGAGGATTGACCGTATTATAGGTCAGGAGACTGCGGCAAAATTGGGACGCCTCCTTCACGACAACATCTGGAAGAAGGTTGCCCATACATCAGCGATGATCTTTGATCTGCGTTTTAGCACAGCAGGAGAGATCTCTGGTGTGCCGTACATTATTTCATATTTTTGTGACTCTGAACCACTTTTGCATATAGACACAATCTATGAACGACCCACTAATACTACTAAGGAGCTATGGACAATGCCGAGTCTCCTGGGTGAACGATATGGGAAAAGAAAAGAGCTGATTGTTTTAATTAGCAAGCGCACCATGGGTGCAGCAGAAGCTGTTGCCTATATCTTAAAGCACCTAAAAAGAACCATCATTGTTGGAGAAAGGTCGGCTGGTGGGTCGGTTAAGGTTGAAAAGTTAAGGGTTGGGGATTCTGGGTTTTATATTACGGTCCCTGTTGCTAGATCTGTGAACCCCGTCACAGGAGAGAGTTGGGAGGTGACTGGGGTGTCTCCATCTGTTAACATTAACCCAAAGGAAGGAATCGCCAAAGCCAAATCCCTCATCGCTGTCAGGAAATCAATACTGAAAGCAGTTCAAAGAGTGTCAGATATCATTAAACAATTTTATGCATTTAAAGATAAAATCCCAGCTTTGCTAAATCATTTTGCTAAAACTGATTTTATTACAGTGATTTCTGAAGAGGATTTGGCAGCAAAACTTAATTATGAGCTGCAGTCCGTCTTTGAAGACCCTCGTTTAAATATCAAGACTTTGCGAGGATCGTCCGACAAGGAGCAAGAACTGGATACAACACTGACAACCCCTTCATCTTTTGATAATCTAAATGATTCAGTATTTAATTTGGAAATTCTATCAGGAAACATTGGATATCTGCTTTTTGACAGATTCCCTACACCTACCGTTTTGATAGAATTAGAGGATCAAATCAAAGAGAAGGTCTGGCAACCAGTCAAAGACACAGAAAACCTGATTATTGATCTGCGCTATAACACCGCCGGATCCACCGAGGCCTTGCCCATTCTGCTTTCCTACATGTTCGACACCTCATCAAGTACCCACCTCTTTTCAATCTACGACAGCATCCAGAACAAGACCGTTGATTATCACACCCTCCGGAACATCAGTGGCCCTTCCTATGGTTCCAGAAAGGGTATTTATGTTTTGACAAGCTATTACACAGCTGAAGCCGGAGAAGAGTTTGCTTACCTGATGCAGTCCTTGCACCGAGGCACTGTTGTAGGGGAAATCACTTCTGGAACGCTCCTTCACTCCAGGACTTTTCCAGTTGAAGAAACAAGCCTCGGCATAACCGTCCCTGTCATGAATTTCATCGATATACATGGGGAATGCTGGCTTGGAGGCGGAGTAGTTCCTGATGCCATCGTGCTTGCTGAAGATGCAGTCGAGCGAGCTCATGAAATCATTGCATTTCACATGCATATTCCAGCTTTGGTGCATGAAGCTGGAGATCTCTTGGAAAAACATTACACTGTAGCTGAGGTTGCAGCTAAAGCGCGTAGACTGTTACAGTCCAAACTAACCGAAGGACTTTATCGCTCAGTTGTTGACTATGAATCTCTTGCATCTCAACTCACCGCAGATCTCCAAGAGACTTCGGGTGATCACAGACTGCACATTTTTAACTGTGAAATTGAACCAGAATCCCTTCATAATGTTCCCAAAATCCCTTCTGCTGAAGAGGTGGGGTTCATCATTGATGCCCTATTCAAAGTAGAGGTATTGCCTGGAAATATTGGCTATTTGAGATTCGACATGATGGAAGACATAAAGGTTCTGCGAGCAATTGGTCCCCAGCTCGTCAAAGTTGTATGGCACAAGCTGGTGAACACAGACATGCTCATAATTGATCTGAGATATAACACAGGAGGCTATTCCACGGCTATTCCACTACTTTGCACCTATTTCTTTGATGCACAACCCTTGAAACACCTTTACACTATTTTTGATCACTCCAAAAGAAATGCAACAAAGGTTATGACCCTTCCTGAAGTGCTAGGACAAAGGTACGGCTCTCAGAAAGACATCTATATCCTGACGAGTCACATAACTGGATCAGCCGCTGAAGCGTTCACGAGAACAATGAAAGACCTGAAAAGGGCCACAGTTATTGGAGAACCCACTATCGGAGGTGCCCTCTCAAGTGGAACATACCAAATTGGGAATAGCATCCTGTATGCTTCCATTCCCAACCGAGCAGTTTTGAGTGCATTTACTGGAAAAGCATGGAGTGTGTCTGGTGTTGAACCACATATAGCAGCTCAAGCAAGTGACGCACTTAATGTTGCCCAGAAAATAATTAGCGCAAAGCACCAAAAGAAAAAATCAGGGAAATAGTACTATAGGCCACATTATGCATCTCTTTTCACAGTAAAACTTCATGAACAATTTAAACTAATTAATAGAAATAAAATAAATAACAGAAATTAATCTTTTATGTCTGGCATGTTTATATAATTGTTTAGCAATAATTATTTTTGAAAATGAAAAATGTGACCCTGGAGCACAAAACCAGTCTTAAGTGTCAATTTTTCGAAATTGAGATTTATAAATCATCTGAAATCTGAATAAATGATCTTTCCATTGATGTATGGTTTGTTAGGATAGGACAATATTTGTCTGAGATACAACTATTAGAAAATCTGGAATCTGAGGGTGCAAAAAAATCTAAATATTGAGAAAATCTCCTTTAAAGTTGTTCAAATGAAGTTCTTAGCAATGCATATTACTAATCAAAAATGAAGTTGTGATACATTTATGTTAGGAAATTCACTAAATATCTTCATGGAACATGATCTTAATATCCTAATGATTTTTGTCATAAAAGAGAAATGTATAATTTTGATCCATACAATGTATTGTTGTCTATTGCTACAAATATACCTGTGTTGCTCATGACTGCTTTTGTGCAGCAGGGACACATGTGTGCTTTTGATGCTGTGCTTGTTTGCATACGCAAACTAATGTAACAAATAGACATGCTAATAGAATAAAATAAAATAGATTTATGAAATGACATCAGGACATGTTTCTTTTACATACCTTTTTCTGCTCTAGCCTCTGAAATTAGAACAAAGGGTTATTTGATACACATACATTTTTTCCCTCACTACAGCATATTTAAGAAAAACAAGAAAAAAAAGAAATACAAATAAATACCAGTCATTTATCAAAGTGCAAAAAAATGCCTTAATATAAGTGCTAGACATACATTTTTGTAGCATATATACTACCAGTCAAATGTTTTTGAACAGTAAGATTTTTTTCTGCTCACCAAGCCTGTGTTTATTTGATCTAAAATACAGCAAAGGCAGTAATATTGTGAAATATTTTTACTATTTATTCTACTGTTTTCTGTGTAAATATGTGTTAAACTGTAATTTATTTCTGTGCTCAAAGCTGTATTTCCAGCATCATTCCTCCAGTCTTCAGTGTCACATGATCTTCAGAAATCATTCTAATATACTGATTTACTGATCAAAAAAACAAAAATAGTTTTTATTATTATTATTATTATTAATATTTAAACGAGTTGAGTACATTTTTTCAGGATTCTTTGATGAACAGAAAGACCCAAAGATCAGCATTTATCTGAAATAAAATGCTTTTGTAACATTATACACTCTATACCATTCAAAAGCTTGGAGTCTGTATAATTTTTGTTTGTTTGTTTGTGTTTTCTTTTTTTGGGGGGGGGGGGGGGGGTATTTATATATATATATTTATATATACCAGTATATATGATATTATATAAATTAATACTTTTGTTTACCAAGGATGTTTTAAATTGATCAAAAGTGATGATAAAGACGTATAATGTTACAAAAGATTTCTATTTCAGATAAATGCTGTTCTTCTGAACTTTCTATTCATCAAAGAAACCTGAAAAATACTCAGCTGTTTTCAACATAATAATAATATTAGAATGATTTCTGAAGGATCATGTGACTAATGATGCTAAAAATTCAGCTTTGAAATCACAGGAATAAATTACATTTTAAAATATATTCAAATAGAAAACAGTTGTTTTTAAATTTTGTATTTTTTGGATCAAATAAATGCAGGCTTGGTGAGCAGAAGAGAGTCTTTAAAAAACATTAAAAATCTTACTGTTCAAAAACTTTTGACTGGTAGTGTATGTAACATACATATTTAGCTTGTTATTGTCTAACTGAAGAACTTTGGCTAATGAGATTAAGGTTTTATTGTGAGGAAAAGCTTCTTATGCGCGTGTTAACAGAAACCTGACGGTCGAAGCAGACTCAGTTGATAAACCTCCCCGCAGAAGGACTGTTCAGCTGCGTATCAGTCCAAAACAGAACAAAATGCCTCAAGTTCTACTTCTACTAGCATCGCTGCTGATCTTCAGCAATGTGGCTCGCTGTGATTTCTCTCCCACAATTATTGCAGATATGGCAAAAATTCTGATGGACAACTACTGCTCACCAGAAAAACTCGCCGGCATGGAAGAGGCAATTGACTCTGCAAGCAGTAACACGGAGATCCTTGGCATTTCAGATCCTGCCTCCCTTGCCAGTGTTCTGACTGATGGGGTTAAACAAACTCTATTTGATTCCAGAGTGCAAGTCACATACGAGCCAGGTTTTGTACCTGTAAAACCCCCAGCCATACCTGACATCCCACCGGAGCAGCTGGCTGAAATGATCAAAGGCACTGTCAAAGTTGAGGTCCTGGATGATAACATTGGCTACTTGAAGATCCAACACATCATTGGAGAGGAGATGGCTCAGAAAGTTGGGCCTGTTTTGCTGGAGTACATCTGGGACAAAATCTTCCCAACATCCGCCATGATTCTTGACTTCCGCAGTGCAGTCACTGGTGAGCTGTCTGGAATCCCATACATCGTGTCCTACTACACCGATCCTGAGCCTCTTATCCACATTGATTCTGTGTATGATCGCACCTCCGATGTCACCATAGAGCTGTGGTCCATGCCGACCCTATTGGGAAAGAGATATGGCACCTCCAAACCTTTGATCATTCTGACAAGCAAGAATACTCTCGGGATTGCAGAAGATGTTGCATACTGCCTTAAAAACCTTAAAAGGGCCACCATCGTTGGGGAGAACACAGCTGGGGGAAGTATAAAAATCAACAAAATCAAGGTGGGTGACACTGACTTCTATGTGACTGTGCCAGTTGCTAAGTCTATTAACCCCATCACTGGCAAAAGCTGGGAGGTCAATGGAGTGGCACCAGATGTTGAAGTTGCTGCAGAAGATGCCCTTGACGCTGCAATTGCAATCATTAAACTCCGTGCTGAAATCCCAGGGTTGGTTCAAGCGGCAGCCACACTGGTTGCAGACAACTATGCATTTCCGAGCATCGGGGACGATGTTGCTGAGAAGCTGGGAGCTGTTGTGGCTAGTGGGGAATACAACCTGATCTCCACAAAGGAAGAACTGGAAGCAAAGCTGTCTGCTGACCTCCTAAAACTGTCAGGAGACAAGTGTCTGAAGGCCACCAGCAATATCCCTGCACTTCCTCCAATGGTAAGTCTTAAATATTACATATAATGATACATTAATTGTCGAGGCAAAATTATGAATGAAACTGTCCTTTAAATTCCAGAATCCCACACCTGAGATGTTCATTGAGCTCATCAAAGTTTCATTCCACACTGATGTATTTGTAAACAACATTGGTTACCTTCGCTTTGACATGTTTGGAGATTTTGAACATGTTGCTGAGATCATTGCGGAGCACGTCTGGAATAAAGTGGTTGACACTGATGCGCTGATCATTGATTTGAGGTGATTATTCTATTGGATATGTGTTTGTTGCTCTAATATATACAAATTCCAGCAGTTTTAGGCCATAATGTGATATGCACATCCATATTTTAAGGAACAATGTTGGTGGGTCCACCTCCTCCATTGCTGGCTTTTGCTCGTACTTCTTTGACGGTGACAAGCAGATTGTGCTAGACCACGTGTACGACAGACCCTCCAATAACACAAGAGATCTTCTGACCCTTACACAACTTACAGGTACATTACTAAAATTACAAGTTTTCCTGTTTTTGTCACTATTTTTCCTTACATGGTTATCATTTTACTTTAGATTGTTTGATCTATACCCAAAAAGTGCAGTGTCCTATACAGTATGCCATATATTTGGTGGCCAAAATGATTAGAACACTAGTATTTTCAGCAGCTAAAAATGGTTTGAAGTCAGTTATTTGTATCTTTTGCTGCCGTGTGTCAGTAGGAAATATCTTTCTGAACATTCATTTTGCCATTAATTGTAATAATCCAGTGAGATTTTTGAGCTCCACATCTCCTGATCTGATCTGATCGTCTTCAGCCAGTTTGTCTGGAATGACACGAAGAAACAGAACAAACTGAGACAGGCTCCTGAGAAACTCTGCTCAAGTGCACCGAGGACAAAAGCTGCTTTAAACACAAAGCATGCTCACACCAAATGTTGATTTCATTTAGTTAATAGAAGTTATATGATAAAGAAAATCTATTTATGGCATTATTCTTGAAAGCATCCTCATTTTACATCTTAAAGTGCCTAAAACTTTTAACAGCACTGTAGCTTTGCAGGAGGTTTCTTGAAGCGTCTTGGAGACACAGTTCTTCTGGATTTAGTCTCAGTTTGTTCTGTTTCTTCATGTCATTCCAGACAAACTGGATGATCAGATCAGATCAGATCTCAAACATCTCACTGGATTATTACAATTAATGGCTAAATGAATGTTTAGAAAGATATTTCCTACTGACACACGGCAGCAAAAGATACAAATAAGTAGTGTAAATACCAGTGTTTGGCCACCACTGTATAATACTGCAAAATTAACAGTGCATTTCTACTCTTTATAGGCAGGAGATACGGCAGCAAAAAGAGTGTGATAGTCCTCACCGGTGGTGTGACCGCTGGTGCCGCTGAGGAGTTTGTTTTTATCATGAAGAGGCTGGGACGTGCAATGATTATCGGTGAGACAACCCATGGAGGTTGTCACCCCCCAGAGACCTTCAGTGTTGGTGAAAGCGACATCTTTCTGTCTATTCCAATCAGCCATTCAGACACTGCTCAGGGCCCTTCCTGGGAGGGTGCTGGCATCGCCCCTCATATTCCAGTGCCCGCTGATGCCGCCCTCGACACAGCGAAGGGCATCCTCAATAAGCACTTTTCTGGCCAAAAATAAGTTGTTCTTCTAGGCCTGGTATGAAAGCCAAATGATTTTGCAAATGAGTTATTTAGAAGGATGACATGTTGTGAAGATGCTGTTTTAATCTGTGTAGACCTTTAGGGTAATGTTTAGAAAGTATCTTTTGCTATTCCTTTTCTTTTTTGCTGTATTATTTCTAACCCAAAGCATGCATTCTCTTAAGCACTCTTGGTGGAGGAGAATGCATTCAATGCTCTCAAAGTGATATTCAGATTAGACCTGTTCTGAACTTGAGTATATGTCTTGGGTTCTTTGTGAACTAGTTTCCTTTGTGCAGATTAAAATTAGTTTATGCTTGTCTATACACATACATATTAGCAAACTGAAAATGTCTTGTTTTTAAAGCAACTTGAATCTTTTTCAGAATAAACTGGGGAAAATTACGACTTTGGCGTTATTGAAACCAAATGATAAAACGTAATAACAAACACATGGAAACTGTTCTAATTGTAATGTGCTTTAAAGATTAAATCAAAAATTCCTCACAAATGAGGTAAAACGGGTTTAACAAACATAAACCAATTGCAGACATACTTATGTATCAGCCTGATTTTTCCAGATTATTTTGATCAGATTATTTACCTCTATTTATCCGCTAGCAATCTCAACAAAAATCACAAACACACTCACCCACACACAACAAAAACAATGTTCATATTTGGTATTTTTTGCTCACCTGAGGTCATTACAAAACTGTTTTTATACACATTTACTAAACCATTTCTTTCAGAAATTAGCAGCAAAGAACCAGAAGATGGCAGCACATCTTCTCTATCAGTTGGCCAAAGTGGGCTGTCAAGCACATCCACTGCCATACTAAAATTACAATTATGTAGCACCTGTTGACAACAGATTTTACTGGATAATGAATACTATCCTCAATACACTAATGGCACGTGTCAAAGGTCCAGCAATAAAAATGCACTGCCATATAAGCTTTGTGTTCCTTCTTGGCGTATTGCCATTGGTATTGCCAGAGTTTCACAACAAATGGTGGTGGTGTGGTGTTTCGTTCATGTTTTATTAGCAAATCCTTTACAGTTTTTCTCAATAGATTTGACACATTTCTCCAAACTCAGGCCACTGTTCCCAAAACAGTTAACACAGTGAGCTAAACACTTTGTAATTGTCCTAAACAGATTGTACATTCATACAAATTACAAATCATGCAAACCATTTTCTCAAAACACTGCACAAAACTCTCAAATGTTTTCACAGTAGTTAATACAACCAACCAATACTTTAAGATATCTGAAAAAAAGGTTTTACACAAATCACAAACATTTATGCATTGTCCAAACACAACAAACAAAAATTTTTCTATCAAATTCTATCAAATGAACATGATATATGTTCGATAAAACCCTAAACTGATAACTACTCGGTTAATCACACTCAACACAGAAAATGCAGTTTTCCTAATCGTTTACACATTTATCACAATTGCTTTCGAGTAATAATAAAAGGGAAAGTATACAAAGAGCAAGAACGAATATGCAAATAATAATAATAATAAAATAATTAAAGCTGGGGTGTGCAGGTCTATAATGTGGTGCAGTTGGTAGAGAAAGGGATGTAATGAGAGGGAAGATGAGGAGTGTAACAGGTAGAGATGAGCAGAGAGGAAGATGTGAGAAAAGAGGAGAAGAGAAAGAGAGGCAGAAGAGATGAGTAGAGAGGAAGATGTGAGAAAAGAGGAGAAGAGAAAGAGAGGCAGAAGAGATGAGTAGAGAGGAAGATGTGAGAAAAGAGGAGAAGAGAAAGAGAGGCAGAAGAGATGAGTAGAGAGGAAGATGTGAGAAAAGAGGAGAAGAGAAAGAGAGGCAGAAGAGATGAGTACATCTATATATAAACCTTGCTATATGTAGGCTACTGTGTTGGGTAACCGAGACTTGTCATAGCACTTGCATTTTATTGCTCTTTTGTTGGTTTTGATTGATCTGTTGTCCTCATTTATAAGTCGCTTTGGATAAAAGTGTCTGCTACATGATTAAATGTAAATGTAATTAATTAATTAATTCATCTTAACCCAACACCTGATATAGGCTACTGCAAGATGGAATAAGAAATAAACATAATTTTAACTATATATATATATATATATATATATATATATATATATATATATATATATATATAAACTAATCATATATAAACATTTTAAATGCATAAAAATAAATAATTTTCTACTCTAGTTTTAAATGTATTTCCTCAACATTAGCAGACAAGCACAAAAAAACATCGCAAATCCCATATATTTTGCATATCCAAAGGAAGGGAGGAAACCTTCAAGGAGCAGGAGAAGAAACTGCCCCATTTTTTTCTACAAGGGTAGAAATATGACACCAGCTCCTCTTCTGCCAACTCTTTTCTCTAACGACTCCGTCTTTGCTTTGCACATTAACATCAAATATCAAGCTCTTGAACAAAATACATCTGGCCTTTTAACACGTGGATTTCATGCAGCAACAGTTCTATAAAGATAACTAAACAGACACTTTGGAAGTGTTTTTTTGTGGTGTTTTCCCTGGACATCGGCTGTCTGTGCAGTATATTTTGGGAATAGCGCGTTTTCATCGTATCTCGAGCTTGGAGTTCCAGTTTTCAGACTGATGTGAGGAAGGACTGCGTCAACATCCGCTAAACTCCTCTTCTTTGTGTGCATCCTTCCCTCAGGAGCTCAGCAAAGGCTCTTTTAGTGGATCATGTGAATGTCCGTCGGCTTTCTTGAGGATTGATGTTTTTGCATTAAGACACGATGGCGCTTGCAGTTGTTCAAATGTGTCTTGGCGTACTTTTCTTTGGACTTTTGTTGTTCTCGCTTCCATCTGCGAGAGCGCAAGGAGATGTGGAGGAGGAGAGATCATGTCAGGGCGCCTTTGACTTGTATTTTGTCCTTGACAAGTAAGTATCTGTTACAATTCAATCGTTTTTTGAACAAAGAATCCCGTCTCTCTCTCTAAACGTAAAAGAAAGTCAGTCTGTAAGTTATTATATCTTTAATCTCTTTGCTCTAACAGCTGGTAAACTTTCTGGTATGCAGCATAAACCCGTCAATCACATATAAAGGCAACTTGATCTGACTGAAGTGCAAATATTAGGGATGCTTTCACGGTCTGTCGGCCTGATATTTTCCACACTGAGAGATACTGCCTGGATAAAGTAGGCCAGTACATTTCCACTCAAATCCTCCATCTTTTCCCCAAATTTCTCTCATTCCGCATCACCAAAATAGATAGTCACCAGATGTCTATTGTTTGGTATCACTTGGCTGGGTTCAATTAGAGTTTAAGGAAGTGCGAGAGACAATGCCAAACAATACCAATGACTGTTTAACAGAAAACATCCAGTTTATTTGTATTGTGCCAATGTGTTGTTTTGTGCTCTGTCTGTGTGTAATGATGAGAAGAGGGGTGGTACATGTGAAGTTTGCTGAATAAGCACTTCAGACGGTCACAACTTCATTCCTCTGTGGTTCTCTTTTCCTGCCTCTTATCCTTTACCATTGTTAAACAGACCCAGAAAAACAACATCCTTTCCCACGATTTGACTGGGAAGATTCTTTACAGGATGTTTAGTCTAATTACACATTTATTTATATAAAACACCTTTTTTTATATGCACTGTAAAATGATATGGTCATTAAGTAAAGGCAACTTGTGTTTTTACATTAACTCATCTAAATAAATTGAGAAATTGTTACTTTTTTATATATAATAAGTAATATGAAACTGAACTTGTTAGTTTAATGTTAGTTGGAATAACTTGTGTAATCAAGTTGATTATACTTTAAAAAATTAAGGCAGCAACTGAATTAAGTTTTAAGTTGAAATAAGTGAAAATTGTGATTTGAGAAAAACTGCCCAGTTTGTCTTTACTATTATATGTGACCCTGGGCCACAAAACCAGTCGTAAGGGTACATTTTTCGAAATTGAGATTTATACATAATCTGAAAGCTGAAAAAACACGCTTTGATTCCATTGATGTATGGTTTGTTATGATCAGACAATATTTGGCTGAGATACAACTATTTAAAAGAATCTGGAATCTGAGGGTGCAAAAAATCTAAATATTGAGAAAATCTCCTTTAAAGTTGTCCAAATGAAGTTACTAATCAAAAATGAAGTTTTGATATATTTACGCTAAGAAATTTACAAAATATCTTCATGGTACTTGATCTTTACTTAATGATTTTTGACAAAGAAAAGGCAATAATTTTGAGCCATACAGTGTATTTTTGGCTATTGCTACAAATATACCCCAGCGACTTGAGACTGGTTTTTTGCTCCAGGGTTACATTTATGCTGTTAGTCTTATGAGACTCATGTTAATGTGTGGGTTGTCTGAAACGCCATTGATCTCATGAGAAAAGGTGTTGTTTAGATGGGTTAGACTGTTTTAATATTGCCTTATTGCTTGATCTGTGAACACGTAGTTCAAGGCCCTTTGATGAAAGGATAGTGATATTGTTTGACCATGTGTCAGAAGTTCAGCATGTGCAGCTGTCATAAAGAGAAGAAATAGGTCATACTGGATCAAATTAGCAGTGAAAACATTACAAACAATCAAATGCCCCATAAATCTGTGTGCTCTATGTCATTTGATTTTCATGTGTCATGCAACATGCTCTGGAACTGATCAGCTGAGTAAAATTCATGCAAAGTCCTTTTCCACCCAGTTTTTCTCATGATGTGATGGCAGAAGACATAGCCAACCCAAGCACCCCCCTTTTTCACTTTACAGACCTTGGAAAAACTGACATTTAGTGAAATCGCATGCACATGAACATCTGCAGCTCTTTCAGAACATTACAAGCCTTCAGCTTCAACAATTTAAGTAATTCCCTGTGCATGCATTATTCAGTATTTTTAATCACCGTGCCATTGCGTGCATAGAGGGCAGAGTGTCATTTTTTTCTGTATCTGTTTTGTAACCAAATAAGCTGAAGTTGAAGTATTGAAGCATCACAAACAACAGCCGTATTGCACAAGAGTGTTTGGCCTCAGGTGCACCATTATTGGACTTCTGAGAAGGGGCTTTCCTTGATTTGTTTTCGAGGAATTGGCATGTCTGTCAAAAAGAATTCATCTCACCACAACCTCACAATGAGATAAAAAAAAAAAAAAAAAAAAAAATTCAGGTAATATTGGGATCTAAAACAATTACCATTGGCCAACACAAACAGACTTCATCAGAAGGTTCAAATTAAATATCCTCTTTCCTAAAAGTAAATTTGCTGCATATCATTGTGGAAAGTCCCAGCATATCAGTGGAATATTGGTTATATAAATAGAAAATGTGGGGCTAAAAAGGGCCAGATTTATAGAAATGATTACGTAAATGGGCCTCAAGATTGTCCTTCATGTGGCTCAAAGGCTTTCTGGGAAGTCGCAGCCTTGGGAAGTGATTCAGAACCAGTCTACCAGTTCATGGCCTGCTGTTTAACAAGTGGAATAAAACAAAGAAACTGTCCGTGGGAATGCTTAGTGTGCTATTTGCACTGGAAAACTCTGGTGATTTTTGAGGTTCTTTAAAAAGAGAACTTACCCAAAAATGAAAATTTGGTCATCATTTACTCACCCTCACGTCATTCCAAACCCCGACTTACTTTCTTCTGTGAAACACAAACAATGTTTTGAAAAAAGTTTTTGTCCATATCATGTGCAAAACTTCTTGTCCACATAATGCATTTCTGTAGCTCAAACAGTAGAGCATTGCATTAGCAACACCAAGGTTGAATGCTTGAATTAAATCAGTTAAACTGAATTGAATCAGATCTACACTTGAAATGCTATGTAAGTCACTTGAGATAAAAGCACCTGCCAAATGCATAAATGAAGGAAAGGCAATAAAGGGCAAAATAACATAACATTGGATCCCATTGAAGACCTTGTGAAATGACATGGGCGAGAGTAATGATATCATTTTAGTTTTTGGGCAATGCATTTTAAGAGGTCGCACTGCATCCCTCTGACCACCTGACTCTTGGGATTGGTAATTGTTTATTGCAATCTTTGTCCATAAACAATGTCTGGACACATATTGCGATCTGATTTACTTCATCTTTATGATTGTTTTGACATCACTGTGTTAATCATAGTTTTGGTTCCACTAACTGTTGTTTAGCTTAAGATAACCCAGGCATTGAGTCATCTGTTTTAAAACAGCCAGAATAACAGCTTTAGCGTGCCAATGATTCATAAATGGCAAGCCCTTCTCTGAGAGTCGTGTCGAGTTTCTCCCCTAATACACCCAAATTCAGCTTTACCTACTGGTAAAGCTCCTGGAACAGTTTTAGGAGACATGCATTCCTAGTTAAATGTTATCACACACCACAAATCTCCTTTCTGGATGCAGACCAGAAACTGCTGTGAAGTTTACCCAGGGCGTAAAAAGTATTTGGATATGCAGAAGACTGGTGTTCTCAGACCAGCACAGAAAACCGAAAGACTAAAATCGAGAAATTCAGAAGCGTAAGCTCAGATTCCCAGCACAGATTTTAAAAAAGATTAGTGGTTTTTCAGTTGAACTGGAGTGCAGTCGTTCATCATCATAGAATGGGATGCATTAACCAAATTGGACAATTTTAATCTTTTCTATGAGGTTTTTTTTTTCTTGACACATTACCATTTTCAGAGCTTTTGAGATTTATTGTAAAAAAGGAGAAGAAGCTTTGTCTTTTAAATACCACTCCAACAACCAGCCCCAGCTGTTTGCTAACTTGGCCAGTGAATTAGACCCATTCCCATTCTTTCAACTGCTCCTCCGTTTTCCCAAATCATGTCAGCCAACCCAAAGTCTGCAAACATGTATGAGTAAAATGAAGCACAGGCAGCGAGTGCTTGTAGTGTAATATATAGTATAGTATAGTATGTTTTAATAATTCTTCTGTATAGCTATTTTTCTGAAAACATCGACAAAATATAGTAAATGTATTTATTTATTTATTTATTTATGGTGATGCCATCTTGATTTACCCCCTGCGATGATGTTTTTTTGCTTTTTAACAAATACACTTACTTTTTATGCCTACACAAAAGCCCTATTCGGATGGTAATTGTTTCTCAGGGGGACGTAAGTGATGCATTTACAGGCGGTAGTTATCCGAATCCACATATCTGAGTTTACTAGAAGAAATCGATGAAAAATTCAGTGTTTAAACCCTTTTTGAGCACTCACGAACACTGTAAGGTAATGTTGTACTTCGGTGTAATTTGCATACGTATTTATTTCTGAAATGCTTACAATATTTCATGACTGCTCCACCACAGCGACTGGGAGCAGAAAAAGAAGAAAAGCACGTTAACATTCGAAATTGGTCTTTATTATGGTAGCAGCAGGTATGCAATAAATTTTTAAAATGTAGGTAGTATTTTGTCTTTATTTTGTCTAACAGTAAGCCAGAATGATATTACATTGTTTCTTGCACACTTTGCGAAACTTTCAAAGTTAAATGACCAGTAAGTAGTGTTCATATCACAAGTGCAATGCTGTACCGGGTGCACTACTAAGCAAGTTTACCACATCAGAAAACCTGAATATATGGAGCTGGTTATTTGATGCAAACGTCAAAATGTGTTCATTTACAAATCATGAACTACAGTAAAAGTGTTTTGAGGTCTTAGCATCATACAAGGAATCTGCCCCTGTAATCATAATTTGCGTGAAGAGTTTTTGAAGTTTTAGTGCCATTAGTGTTAATTTCAACTGGAAACTGTATAAGTAAGTTTCTGTGGCAAAAAAGTCATGTCTTTCCAATGTGAACCAGTGTTGTCCAAATGTCAGCTGACCTAAAAAAACAGCAAAATGACTCACAGGAAGCAAGTGCTAATTCAATAAAAATCTAAATTGGGTCACACTTTATATTAGGTGGCCTTAACTACTATGTACTTACATCCAAAAATATGTACAATGTACTTATTGTGGTCATATTGTATTTCAAAACACTTTTGCTGCTATTGAGGTGGTATACGGGTAAGGTTAGGGTTAGGGTTAGGGTTAGGGACAGGTTTGGTGGTATGGGTGGGTTTAAGGGTGGGTTAAGGTGTAACGGATGGGTCAACAGTGTAATTATAAATGCAATTACAGATGTAACTACATGTAGGTATTTTAAATATATAAGTACAATGTAAAAACATGTATGTACATAATACGTGCATTGTATCAAATGATTAATTTCAATGTAAGTACCACCTAATATAAAGTGGGACCCTAAATTGTGATTTATTTGTTGTTTACGGAGTCTAGGAGTGTCACAAATACCTCACCACCTATTTATTTGAATATTTTATGTATGTACTATTGCGAAATGCTTTTTAAGGCTGTTTATAAACACTGAGGAGATCATCCAGACTTGTTCTGTTAAACTGCTCTAGGCCTAGAAGATGTTTGAGGACCTGGAGGAGCCATTAAAACAGCAGTGTCAGGGAAATGCCACCATAATATTCTTACCATGTCTCAGGAAATACAAAGCAGGAGGAAGGGGAGCTAATGCTGACTTCACCTAAACCTAAACCGACAGTCACGTTTGCTGGTCTTCTCTGGTCCTCTTTAAACATTATTATTAGCACTTCACAAACTGCTTTAATCTGGAACGCTGACAGGTAACTGCACTCGACAGCAAAGAGAGCTTTTTATGAGCTGTGTTTTGGTTTCTGGTTCTGGCAGAAACGCAGATATGAAAAATCAGTTTAGCATTCGATCTCGAGGGAAGGCTGATCTCAGAGCAGATGAGACAACACACTTTTCTAATTAGCCCTCTTCCAAATATTACTCCAATGAGTCTTCCCGTCTTGGCTCTTGTTGCATCAAACCGCAATGACTTTCACATGTCTTAACATATGTGCAGTTATATACGAAGAGTTGTGTAACTGTAGAAAACATGAGTTTGGGGGGTCATTTAAAAGATGATGTAATTCCTTTCTCTGTGAATTAGGATCATCTTCAGAGTTGAAATCTCACTGGCTCTATATGGTTTAGTATAACCCATTAAAATTAGATCAAAGGAGGGCACCGCAACATATTTCATCAAGGATCTCACTTGAGAATAGACCACTTCCTTTCCTAACGCTGTTTGCACAGGTGAGAAATCTGCAAGCTAGGCACCGATCCCATGATTGCTGTTACCTCAAGAAATCCTGCTTCCAACACAAACAGCGTCCATTGTGATGTTCAGAAATCTGAAGTTGAAAACTGCGGCAAGCCCTTAGCATGACCTGCATATTCTGGCCAGCGTTCTCCTCTGTGTTACTTATGGTCTGTTTTGCCGTTTCAGAGCGCGCTGGCTGTGCGCTGGCCCGTCTTTTGTTGACTGTGTTATAAAAACATCTTCCTCCCACGCCGTTCCAGAAAGAGCTTTTCGAGAGCATTCATCACTCTCCTTCAGGATAAAACAAAGTTATTAGCTTAGCTTTTCTCTGGAGGAACACAACCAGCTTTTTTAAGATGGGTCATTTTATTAAAAACAATAAAAGTCAGTCCATTTGAGTTGTTTTTTCTTGTCTAACAAGGAGAGTTGGGACAAATAGGTCATAATATGTGCCCTCTAGAACCTTGCGTTCTTCAAGTGAACGACGCATTATTGTTCATCCCAAAGACGCACAAAAACACTTTCAAGGACTTTTTCATGAACTGTTCCCATCTGGTGGAATGACCTCAACTCAGTCCGAGCAGCCGAATCCTTTCCCATCTTCAAGAATCAGCTAAAAACTCATCTGTTCCATCTTTACTTCACCCTCTAACTCTAGCACTCTCTATTCTCATTTTATTTTATCTATATGTCTTTTTATTTAAATAAAAAAATAATAATAATCTGTACTGCATTAGGCTTGTAATAGCACTTGCACGTTGTTGCTCTTTTGTTGCGTTTGATTGCTTCTTATGTCCTCATTTGTAAGTCGCTTTGGATAAGTGACTAAATAAATAAATGAATAATATGTGCAGTAATTGTCAACTTTTATTTTGTTTTAATATACACTACCATTCAAAAGATTGGAATAATTTACATTTCTTTTATGTTTTGAAAGATAAAAGTTGCATTGAAAGATAAATCTCATCTGCTCACAAAGGCTGCATTTATTTGATCAAAAATATAGTATAATATAAAATATAGGTTTCAATTTAATTTATTTTGATTTCTGTAAAAAAAAAAAAAATTTGAAATTTAGATTTCTGGAAGATAATGTGACACTGAAGACTGGAGTAATGATGCTGAAAATGCAGCTTTGCCAATACAGATATAAATGACATTTTTAAATATTTTAAAATAGTAAGCATTTATTTTAAATAGTCACAATGTTACAGTTTTTACTGTATTTTTAATCAAATAAATGCAGTCTTAGTGCGTGATAGAGAGGTAAGATTTAGGAACGCAATTATTCCAAACTTTTGACCGGCTGTGTTGCAAGTTTTGTTTGATACACATTTCAGCAAAAATCTAGTAACTGATTTTATTTGTAATTTTCTGTTTTCTCCCCTTTGTCTTCATGAAAATGTCCTTTTGGTCTCTCCCCATCGCTAGCACTTATTTCCGTATAAGAGCAAATATGCAGATTTGATCCACAAATTCGATGCAATTACTTTTCATTTATTTTCTTTCTATGTATTTTCAGATTTGAACTACTTATATAATATATTGTTGAAACACTCTACATTGTGTTTCAACTCCATATTTTTCCTTTTTTTTAATAGATAACATTTCATTATACACTCTCCAAGAAAAAGTTCAAATGCATCCAATTTATAATTTTATCTTATATTTTGTTATCTTTATCAGTAGAGGATGATTGTAGCATCAACCCTATTACCATGACTGTATATTAAACATTACGTTTCACAATCTTGAGCACAAGGGTGGTAAATTAAATTTTACCATTTAAAAAAACGTTCAACCTTGTTACTGTATGACACAATGCATAATCACTTCATTTGAAATCTTACAGAAATGTACTTTAAAATCACCTCGTCAGACTGCTAATGGCACCGGTTTCATAGAACGAGCTAGTTACTGTTATGTCTGGCTTTCAGACCAAACATGTTACATCAGCCAGGGAATGCGATTTAACAACGCAGAGCCTATTTCTGCAGCATGTTTCATCAATTAGTCAAACTGACTCAAGCACAGATCAGTAGACTCAATTAGCTCATTTCCCATTTGTCATCCAGCACTAATGAATTACCACAGTTTGCCTCTCAGGGGCAAAGACGGGAAATGACCAGCTGGCATAAACCATTTACAGCTGCGCCTCAGGGGAAAAACAATAGGGGACAAAATTAGATGACTTTGCTAAGTTGAAAGCATCGATAATTAATTGGAAGAATTCTCAGTTGGATTGATCTGATGCATTAAAGGCAGAAACATCCCATTTACTGATCGTTTGACCTCTTTCTCCTCAGGTCAGGAAGTGTCAAACACCACTGGCATGAAATCTACAATTTTGTGGAACATTTGGCTGAGAAATTCACCAGGTACTAAAGCATCTCTTGAGGAAAAACAAACAAATGCACTGAGCCACACTATTGGACTCAACGGAATGGCATGTTTTTGTTGACATTATCCAATTGCGTAAGATTTCCGAAGTAGGTCATGGATGATTTTACAAATGCATTTTATAAATTATAAATTGTAACCATTTCTGGTCTGTCTTTCATTATCTCTCAGTCCAATGCTGCGAATGTCCTTCATCGTGTTCTCAACCTCAGGAAACACAATCATGAGACTCACAGAAAACAGGTGCGGAAAGACACTTCTTCTAGTGCTGGACCTTTTTGTCATTTATTTCATTCTACTCATTTTTAATTTTTTAATTTTTCAAAGGGAGACCATAAGAAAAGGCCTTAATGCTCTCAGACGAGAGATCCCAGGCGGAGACACATTTATGCATCTTGGTCTAGAAAAGGTAAAATGTTCAAATTAAATATGTTTATCATTCAAATGTACTTATTTTAATGTCTTTTAACAATATTATCTAAATTTATTCACAGGCAAATGAGCAAATACACCAGGAAAACTTTGGTAGGTTTACATTAATGACAAGTCAAGTCATCTTTATTTGTATAGCGCTTTTTATATTACAGATATTTAGTTTCAAAGCAGCTTAACAGTAATAAAGAGGAACATAACAGAATCGATGATGCAAACGTCTTCAATAAATTCTGCAGTAAAGCAAGTCTAAAAAGGCAATAGTTTCATTATTCAATCTGAAGTGACAGTTCTACCAAAAATGAAAATTCTAAACAATCATAGTGTTTTTGTCCATTCTATAAAAGTTAATGGCTACCATCAACCAACATTCTTCAAGATGTGTTGTGTGTGTTTAACAGAAGAGGGGAACTAATACAGTTTTGGAGCAACTTGAGTAAATGATGACAGAATTTTCAATATTTTGTGTGAACTGTCCCTGTAAGTCAGTTCATTATTGATTCAGTCAGTTCAATAGCTGTGTGAAATATCTCTACAGAAGACGGTAGTATCATTATTCAGCTCTAGTCAGTTTAATGATAATTCCATTAAACTCTATTACAGTTTGTTCGGCGACACTTTATTTGGTAACACTTTATTTTAAGGTGTCATAATACAGAGTATGATTTAATTCATGTAAGTACAACAGCTACTACTAAGTACTTAATTAGGTAATTACTCTGTATCATGACACCTTAAAATAAAGTGTTACCGTTTGTTCTTACCTGACAATCTTGACTCCACTTTGTAGGAACTGCAAGTGTCATAATTGCACTGACGGACGGTGAGCTTCAAGAACATCAGCTGATAGCAGCTCAACAGGAGGTAACATGATGTTCAGCATTCAGTCTGCAGACATTTAGAAATCTAAAAATGTATGGTTTTTAATTATGATTGCATGATGTCTCATCAGGCAGCACGAGCTCGGACATTGGGTGCAATCGTGTATTGTGTCGGCGTTAAGGACTTCAATGAAACACAGGTAATGATGATCTTTTGTTGATGTTTTTAAAGGCCTATTTGTCTTGCATTAAAGCAGCAATAATTACTAACAAACAATAATGGACTCTCTTCCTCAAGAATGCACTTAACCAGAGAATGTTATTCTGTGTCCACAATGCACTTTATATGGAGGAAACTGATCAGATCAACCAATCGACTCTCAGATGAGCTGTAAATAAACATTGGTTTGTCCTGTTCTAGCTGGCTACCATAGCGGACACCAGTAAGCATGTATTTCCGGTCTTGGGAGGATTCCAGGCGCTGAGAGGAATGATTGACTCGGTAAACTGAAGCATTTGGCTCTATGGAAGATTTTTTTAAATGCATATAGTACAGATGCACGTTCCTTACTTTAAGCTGAAGTGTGGGGTTTGTTCAGTGGTACTTCTATCCAAGCATCTCCAAAAATTAAATTCTCTCATCGTTTACTTACCATTTAGTTTTTTTGGTTAATCTTTAATATACAGATGAAGAGAGGTTAATGAGAGGTTTCTATCTCTTCATTGAAAGTCCAGATAAACAAAACTTAAGATCCAAACTGTTCATAAAGTCATTGTAAAATGAATTCATTTCATAATTAAAAGCCTAAATTAAATATTTTTATTATATAATGCAATTGCATCTCTTCACAAGTCTTGGATTAAACTTATCGATTCATATGGATTCATTTGTGTAATTAAGTTTTATAGGTTTTGAATGACTTGACAGTGATTAAATGATGACCAAATGTTTATATTTACATTATTTAATATACAGAGACAACTATAAATATGGCTTTAATAATAGTTGATTAGTACACATATAAGTAAATAAATATATTTTGTAAATGTTTTTTACATTTAATAAAAATACTTACGAGAAAATACTATTTCAGGTTATCTGCTTCCAAATGTAACATTTAATTAATTGTGTTACTTGCTGTATCTTTGTAATTATTTGTGAAATTTACAAGCAATTTTTGAGTGAAAACTAGTCAATCCTAAACCAATTGTCTTTAGTGTAGTTTGAATTTGAATAATAGATATGAATTAAATATTTTCTGTTTTTAGATCATCAAAAAGTCTTGCATCGAGATCTTGGCAGCGGAGCCATCCAGCGTATGTGCAGGAGGTATGAAAATAAATAAATTACATACATATATATATATGTGTGTGTGTGTGTATTTTTTAGAAATTTGTGTGTGTATGCACTGTATATACTGTATGCATATATATATATATTTATATATATATATATGCAATGGTCATTCCACTTTCAATTGTTTTGTACATAAACCCTCATTTCTGTTCATATACATGTCTCTCTGTGGATTATGTATGTGCCATAAATCTTTTTAACTCTGTTACACTTGATGAGTGATTTCCAAAACGTCACTCTTTTGGACTAGATTCCCATTCAAACATTACCGTTGCACATCAACAGATGTATAACACTTATGTCATTGTGGTTTTACATTACCCAGCATTCCTTGAGCTCTGATGATTTCAGTAGGAAGACATTGACCCATGTGCTGAAAATACAGTTGCTATTTCTGAGGGAAATGCCATCATTTATCAGCATTTTTGAGCAGCGTCTGTGGGAATCTGTGCTTCAGAGTCGTTTCAGGTGGTGGTGAGAGGGAATGGGTTTCGACACGCCAGAAACATTGACCAGGTCCTGTGCAGCTTCAAAATCAACGACACAGTCACGCTCAGTGAGTGCCTCTCAGAATGACAAGCCAGCGTTTCTAGCTGCTTTAGAACTCATTTGTGACCCTGGACCACAAAACCAGTCTTAAGTGTCTATTTTTCAAAACTGAGATGTATGCATCATCTGAGAGCTGAATAAATAATCTCTCCATTGATGTATGGTTTGTTATGATAGGACAATATTTGTCTGAGATACAACTATTTGAAAATCTGGAATCTGAGGGAGCAAAAAAATCTAAATATTGAGAAAATCTCCTTTAAAGTTGTTCAAATGAAGTTCTTAGCAATGCATATTACTAATCAAAAATTAAAACATTTTATCCTTCTGTTTACAGACGAGAAGCCTGCGAGTGTCGAAGACACGTTCTTGCTGTGCCCTGCGCCTGTTATTGATGAAGTTGGAAAGTAAGTGTGAGGTCTGCCATGCATTAGGCCGTGTTTATGATCCGTGTCAAAGGTCACATTCCACTTCCTGCGCAGCTCGCTGCTTTAGCTTTGAGGTCATGCAGGCGGTTCATGGCTTTCTTTGTCCTGTCAAATCTGAAGAATCACAGCTTTACATGATGTCAGCGGCCCTGAGGAGCCATTAAAAGCAGAAATCATTGTGTTCATCACTCCCACTCTCTCTTTGTTCCTCCTCCATTATTTGATTCTTTCCCTTTACTGCTCCCATAAACCTTCAAGGATCCATATTTTCTCCCCCGCTTCTGCTTTCCATTCAACAGTGATACAGCGTATTAGGTGCAGGACTGTTTGTTATAAAGTCATTTTTTAAGTATGGCTGAAAAGGAAAACTATTTTATAAAAATAAAAAAAAACTATATATTGAATGAAATCTAGTGCACTGCTTAGGCATCACAATATTATAATCTATAACATTACAATTGAAAGTGTTAAAATTTTAAAAGTGTTAAATATTAAATATTACCAATATTACAATTCTTCTGATCAGAATTTAGAACTTTTGTGTTCTAATAAAAACATTTATTTTTAGGACTAAACCTCATGATCTCTTTAGCTCTTCACACGTCCTAAAGCCCGATCACCAGTTCGTTTCTCTTCTCTTCTCGCCTTCATCTTGTCTTCTGTGCCATCCTCCATCAAACAGTCCATGCCATTTCTTTTATCTCGCTGTGATTTATGTCAACACTTCCTCTGAGGCTCTTCTTGTATAAAAGATCATTTCTCAAACAGTGAGACTCTCACGCTAGAGCTTTTGGTGCAGACTGAGTCCATCAGTGTTCGTTTGGTGTGAAAGTGTACTCAGTTTGACACCATGTAAATGAACAGAGTCAAAGAACCACCCCAAACTTTACTTTTCCTCTCAGTAATGATTGTGTGGTGAAACATCAGGCGGTTCATCATTATATTTTTGCACAGAGGAATGTGAAGCTAATCTGAAGTAGATGCTCTCCATCAGAGAAAATGGTCTTATCTGTCAGAAACGCAGACTTGGCCTCTGTGTGTCGGGAGACAAACCTCGGCGAGAATGCTGAGCATTTGAAAAGCTGTTTTTATCAAATGTTTGAGACACTAGACAGCTGACCTCAACAAAACTTAACCAGCACCCTGTAGAGCTCTGTGAGGCTGCCAGTTATGGTCTGCAAGGCATTTTTCATACAACTAAACATCTTTGTGTAAAAAATGTAAGAGAAATCTAGCGGGGTTGTTTTTGGCACACGTCTCTCTGAATCCGTTGGTTTGGGTTTCTGCTTTTTTGGATCCTGCTGTGCAACGTTACAGGATTTGCTGGCTTTCAAAGTGACAAATATGGGTATGAAAACTGATGTTTGTTTCTTGCGCTTCAGGGTGGTGTACCTGCAAGTCAGCATGAACGAGGGTCTGTCGTTCATCACCAGCTCCGTTCACATCACTACAACTGAGTGTGTAAGTCTGAATACAAACACAGCATCACATCCAGCACAACTACAACACAAACTACTAAATATTAAATCTCATTCATTTTGAGGTTTGAGAATTAATTTTACATCCTGAAAAATGGGATAGTTTCTTAATATTTAAATCTTATTTTGCCATGTAATATTCCTTAATTGTACACAATTTTACAATGAATTTTTACAGTATTTAAACATTATTTTACCATACCGTATTTATTCATTTACACCAATTAAAATGTTACTAACAAAAGTGCATGCAATTTTTTAAATAATATTTAGAGGCCAAACCCCAAAGGGGCCATAGCTCCTATTGCATTTGTGTGTGTTCTTTATTATTATTCCTCCACAATGGGAGTCTATGGCAGCCCTATGAAGGGAACCTAGGAAAATGATCAAATTTGGCACACTTGTAGTGATGGCCATGAATAGTGATCTGACCAACTTTGGGCTTCCTAGGACCAACTCAGTTCAAACAATCCCTTTTCAAGCGGTTATAACTTTTGAACCCTTTGTTCTAGAAAAATGAAACTTAGTCCACCTGATTACTCTGCTCATGCTGATCACAATCAATGGCTTACATTATGACTCCACCCATTACAGTAGCAGTCATTTTGAAAAGTACAGTATTCAATTTTTTCACTACTACTCCTTCTTCTAAATTGGTCCAATTCTATGATCTTTGGACCGAGCCGCATAGAAATGACAGAACATAACTTTTTGACCTAGTGGTGAAGAAAGGTAATGATGTTGTGAACTTAAGGAGGTTGACCCGAAATTCCTTCAGAGCCTGTATCTTGGCCAAACTTTGAAAAAAAATGATAAAAATGAAACTTGGTACGCTTCATCAACACCATGATCTGAGGGTCCATGCCAAAGTTGGGGACAGTGCCACCTACGGGTCATGAGATACCAAAAACTTTTGAACAGTTAGTCAGAATCATAATCTTGGTATCTTGGGAACAGATTTACTAAACAGGGCAAATTAGCGTGAAAGAGCGTATTTCCAAAACAACGCCGATGGATGTGGAAATTCATGCAGGTGATTTACTGACAATGCCCAAATTAAAGAACACAGATGCACCATCTCATTTGCATATCAGCCAATGCAATATACCAAGCGCAGTGCAAATTAGCATTGTCACAAATACGCACAGATGTATATTTGTTAAATATTACAATTAAAATTGCAATGAGCACACACAATTAAATATTCAATAGCAACCTATATATACAGTATATATTTGTGTATGTATATATATATATATATATATATATAACTATAGTAATAGTTCAAATAGTAGTTTAATGTAATAATAATAATAATAATAATTATTAAAAACCCTCTCATCCAATAATCAGGATTTAGAACTGTCTCGTGGTTCCTTTAGCTCTCCACATATTAAACTGTTTCCTCACTTACATTTATTTTCCTCAGAATGTTTTTAGGTGTCACACTTTAATTACTTTCATTAAATCAAAGTAGTTGCTATATACTAAATATAGCTATTATATTTGATTGTAATTATGCTACATTATAAATCATTGGAGAGTTTTGGGTGGTCTTTAGTTGGTAACCCCTTATTTTCTTTGTATTCTCCTCTCCTCACGTTCAGGTCGTCCCCTATCATCATTTTCTCTTCACGAACCCCTTCCCCCCCAAACACACACACACACACATCAAGGGCCAAACCGCAGACAAAGCCCCAGAACGATCCGTCTCTGATTCTCACTGCGCAGGCTTCAGGCCATGACCACAGAGTTACTTTTATGAAGCATTTCTTCTCCAAATACTTCACAAATGCACTGTGCGCTTCCCGTTCTTTTCACATTAGGTTACACAGTTTTTGGTGGTCATAGCTTGTCTTTAGATGAAAATGCCCGCCCGTTATTTTTAAAAGATCGTTTCACATTTTACTGGCAAAAATGACATGCAAATTTTCGATATTTAAACATTACTTTGTGTTGTCATTAATTTTACAACGTTTTACCATAAAAGTAATAATATAATAATATGAAATATTCATTAATTTTCCACCATTTTACATCTCTGTCTTCCTCAATGTTTCCCTGTTTCTCTGTCTTTTTCTGTGCAGTTTGACGGCACCATCCTCCTGATCACCCTGCTGGTGCTGTTTCTATTGCTGGCTCTGCTGTTCATGTGGTGGTTCTGGCCGCTTTGCTGCACTGTAGTAAGTCGTCGCCTCGTTTACTGTAAATATCAGTCTTCATACGTTCTCACAACACATCTTCCAGTACTGTGTTATTCTGGGAGCCAAAGGCGGTAAAGACTAAAGTTGAGTGATTTAAGGTGGAAAATTGGTCAATTTGTCTCAAGCGAGGTCATGATTTAACATGCTGTTCTGTTTTATGTGTATAATGTGACTTGTGTTTGTGGTTATGTGATTATTTGACACATCTTTCCACAGGTGATAAAGGAACCTCCACCTCCTCCACCTCCAGAGCCAGTGAGTTACAGCTTTATCTGCTACTAAAGCATTAAATATAACAGATGGCGCACATTGATAAATATTTATGGGTCTTTAGTAGACCAAAGCAGCAGTCTCAAGGGTGTGTGTGTCTGTGTATATATATATACATGTATATATATATATTAGTGGTCAATCGATATATCGCCACGGTCGATATATCGGCCGATATTTGGTATTTTTCAAATATCGGCATCGGCTGTTAAGTTTTTCTGTTTAGCCGATGCATTCTAGGTGGGACTTTTATTTTGACGGCGCTGAGAGTGTCGGCACCTGAGCACACAGGACTCACATTCTTCCTCTTGTTCGCTGTCATCGTTAACAGTTCTGTCTAATAGAAGTCTGTCTAATAATCAGATAGAACGGTTAAACAAAGGGATTAAATGTGTACAAAAAGTATTACAACGATTACTTTTGCATTATTAGTAACAGAAAGGCAAACATCATAATACTTCCTCGTTTGCTGTCAGTTTTCAGCAAATACGCATTTATATCATTTAAACAAGTCTTTGCATGACTAATGACCATTTAATGTTACAAACTTAGTAGAATCCAGTTGTGAGATCTTGTGAAGTGTGCATTTGTTCTATTCTTTCATCTGTTAAGGGTGATTTCTGATGACAGCGCTGCTCTGTGCAATTGTTGACTGCGTCTTACAAGCTGTTGTTGAAAGTAAAAATAACTTCCTTGTTTATGTGTGTGTGTGTGTGTGTGTGTGTGTGTGAGAGAGTGTGTGTGTGTGTGTGTGTGTGTGTGTGTGTGAGAGAGAGTGTGTGTGTGTGTGTGTGTGTGTGTGTGTGTGTGTGTGTGTGTGTGTGTGTGTGTGTGTGTGTGTGTGTATGATATTATGATATTACTTTTCATAATATACACATTTTGCCCATTTCATATATTTATTTTATAAAAACACATTTTTGGAAGGATAGGAGGGATGCATTTTTTAAGTTTTCAGTCTTCTGTGTCTCAATCTGCTCCCTAGTTCAGTAGTAAGTACACTACTTAGTGAGGTCAGCCATGTTGTTTTTGTTAGTAGCTTACAGTAAGCGTGACTGTGGTTTAACTACTATAAATAATGAGTAGCATGTTGCTCGAAAAGGTACAGTTTCAAATCAGATCAGATCAGCTATCTCGTCTTCTGTATTCAGTAGCAAAACCCATGTCAACATCTAAACCACAGCAGAGTTAGAAGGAACTGAACTTTCTTAGTGTGAGATTCATAAAGAGACTTTAATGAAAACCATCAGATGATTTTGAGTGTAACAACATCAACATGTCAAAGAAGCGCTGGCAGATGTTTCGTACCTCCCGTGCTTCTGCAAATGATGCGAGATGTTTTTGGTCTTCAGGAGTCAGATGATGAGGATGGGATGCCAAAGAAGAAATGGCCCACGGTGGACGCCTCGTATTACGGCGGTCGAGGAGTCGGAGGCATTAAACGAATGGAGGTGGGGTTCCTCAAAAGAGGAGATGCAATGTGTCGTGATTATTATTGAAATAACAAATTCATAACACTCTCTGAACTTCACTAAATACAATGTAGCTGTTGGAAGAATAATTGTCTTGTAGTGATTATATACATCACCATATATGCTCACCAAGGCTGGATTTATTTGATCAAAAATACAGTAATATTGGGAAATATTATTACAATTTAAAATAGCTGTTTTCTATGTGAACATATTGTGAAATGTAATTTATTTCTGTGATCAAAGCTGAATTTTCAGCATCATTACTCAAGTCCAAAAAAAAAAAAAGTCATTTTAAATTGCTAGAGGTCTCCTAGAAGTGAAATATCAAAACATCTCAGAAGGAAACCGAAAACTGAAAGGCATGCTTTTTGCATTTGCTGAAGCTCTGTAACAGGTTTCAGAAGATATGATCTGATGTTTTTGTCTGTGGTCCAGGTTCGCTGGGGAGGGAAGGGCTCTACCGAGGAGGGAGCCAAGCTGGAAAAACCCAAAAACGCTGTCATAAAGATGCCCGAGCAGGAGTTTGAACCCTTTGATCCCAAGCCCAAAAAACCAAACAGGAAGCCAGCTCAAGACAGGAAGTGGTATTCTCCCATTAGGGTAAAGAAGCTTTGTCACTGTCATTGTTTACTGAAGTTGCTGGTGTTCAAAGCACATTGTAAGTGTTATTATCTCCTGTTCAGGGTAAACTCGACGCGATCCTGGCTCTTTTCCGACGTGGATATGATCAAGTTTCACTTATGAGGCCACAACCGGGAGATCATGTGAGTATCTAGATGATCAAAGAGTCTTAACGGCTTAGCATTATCTTTCATCCAGAAGTATAACGTCAAACAAACTCCTCCAACAACAAACAGTCTGACCGAAAGCTTTCAAGGCGTTTGAAGTCCTGTGGACTTTTTGACTCATTCCTCTTCGCCTCGGCCAGACGTTTCCTTACCTTTCATTTGTCAGCCCGGACCAAACTTCATAGGCACAGCTCGCCACCTGCGTCAAATCAGTAGCCATAAAACTGAAATAAAACACAAACGTAGATGCTTTCCAGACAGTCCGACTCTTACATATGCAGAGCAGCCACATGGTTTGACTTCTCGATGTCAAATCGCAGGTTATCGGATCTGATTTAGAGTTTTCACACAAGCGTTTTGAGATGAACTGTCTCCAGGTGTGAGTTAAACCGTTTAATGTGTGTATAAGAAAAAAGTTTTTTAACTAGAATTCCATGTTTAAGAGCATCTGCCAAATTTAGCAACCAAGGAATCATTAAGCCATTCATAATCAATGCATACAATGGTTCTGGTTGAGTTTTTGAGCCGGCTGGTTTTAATCGCCTCGAGCGAAAGGTTGCATGACGCAAAGGAATGGTTTTCACCTCCTCGTCCTGTAATGCCTGGGCCTCTCCGCTGCTCTGTGGTTTGTGACGAGAGGCCTGAAAAATGCCCAGACTGACTCTTTTCTCTCGCCCTCGTTCTTTCTGAGTATGGAAAACAAATGAAACGGGCATCATTTCCTGTCTAAAATTGCATTAGGAGGACATAAAATATATCCAGCAGTGCTTCTGCTGTGAAAGAAGAACGCGCAGCGTCGCCATAAGTTGAAAACAAGGTCATAGCAATGCTTTTACTCACATAATGCAATTTTTCTTTCTTAAACGAGCAAATTCCTGTCACTTTCACTCTGTCTGTACTTTCCTCACAGGTTTTGGCTTTGCCTTGTGTGTTTGGAGTGGAAACCAGCACTTCTTCCAGGGTTTAATGTTGTTTCTGGTTGGTTTGTGTGTGCATATGTCTTCTATAGTGTATCATTATCTGTGCTCGGCCTGTTTTTCTCATTTGTTCCCTGGTTAAGCTCTCTTCCTCATGCCTCTGTGTCCCATAATGCACAGGGATCAGCTTTCCTCTGACGTCCAAGCTTTAGGCTTGCGTTCTCCCCCTCCTCCATCACTCTGGTGGAGCTCATGCACACATCAGACAACTACCACATTGTCTTGAGACTTCCTTCAGACTGCTTTATGACCCCAGCTAGAACTGCTGATGTGTCAGGAGGTCATTTTCCTCAACAAACAGCCTTAGAAACACCTACTTCACCCGTCGTTATGTGGCCTTTTAACATTTAACAACTCATGTGACTTTCATAATGTGTTCATAAAGCTGTAGCTCAGGACTTGAGTTCATCAGGATGTTCGGATGCTGAAAATAAGAGAGATTGATGACCTCAACCGAAAAGGAAAAAAGGAAAGAAAAGGGGGAAATGTTTCTTTGGAATAACAAGCACTTATGAATCATGCACAATAAGGCCAGGAATATTAGTTAGGTAAATCAAAATAGTTTTGATTTCATTGTATTACATTTGAAAGAAACAATTTTTTGTATATTTAAGTACCAGAATAATATTTAAAAAAAATGAAAACAAATCAAGAAAATAGTTTTGATTTCATCTTTGAATGCAGTGATTATATTTTGAAAAGAATATTAAATATGTATATATTTAGGTACATTTTCTGCTTTTTAAACACAAAATCCAACTAATTGTACATTTAGTATTCTTTTCATATGTAATATAATGAATATAATATTATTTGTCACAATATAAAAGGAAAATGAGTTGTGAACTGCACACAATAAGACCAGGAATATTTATCATGTAATATTAATATTTATTAATAATATTTGATTTCATCTTTGATTTTGATTATTGTATTTATTTTATAACACACACACAGTATATACAGTATATATACATATATATATATAAAACATATGTATATAATTATTTAATATTCCATTCATGTGCAATATAATAATAAATATAACTGTAATAATATAATACTATGTGACATTATGAAAGTAAAATGAGCTGTAAATTGTGCACAGTAATACCAGAAATATTTATTAAGTAATTAGTACATATATGCTCATGTTTTATTCATTTTTATTAAAGATTTAATTGTTTTAGTACATCAAATCAAACTTAAAGTGAGAAACGTTGTCATGGCAGCTAGCTGAAATAAAAAAGTTACACTTATATTGAAAATCATATATTTATTTTTTTAAATATACATTTAACATTTCGTTTATTTAAAGTAACAAAAAAGTTTTAGTTTTTAACGATAAAAACCCTGGTTTAAAGGTGTCCAGGCGGTTCGAGCAGGGTTTGGGGTTATAGAGGACTTTCAGAGTCTTTCCATGATGCATAATTTACCATTCTGGGTGATTTCATCTGTGGTTTTCACAGAGCTCCAGCCAGTTTGCGAGATCATGTGTGTGTGTGTGTGTGTGTGTGTGTGTGTGTGTGTGTGTGTGTGTGTGTGTGTGTGTGTGTGTGTGTGTGATTTGGGCGTCATTGCTGCACATTCTGGAAAACGGGAGCGAGTAATGCTTGTGCACTAGAAAGCATCCAGCTTCAGCAGATGAGCTCAGCGATGTGACGCGCTTCTCCTTCTCTCCTCAGGGTCGATGCATCAACTTCCAGCGAGTCAAAGAGGAGGCGGCGGCGGCGGCGGCCAAAGCTCCTCCTCGAGCCCAGAGCCCAGCTCCACCTCCTCCAGACTACCAGCCCGTCCCCAGCCCCGACAGCACACCTCCAAACAGAGGACCGCCGCTGCCCCAGCCTCCACCCGGACCTCCGCCCGCCCGCATCCCACCCGGTCCCCCGCCGACCCGAGCCCCGCCAAGACCCTGAGAGAAACACCCAGCCCCTCAGTGCAATCCATCCTACAGCCAAACCAGCCCAGCTTAACAAAAGTGCACTTCCAGAATGTACTTAAAGTGCTCCATTTCCTGCGCACTAATTTTTATACTTAATATACTAAAAATTATTCTTTAGTACTTCTTAAGATAAACTTAAAAAAGTGTACTCAACTGTGCTATTTTGGGACACCGTGAATATGAATTAAAATTACATTTCATCAATTAGCAGATGCTTTTATCCAAAGCAACAATAGAAGCAATCAAAATCAACAAAAGAGCAATAAAGTGCAAGTGCTATGATAAGTCTCGGTTACCCAACGCTGTACAGGTAGCAAGTATATATATATATACATGGAAAAAACAAGCAGTTATAAGTGCAAGTGATAGAGGGCCAAGGGTTTTTTATATGTATATATATAAAAATAAAAACAAATAGATAAAATAGAATTAGAATAGAGAGTGCTAGAGTAAGAGGGTCAAATAAAGATGGAAGAGATGTGTTTTTAGCCGTTTCTTGAAGATGGCTAAGGACTCATCCATTGTGTATCCTCGGTGCACTTACACACAGTTTCTCAGGAGCTTTGCAGGAGGTTTCTTGAAGCGTCTTGGAGACACAGTTCTTCTGGATTTAGTCTCAGTTTGTTCTGTTTCTTCATGTTATTCCAGACAAACTGGATGATGATCAGATCACATCTCAAAAATCTCACTGGATTATTACAATTAATGGCAAAATGAATGTATGGAAATATAAACTGATATTTGCTACTGACAGTCGACAGTTACTGTATTTAGTTACCACTTGTAGTACACTTGAACCATCTTTCAGACACTTATACACAAGTGTACTACAACTAAATACATTTCTTAAATTCAGAGACAGAAAGTGTATTTCAGTTCATATTCACTAAATAGCACAGTTGAGTACACTCTTAAGTTTATCTTAAGTACTAAAGAATCATTTTTAGTATATTAAGTACAAAATTAGTGCGCAAAAATAGAGCACTTTAAGTACTTTATAGAAGTGTACTTTTTTTTTTAACCTGGGAAACCAAAAAAACACGCGTGCTATTTATCGCTCAGCTTCGATTAGGATGTGCTGTGTCGTTTGTTGCTGGACAGCAAAAAAAATGTAAGAAAAGCAAAAAGAAATAACTGTCGTGACAAAAATTCAACTACTGAGTTTTGCGTACGCAGATTAAGAGAGACGTTTTTAGCTTTGTGCTCCTGGTTCCCGTTGCGTTCATGTACAGTGTTTTAAAGCACATATGAATCCTATGAGCTTCTGAAATCATGTCCAAAGTAACCAGTATTAGATGCTATGTTATATTGTTAGTATTTCGATTTGTTTAAGCAGTGTTGAGTCACAGTCGTTGAGTTACAGGTTCTCTCAGGTGAGTCTCTGATCCTGTACGAGGGGAAATCATCGCAGGTCAAAATGTAAGAGGAATGCAAGTGATGAACGCGTAAAGGCAGGGTTGGATGGTTTCTTTTACTGTAGATTGATGATTATTGTCTTAGTATGTCACAAGTTTCTTCGTTTAGGCGCAGCTGATGTGCAGGGTTTGTCTTAAATCACGCAGTTGCTGGAATTCTGACAGATTCTCGAAGGTGCAAAAGTGGATTTAAGAACGGTTTCGGTTTTATCACGGATCTTTATCTGCACTGAAAAAATGGTAACCTTTTAATGGTGTTGTTCAAATCACAAAATAGTGTTTAGCGTCACTGTATCAACCTAAATACATGCATTTATACCAACCAAAGTCATTTTTATGGGGTAAAAGTTGCTCTTTAAGGTAACAATTTCTGGTTACCACTTTTTACAGTGTGGGTGAATGTCAAGAAAATATGTCCAGGTCACATTTCACACCTAAATGAAAAGAAAAGATAAAAAGAAAGAAAGATTTTTTCTATGATGACATTATTTCCATGTCAGTTAAGAGCATTTAGGCCCAAAATTCTCATTACCGTATTGCATCAAGAATCATTTTTTTGTAATTACCATTATTCTCAAGTGTTTTTTTATTAGATTATCAGTATCGTAATACAATATTTATATCTGCATATATTGAAGGAAGTACAACAAATATTACTATGATGTATAAATACTAAATAGAATTTTTTTTTTTGTTTTTTTTTTACTTTTTTTTTTTACATTAAAATAATGTTTTTGTGTGTTTTTTTTTGTTTGTTTTGTTATTGTGTTTGTTTGTTTGTTTTTTGCATTATGGTAATGAGAATAAAGGGAGCTTCCTGAATGCTAAATCTCTGAAGGAGAGTAATTGTTTCTTCTGATGCAGGCATGTTCTTGATGGGTTTCATGAGATCAGGTTTGTTTATTGTAAAGGTTGAACCTCTAAATGCAAAGTCAGGTCAGTTCTCGTCATGTTTTCTGTATTCTGCAGCTGTACTGTACGTATGTTGATATTCATCTTGTTTCATTTGCGTTTCATCATCAAACATATTGCAACTGCAGGGCAGTTCACAGCATTTAATTTATTATCCCCACGCCTAAAGGAAGGTACTTGAATATGACAAGGTGTCCTCTGTTACAAACAGGACACTGTGCATGAAACCAAAAAACATTCAAATCAAAAAAATCACTTAGCCTCAGATAACAGCCAGTGCCTTCTGTGTGTCGTTTTTTATTTGATTTTTTTTATACGTCATTCAAGTATGATACAGTAGCACTGTTTATACTTTCGTTGTATTAAAGGAAGATTGGTGCATGAATTTTGTTTTCCCGTTCTCCCCATTCTGTCATGAAAGTCAAATAGTGCTCCGCTGTGAACAAGCAAACACTTTCATCTCACCCAGTTATTAAAATTAGGTATAATGTGGACCAAACCAAAGCTATTGATGGCGACAGCTGCAGTATGATGCTATAGGTTTGTGCTTTCGTTTGGATTTGTGTTGTTTTATTTGCTTGTGGCAAACATTGTGATCTGTACTATTCCACAAAAAAGTTGATACCAGAATTATAAATCACAATTATATTGTGTTATGATGTAGTAAGTGTATTAATAACAGTACTGATGCATCTATTGAAAGGCTCATAAAGTTTACTTTTTTCACAGTATTAATAAAGGTCGACTTTCAAGCTTTTACTGCATTTGTCTGGTTACTGGAACGCCTTTGTGTTAAAAGAAGTGTAACCGCTCACAAGACTAAGTTATTAGGATGGAATTAAGCTGCTTTTGTGGCCTTTGGAAATAGTTTGTTTTGTTTAGGATGGATTTTGTGATGCAAAACAATGCATGTAAATATGCACAATCAGATGTGAGCTTGATGGGAGCTTCAGCTCTTCCTGACCCTCAGCAGGTTCATAGTCCACTGAATCTACCTCTGAATCTCTCTGGGTTTCCCAGCAAGGACGCTACAAATCCTGTTCTCATATCTTGTTCTTTTAGACAATAATCCAAGGGAAATTAAAAGTGGGTTTAAGGGTAGATATTGATCAAACAAGGTTTTTTTTCTTAGAATAAGGATATGGAGTTGGTTATATGAAGTAACCTGAAATCACTATATATATAGATGTTAAAAATGTGGGTACGTTTTGTTATGGCGGGGTCAAATTGATGGGATTTAATGGGATTCAATACAATTCACTGAAAATCACACTAAAAACAAAAAAAGGTTAGTCAGAATCAATAGAAAAAATCAAAATGAGTCAAAAACACAAGGTTAAAATAAAAGTTTTATTTTATAATTCAGGTTTTGGTTTATAATGCAAAGACTTTCATGTAATTTTAAATGTGACCAGAGTTATTTTTTTTATCATTAATATACTATTGTAGTTTGTTAATATTTTGAATTAGTTTTTATTTTTAGATTTTAGTTAAACCCTGATTTTTTATTTTTTTTTATAATATGTCTATATTGTTTTTTAATACATTTTAATTTTAGTTCATTTTGTGCTTGTTAGTTTGATACTTCAACTTAATAAATTAAATGTTGTTGTGGCAACTAGCTGAAATATTTACAATTTTATTTCTGATAATTTATGTTTGCTTTACTTCAAGTTATTAATTTTTTCATGGTTTCAGCTTTAGTTAACAGTAATAATAATCCTGATTGTGACTAAAAATATATTTTGTGCAGCAACTATATTTAAATATATATCTATATATATGGCAGTTGGTGGAGGCATCAATCTGCTTCATGGGAAGAACAGCCTGCTGTAGGAAGAGGGTGAACCATGGGAGGGGTTTCCGCTCTGGAATTCTGGGAACACTAGGAATGAGGCGCGTCGAAACACATGATGATAAACTCAGACAGCATCACAGGTGTGAGAACAGCTGCATTCAGAGAGAAAAACAATGACCATTCACACAAAACATGCACTTACTGGCAGGACAATATTTTCTACAGAAGTCTGTTACATTTTAAATAAATTCTGCGAGTCTGATAAGGGCTTTGGGGTTTGGCATCACAACACATAACAAGTCTGCCTTATAAACACACACAAACACTCTCATATTTCTGAAAATCCTAATGGTGCGTCATACAAAGCCCTAACAACCCGTGATTTATGAGCTCTGTGTGTTACACTGAAGATCTGCCCTTGATGCAAAACTGGAAACCATTAAACAGAGATTGTCTTGCTATAGGGAGCCTTAATAATCACATTACAGCCTTGACATCACAGAATAGAGTTGTGCGACACTCAATCGTCGTTTACGGATCCCATAGGAATGAATGAGAAGTGCCGTAAGCTGAATCCCATCTGTCGCAAAACGTCAGTGACTTCTCTTACAAAACAGCATTTTTTTCTTGGTAAACTCAAAAAAATTGTTCAATCCAAAAGTATTGTTAAATGTAAAGCATGTTGAAGATCGGATACAGATACGAAGCACCACACAGATACGTTTCTACATTTATTTACACTTTGATTTGAAGGAAAACTGTGTGGTGCGGCAGACTCAGAACAGCATACACTGTTTGCGTACAGTAGATACTCTCCAAAATGACGCTATAAGATGACGCAGAGGAGACGAATTGTTGAAGAAAGTCGTTATTTTTGTTTTCTTTGCACACAAAAAGTATTCTCGTAGCTTCATAAAATTACAGTTGAACTGCTGATGGATTATTTTAACGATCTCCTTGCTACGTTTCTGGATGCTGATCATGTTAATTCCATTGCTGTCTATGGAGGGTCAGAGAGCTCACGGATTTCATCACAAATATCTTAGTTTGTGTTCTGAAGATGAACGAAGGTCTTATGGGTTTGGAACGACACGAGGGGGAGTAACTAATGACAGAATTTTCATTTTGGGGTGGAGTAACTGGGCTGTTTGCTCTAAAAAGCTGTTTATTCAGCGTAGTGAAGCCTCTCCTCCACTGACATCCATTAAAAACAACGGCCTCTGGTCTCCTTTCCCATGTAGTGCCAAAACATTAGCATTAGCCATTACGCTAAAGGTTGCAGGCTTGCCTTCTAGTGGCTTTTCCATTAAACAACCACTATTTGAAAACGAAACTGTTGTTCCAAAGAAAAGCAAATGGGGAATTCAGGCTTTAAAATGTGACCCTAGACCACAAAACAAGTCATAAGTGTACATTTTTTTAAAATTGAGATTTCATTTGATCATCATAGGACAATATTTGGCTGAGATGCAACTATTTTAAAATCTGGAATCTGAGGGTGCAAAAAAAAAAAAATATTGAGAAAATCACCTTTAAAGTTAAAGTTCTTAGCAATGCACATTACTAATCAAAGCTTTTGATATATTAACAGAAGGAAATTTACAAGATATTTTCATGGAACATGATATTTGCTTAATATCCTAATGATTTTTGGCATAAAAGAAAAATTATAATTTTGATCCATACAATGTATTGTTGGCTATTGCTACAGATATACCTGTGTTACTGATGACTGCTTTTGTGCTCCAGAGACACACATGACAAACAAAGAGAGCTTCCTAGTAATTTAGCTTCTCAAATGTCAGACACGATAGCAGGCCATTCTTTTTTCCGGTCTCTTGCACTATTCCTCCTCCGTCTGTGGTCATGCGCAGCAGGCCGAGCTGTAAATCCCCCCTCGTCTCTGTTTATGCACGGCCTGACCGCGTCCACCGACACTCGCTGATATTTTTCTGCTCAAAAACCCCGAGCCAAGGGAATGTGCTGATTGTCAGGGTTTTTGGAGCCGTTCTCACATTGCAACCCCATCTGAACTTCTCCTGCGCTCCTCTGGCCTGCTGTTTGGATGCCCTTGTCTCCAAGGTAACACACAAAGACACAGATGTTTCTCGGTTAGCCAAAGCAATTTGTGAGGACAGACGGAGCGCAGAAGACAAGTATAGAGAGTGCAGTCTGACGAGACGTTCTGGAGTGAAAACACTGTAATCAAGACATGAATCCAGCAGAAAGCCTTCACCAGGAATGTGAGCGTTTTCATCAATACATTTGCATAATGTCTGGCTTGTCTGGGGTCTATAGATGAAATTACTTTGATACAAGTCTCAGCTTTTTCCTGTGAATAATTACTCTGCTTAATAACAGCGAGTCTTAAAACGTTCTTACATCTCAGCATTGGAAAGGTGTCTTCAGGTGTCTTCTCTGATAATACAAATCCCATGCCATTTACAGACATCAGCTGAGTGTGTTATTTATTGGCATCACTAAAACTCATGGTGCTAATGATAAAAAAAAAAATTAATAAAACAATTCTAAGATCTACAAATCTTTTAAAAATCTGGTTTATCATAACTTAAGTCATAAAGTTTTGCAAAGTTGCACCACATGACATTTTCTCAACTAACCTTGGCTTGTCATAAAAATTGCAAATTATCTGATAAAACCTTGTCAAATTGGGTCATCTGTATGATGTCATTTCCTGTTTTATCATTTAAATTTAATGAACGTAAAAATGTCATGTGGTGTAACCAACAAATATGTACACATTTTAATATTTTCATAAAAGTTTATATATATAAACTAGTTTTTTATATATATATATAAACTAAATTATTTTTAATATTTAAATAGTTTAACAAAGAAAAAATTATAATTGTCACTTTTTTCTACTAATTAAACTTCTAATAAAATATTATGTCATACTAATTCAATGTTTACAAGATTTTCATTATTTTAAAGCATTTTTACACATAATATTAAAAAAGTTGCATCTGACATTTTTGATTTCATGTAAAAAAAAAAAAAAAGTCAAAATGAATTTTAATTCAGAAATTAAAAACATAATCATAGATTAAGCAAATTCAAGCGATTGTATTTATGATCCTAACAAAAATAAACTCTCTCAGATGTTTGCAAACAGAGACTTTGGTGTTTGAGGGTCAGGTTTTTGTGTCTTTGTTCGGGTTTCTGAACTGAGTAAATGCTGAAACTGCTAAGCCATGCTGAGGAATGGGCCGTCATGCAAACGTGGCACCCTCCTCTCCTCCCCTTTACTGGCAGCAGCAGACCGCCGGGGCCCCGGGGCCCCGCTCTCATGTCACCGGCTCTGAGAGATGATGCTGACTCCTGCTGGTCAGAGCAGGCCAGCTGCTGCCCGCTCCAACAGCAGTCTGAGGCCTGACTCAAGGTTTGGGGGTTTGATGAGAAACAATGTTAGACAATATTATAGGAGAACATTTAGAGCTGTTAAACTGGCAAATGGAGGTTTCAAAAAGTATTGAATAAAGGGGTGCCATTAATTTTGGCCAGTGTGTATTAGAGAAAAACATTTATTTCATAATGATATTTCCTCCCATATTAAATTCTTGTTCTCCAATGAAAAGTTAGATTTTTGTGATTTTCTGACCACTTGTGTGTGTGTGTGTGTGAGAGAATTTTATAGTATATTTAGATTTAGATTTACCATTCACTTTCATTATGGAAAATGGCAACCTGGACATTCTGCTAAATATCTTCTTTTATGTTCCACACACATCATACAGAATGAGGATGAGTAAATAATGACAAAATATTCATATTTATTTTCAAAACAATATTGCTGAATGGTATGTTTAAAGTGAAGATATACAGCTCATGTTATGCAACCATGTGCATTTCAGTATGTCAGCAGATTTATTCTGAGAGAATGAAAATAGCTCTTAATGCGGAACAGATGATGTTTCTAGTCATATAAACTATGCAGGAGGTGTCCATCCCATTCAGACGAAGAGTGTTGCTGCATAAATAAATAATATACAATAAAATAAATTAAATCACATATGGAAAGACAGGGTGGTTCTGTGTTTAGAGTATATCCCTAATCATCTTCTTCCAGTGGAGTGACATGTCTGCACAGAGAGGAGTCTGGGATTGCAGCGCTTTACAACACAATTACTGCAGATTTGGCCTCTTGAAGCAGCATGAGGTGCTCACTTAAAATAATTACAGCCAGGAAGCATTAAGGTAAACATTGATCGTCTGACACGACACTGCACCGGTGTATTAGCATTAGTTCAGAGTCTCACTAAACTACTTTAACTAGTTAACTAGAAAAATGTGATGCATGCAATGCAAAACTGGGACTGAGGTGAAAATCAAGTGTTTAAACATTGTTTGCATGTCTGTTTGCTGTTTTTATTAAGCTTAAAGACAAACCTTGTGCAAATTCATCAGTCAACACTATTGAGCATTTTCTCCTTAAAACTGCAGCAAACCAAAAACAGACTTAAAAACGTGCCTGTTTCTTACCGTTACACTCATGTAACCAATCCCATCAACCTTCAGATCCTGGCAAAGGTTTCTATTTACAATGTCTTTTGAGCTATGAAGCCAAACACAGACAGATCTGATCAGAGACAGAGCACTCTTTGTGAGCCTTTTAGACTATAATCCGCTCCAAATTTGAACACATTCACTCACGGATTCATTCTCTGAAAATCATTTATGCAATACTGCAATTTGTCAATTGGGTAGAATTTACTATAATTCATAAGCTAAGGTAGGCAGTTTCTGCACTTATAGGGTCACCTTGCAGAACAACAAAGCATATTTAAAAAAAACTCAAACATCACAGCCCTAACAGCTCTATAAAAGTTAAGGCGAACCATGCGAACCAGTTAAAATAATGCTTAAAAGTGCAGCGGAGCCATACAGCGTTCATGTAGCCCGTAGAGTACCAATTCCAATGCCTACGAAGGTAAAACAAGAACAGGATAGAATGGAGTGGCTGCGTGATTGAAGAGGTCTCTGAGCCCACTCCACTGTGTGCCCCAATGGTGCCAGTCACCAAAAGGAATGGAGACATTAGAATATGTGTCAACCTCAAGCGACTGAATGAAGCCGTCATTCGTGAAAAGTATGTTCTGCCAACCTTGGATGACATCACTTCTAAACTGGCAGGGACGACAGTCTTTTCTAGCCTCGATGCTGCCAGCGGTTTCTGGAAAATACCGCTAGATGACGCCAACAAGAGGTTGACTACTTTTATAACCCCTTTCAAGAGGTCCTGCTTCTGTCGCTTGCCATTCGGCATAACTAGCACTCCAGAGATATTTCAGAAACGCATGAGTGAACATTGAGGGAGTATGCTGCTACATGGACGACATCTTAGTATATGGTCGCACTCGTGAAGAACATGACCATAGACTTGACGAAGTACTGAAGGCTATCCATGCCTCAGGGTTGAAGCTGAAGAAGGAAAAATGCGTTTTTGGTCTGAAAGAATTGGGTTTTGTGGGACATCGTCTCAGTCAAGAGGGCATTAGACCCGACCCAGAAAAGGTCCGTGCCATTCGAGACCTCAGCAAGTTTTCAATTTATACAACAAAAAGTTGAGAAACTCCTACAAAAATAAGTTGAGAGAACTCAAAAATCTGCTAAAGCTGGTCGCCTTAAAATTTTAAGTTGGCTCAATTTAAAGACATCCTATTATTGCATGGCCTACAACAGCAATCAATAATTAAAGTGGGCTATTTAACCTACCCTACCTTTAACCAAGTGAAAGCAGAGCAGGTCTGAGCTGGTGTGATCCAGTGGAGGCGGAGACTAATTAGCATATTCATGAACCCGCCTGTACTAAAGGAGGTGAGGGTGATTTTAAGACATTAGGGAATTATTTTCATGGGAAAAGAGTGTTCTATGAAGTTGCTTTCTGCATGGCTGAAGTGAGTTCATACTGAAACAGAAAGAGAGCGAGAGATCAGATGGGTTCAGATGTTTTGTCTCTGTGGCCTGACTGAGATTTCTGCCTGCTTTACAAACCTCTCTAATCCAGATTAAACGCTTCCAATGTACTGTACCCCACACGCTGGCACATGGCCCTACTAAGCCTGATCCGGGACAAAATGTGTGTCACAGTCTCACAGTAGCCACGTTTGTCAGCGTTATCAAATTTACAGTTCAAATGTGTGTTTTTTTACAATAAAAGTAAATAATTTTTTGGTTAATTTGCATGACAAGTGCAAACACTGTCTCTCTGCAGCAGTATAAAAACACTGCACTGTTTCTTTAAGCATCCTGACCATGCCTAGACACATACACTGAACAAATGGCGTGAGTTTGGGGAGGAACTTTTTTCTGACCAATGGCTGACAGGGGGTGTGTTCAGGAAACCTGTTTGAAAGCAATCATTATTTATAATGACAGTCATGGAAGCATTTTTACATTTTCCTTTATCATTAGCTGATGCTAATATATAATTTTAATTTAATATATATTATAATATATTATTAATTTTTAATAAATATATATTGTTGATATTCATTATATATAAGTATTTATATATATTTAATATTTGTATTTAATTATATATGTAAAAAATGTAATTATATATCAAATTAAATATATATTATACATTTATATATATAATACATTAATTTAATTACTTACTAATTAATTAATTATAATATAAATTTAAATAATTTATTCTTATTTCATTCTTTAGATTATTATATTTTCATATATATATTTAATATTTGTATTTAATTATATATGTAAAAAATTTAATTATATATCAAATTAAATATATATTATACATTTATATATATCATACATTAATTTAATTACTTACTAATTAATTAATTATAATATAAATTTAAATAATTTATTCTTATTTCATTCTTTAGATTATTATATTTTCATATTATTGACAGTCATAGAAATTTTAAACACTTTTTTGAATAAAACTAAATTAATTTTAATTTTAAAGTAAAGTAATTGACGCCAAATGTTAATTTTTATATACTAAAATAGTTATTGATTATAGATTAACTGGAAAAGTTATAACAAAAACAACAACAACAAAAATCATTTTAAATATTTAATATTAAAAGATTGTTAATATTCTTTAAAAAGTTATTTTTAGTTATTTTAAAGTTATGTTTTATATATATATATATATATATATATATATATATAATTCATTTAATTGCAATTTATTAGTTATAATAAAAAATAAATAATTGATACTTATTTCACTCTTTAAATTATTATATTTTATTTTATATTTTTTGAATGGATCTGGAACATGGATAAATGAACATCTACATTAAAGTATTTTGAAAGACATGCTAAAAGTGACCTTTATATGACAAAAATCTAAGTTGAAATCAACTAGTTTTACTAAAAATCCTGAGAATCTCAGTAAAGAAAACTAAAGATTACTCCGGTAGTCCTTCTCTCCTTCCTCACTCTTCCACTGAACCACACACCAACTGTTTTCTGTCTGTTCTGGTTGGATCTTTCTACAAAGGAGCGTTAAGTTCACCTGTGAGAGCTGCTGGGGTTTCTTCTCAGTCTCTCAGTGCGTTCTGCTCAACAGCTGTGACCTTCAAAGCCTTACTTCTGTGCTGAATTCAGGAGGCATTTACCAGTCTCCCCAGAAACAGAGGAGAATAACACAACAGATCTGCTGTGCCATGACCTCACTGTTACTCTATCCAGCTGGGAAAACTGAAAAATACACTGATGCTGGAACTGAACAGAAATATGATCGATTCATCAAACCCTGGAGAGATTGATGAAAGAAATCTTCCATGCACTTGGTCTTCTTCTAGTAGTTTGTGAAAGAAGACGGCATGAAAATGGTGAAATCCAGGCTGCGTTACTGCCAGCCTCACAGATTCCAGCTGCAGTCGGCCCATTGGCTGGTGTTTTGGGCTCATGTAGAGAGCGTTTAGAGAGCGTGGGTGGGAAGACGGTCATACTTTCCAAAGAGGAAACAGAATAGCTCAGTTACAGCAAACCGAGGCAGTTTGAGCCCGGCTGTCGTCCAGTCCCGATCTGATGAAGCCTCTTCACTCACCATACACATTTCCTGCACTTGCCAAAGACCAATTCCTGTACTTACTGTATTTATTTGACATGTGTGTCAAGGACGAGAAAGAAGAAACATTGTCATTTTATGGCAGCTTTATCCCAGCTTGCTTCTGGCTGCACTTGAACTGCTCAGTTAGTGAATCTCGGCTTGCTTTGAGATGTTTTCAGGACCCAGATTTTATGTTAATATCAGGATATAATAGATGAATATCAGGAGTGTTTGCTGGACTAAAGTACATGGCCTGGAAAACGGGTGTTTTGGTTTTGCATTGTTTTTATATTGACTGTTTGGTTTTAAACATCAATAATTTAATTTCATACTCACAATTCACTGCAGAAAGCATTGTTATTTTCATTTCTAGTGAAGTGTGTTTAATGCAGCCGGGTCTAATTCTCTTTTATCTTATTTCCTGTCCATGTTGAAATCTGCCTAATTGGGCACACAAATGAGTTTGCACCAAAAAGAAACTTGAATGGTTTGGCGACAGAAATCTTCAAAACAGTTTGTCTTTGTGTTGTATAATCAGCATACTTCAAATTTGGAACACAATCTGGCGTTTCATAGATTGTGCTTCTTTAGCTCAGGATTTTTCAAGCTATAGTGCATTAATAAAAAACCAAGGCTCTTTTCACCATAATGAACGTTATGATTCTTTAAATTAATTTTTATACAAGTGGGCATCTACTCTCCTCGGTGTTTCTGACGTACAGCCTTTGACGTCACTAAAAGATGCAGAATGTGTTTTTAATAATTAAAACCATGCTTATTTTGCTGTTCTATCTGTGCATGATTATACTATACTGATAAAATATCAGTAGAAAAATGGGAAAGTGGCCAGGACTTTACTTAAAGCCTTTAAATATAATGCATTATAGAAGTAGTTTTAATGCATTAATTATCCCTTGTAATGCACCTTATAATGCATTGTATGATCTCATTAATAATAGTGAGTGATGACATTATAATACTTATTTCTTTATGAAAAATGTTATGCATTAAAACACATGGCAAACAAACCCTCATATTGTCAGCCTTGTGTCGTGTGTCTTGTTTCCCGCCCTCATGTTTCCATATTTGGTTTGTTTCCTGTCCTTGGTTAGTGTCATTATTAGTTAATTCTGTCCAGCTGTGTTTTAGTTATTATCTGTGATGAACCTGTGTATTTAAGTCCTGTCTGTTGGGTTAATGTTTGTCTGGTCTTGTTGCTCCTGGTGTTTCTGTGTGTCAGCCTTACCTTGTCTACATTAAAGACTGTTATTTTGAGTTTATCCTTGTCTCCATGTTCCTCGTTCCTCCCTGCCATGTGCACTGTGGGCATTTTGAGCTTATATTTATTGTCTGGATTTAGCATTGTTTTATTCCCTATTGTCTACGACCAGAACAGAAGGGACCAGTTGAGAACTGATGTTTTATGCAACGTCCAGCTGCCATGATTTCATCACAGATGTGCTTTGGTGAGGCAAAAGGCAAAATCAACAATACTAGAGTAAAAACTGAATCAGTCCAATTCACAGCCAACATCTGACTGAACAGAGTCGACAAAAAGCCCCTAAGAATCAAAAGGCTGAATAAAGTTTAATACTTAAAAGCACTGAATAAGCTCGCCTGACACTGAGCATGTATGAACGACTTCATATAAAACACAAATCTGGTGATTTAGACCTTCAGCTACAGACGGGAAACATGGCTCTCTACAGAGCTCAGGGAAACACAAGAACACACGGCTCCTTGTGAGTTGACATCAATGGAGGCTTTTTCCCAGGCCTGCAGTGCCATGAATGTGTGTTTGCTCATGTGTAGGAGAGCGTGGCGAGCGGATGAATGTGTCATTGAGACGCATCTCTCCCGGCTATATACGCTTTGCTTCTTTGCTTTATCTCATTACTCATCATTCCCACCATCTTAGGGGCTTTTTTGGGCCGCAGCTGTTGTGTTTTACTGCCTAGCAAGCAGATTTGAATCCTAACCTCAACAGGGCTGGAGTTATGTAAGGAACCACACCGTGGTGAAAGGGTTATTTTCAGTGAACCTGATCCAGAGACATTTTAGTGCTTTTTAAACTCTATTAGGGTTTATCACCTAAAGAAACAGCCAAACATGTGCATGGGTCAACGACATGATGATTACGTAATGTCTAGATTTATTCATTCATTACAAAAAAAAGCAGTAACGAAGATTTGTAATTTGTCAATTATTATTTGAAAAATGTTGTCCACCAAATCAAAGTCAAGTTATGCAACCAAAATGAAGCAATAAAACATAAAAAGGAACGGATTTCAGATAACTTGACAATGCAAGGTTAGTTTATATTGCTAAATGCTATATGTGACCCTGGACCACAAAACCAGTCATAAGAGTAATTTTTTTTAAATCGAGTAATAAATAATCTTTCCATTGATGTATGGTTTGTTATGATAGGACAATATTTGTCTGAGATACAACTATCTGAAAATCTGGAATCTGAGGGAGCAAAAAAATCTAAATATTGAGAAAATCTCCTTTAAAGTTGTTCAAATGAAGTTCTTAGCAATGCATATTACTAATCAAAAATCAAGTTTTGATATATTTACGTAGGAAATTTACTAAATATCTTCATGGAACATGATCTTAATATCCTAATGATTTTTGTCATAAAAGAGAAATGTATAATTTTGATCCATACAATGTATTGTTGGCTATTGCTACAGATATACCTGTGTTACTCATGACTGCTTTTGTGCTGCAGGGACACTTATATAACTGAGTGTTGTTTCTGAATTAATAGAAGTATATAAGTATATAAGTAGATAAATACCAGGTTGATCGGCTCAAAATGACTATATGCAGAAAAATCCCTGAACCTTTAGTGTTTATTTAATGATCAGAAGCAGAAACAGTCAGATTTGTAGACCTGCGTCAGCTGAGGTCATGTCCTCAAACATCATCATAATAAACACATCTGGAAATATTAATAACTACCTGTACAAACAATATTCAGGAGCATGCTTTCAGAACAAAGACACAGAAGAGGTATGATGCCAATACATGGATGAAATGGACAATTATTTCTAATATATTCTACTTTATTGAAAATCAATACACTTCACAATAATTTCTTTGTAAATACCGCCATCGTGCGGCTGCTGATGACGCGTGAGCCTCAAAGCGCGCCAGATTTCCCCGCGTGGGCGGGAAGAAGGTCAAAGCGCGCGAACGTTTCTCAGTCAGGCCTCTCAGATCGAGTCAGGAACAAACCCGATTCAGCAGCTTTAACTGGGCGAGACAGCTCTCTACTGGGACTCCAGCAACACCTCGTTTGTTCCAGACTTCCAGCAGCACTCAACCGCATTACTGGAGCCATGAACACCACAACACTGTGAGCACAACACAACTCTGCACTTATTCCGAGTTATAGAGTAGACGCCATCTTGGATTATACGCGGATAAAAACAAGGCTGAGATGAGGGATCGATTTACTGCGTTTGAAATGTTCAAAACTCACTTTTAATAGACTTTTTGTCATTGAATGTCTTTTATAAATAGGCCTATGTTTTGCCAGCTAAACAATTGAAATACAACTTCGCTTTCATTCCCATCAAAAATGAAAAATGGCTCAATCCTGATTATAATATCATTGCAGTTATGGAAATATTGGACCTTCATTTACTTGTATCAGTTATATTTTTAAATATATTGTAATATTTAAGAACTATTACTTAATATTGAACTTGTTAGATATCATATTTGTAAATAATAAAAATTAAAACGTAATATTTTCTTCACAATAGCAAAGCATGAGACATCAAAAAAGTACATTTCCAAGAACTATATTGTATACAGTATGGTTACTAATAAATGCTATGAGGTCCAGAGCTAATAACTACAATAATACTTACTTTAATTGTATGAAAATTGTGAAGTTCATGCTACAGCTATAACACCTTCACAACCAATCAGAATGCAGCGATGCTGAGCATGTATCAGCACATCATGTGTTATTAAGAAAAATCATAATCTACACATGGCTTAAAACTGACTGGTTAACTTCAAAATTACACAAACATTTGTTTTATCAGTTCTAACTAACTTGTGCTACACTGTTGGGTAAAATATGGACAAACCCAGCGATTGGGTTGTTTTCAACCAACAGTTGGGTTAAATGTTTAAATGTTAACCCATCCTTCTGGGCAGTAACACAATCCATATTTTACCCAACATTTTTAGAGTGTAGACACAAAACAGAGGAAACTGAACACTAGCCGATCTGAGAACATGTTGAAATAATTAACAGTTTACTGACAAACATCTGTTTGCTTTCCCAGCTGTTCATTTTAATTGACAATTAAAACACCTTGTAAATGTACATATCTTTTGTAAAATAGGCTGTAAGCAAATTTAGGTAAGACTTTCACACTTTATCTCTTAATATACAGATCTTCATCTATGAAGAAGTTCATGTGAATTCCTTCTAAAGGTTTATGTAAAGTTCATGTGTTTTGTGGATGAGATATTTCTGCCACGCAAGAACAAAAAAATCATGCTTTGCTAAACCATAATGATAAGACAAGTCATAATTATGAGATATAAAGTCAATTGACAAATTAGACATTTAGACGAAAACATTCAAATTTGTGTCAAAATTATGAAATACGTCAATTATGACCATAAAATGAGATAAAAACTTGATAAAATCGTGACTATGACAGTCGAAATACACAATTATGAGAAAGTCAAAATTCTGAAAAGCAAAGTCATAATTACAACAGTCGAAAAAGAGAAATCTAAATGAATTTATGAAATTATAATTAGTTAATCTTGACAATTACAACTTTTTGTCTGTTTTTTACTTCGTAATCTCATTAGTCTCATAATGACTTGCGTTCAGTAAAACATGATTATTTTCTTGTGAGGCAGAAACAGGCTTCCATACACAGGCTTGAGTAAAGAGCAATGGCTTCTTGTATTCTGGGATTTGAAAGAAAACTGTCCAAAGCGAGTCTCCTGAAATCGCCCCGACACACTGGAGCCAAAAACATCCACATGTATGGCTTCCCAGCAGCTTCCTCGGTCAAATCTGGACACGTCATGTCATGAGACACACCTTAATCACATCATACATGCATTCAGACAGATCACAAACAATACAGGAAGAAAACATTGAGTGCAGAAGAATTTAGAATAACAGCAAGGTTTCAAATCTAAAACCATTATAATCACAATCAGCATGGATGATGAACACAAAATACAGACCTATACCTGTATTGTCACTATTATAATTATCCTGACGTAACAGAAGTGTAGCAATTTGGGGGAAATGTAAGAAAGACAAAGCAGGTGCCGATGAGAGAACTGCTATCAAGGTTTGCTGTTTCGATCATTAGCAGCAACAGTGCATCTATTTGGGCTGCTGCCACAGCATTAGGGTTTCATATTGTGCCGACTAAGGACAGGTTTATGGAGACAGCCGGAGGTCACACCGTTCCCAACCTGGGAAAAAAGCAGCAAAGAATGCAGGATTTGAGGAGTACACAACGTTACTGTGTACCGTTTCTTCCTTATCAAAGCATATAATTCATGACGCACATAACAGTTAAAGGAACTGAGTGAGTTTTTGGACTAAACAATGTTCGTAGGTTTTTTTGCTGATACTCTATGCTGCGTTGTTTCCACAGGGCATGTGCAGGACTAGGAATGTTCCACATTAAAGGGACAGTTCACCTAAAAATGAAAATTGTCATTATTCACTCACCCTCATGTTCCTTAATATCTTCTGCAAAGCACAAAAGATACAGAAATGTTTCTGCTGTTGTTTTTGTACATGAAATGACAGCCTGTGGGGTCCAAAACAACACTGGACCACACTGGCTTTTATTATGAAATAAAAATTAGAACATTTTGAAAAGATAAAAAGCAACATTATGAAAAGTCAAAATTGAGATGATCTCAATTTCAATTAATCGTAATTCTGACAAATATTTAAACTTACGAAAAAATCTAAATACGTATAAGCCCAAATTGAGATGTCATAAATTGCGTTTTTTTGTCAGAATTATGACTTAATTTTGAGATAGTATCATAATCATTAGTCATATTTTTGACTTGTCAAGTAGAAAAATAATTATGATCTGGACTCTGGACTTTTTTCATAATTTAGCTTCTTATCTCATAAATCGCAAAATAACTATCGCATAATGCCTTATTTATCTCATAATTTCATCTTTTTATGTCAAACAAAATAACATTGGACCACAATGGAAAAAAAAAGACAATGCGTCGTCTTCAGATTTTAGGATGAGTGTGACTAAATAAATTTTCATTTTCTGTTGAATAATCCCTTGAATATATTGCATACTGTCTATTACTAAAGTAAACACCTTGTGGACTTACATTGCAAGTGCATAAATGTTAAAATGGAGTTAATTGTTTTTCTGTGGTAGCTGACCATACAATACAGAGGATTCGGAATAGCTTAACTTGTTTTTAACCTGGAATATTCCTTGAATATTTGCATGCCTAATGAAACTTTTGCAATTTGCAATGATAAATTAATGCGATTTCTCTCGTCCGTGAACCTCCATGTGTCTTTTTATAAAAATTAAATGCTTAAAAACAACAGAGGAAAGAAGTAACCCAAAGTAGAAGGAATGGCGTGAGAAACACGCCGGCGTTCGGGAGACTCGGGCTAATGAGGAACAGTTGCTGTTGAGGTAATGAGCTGTTTCTAACCAGTGTGGTGTGCGCTGAGAGTCACACGGTGATATAATCAGGAGCAGAAAACCTTTAGTAGAAGAAACAACATTTAAATGAACAGACATTGAGGACCAAACATTGCAGGCCTGATACAGATACAGATGCGACAATGCATTCTCAAAATATAACAGCCTCGTAATGCCACTGATAAAGGTTTAAGAATCATTAAAAATTCTAAGTGATTACAAAAAGCAGGGTAAAGATTGGAATAGTACAGAATATAATCTATCAAAACAGTAGCAATATCGACTGATTTCAGCCTGAGCGATTACAGCACTATAAAAGAAGTCGTCTGATAGCGTGTCCATTCTTCCTTTAGGAGGCAGCAATACGGCTTCATCTACAAGATGACCTGTAATCTACAGCGCACAGAGGCTGATGAAGATGTGAAGCATCGTCTCTGCGCACTCCATTTACACAGTGAGTCTTTTAGCAGTGCCTCCGTCAGCGGACGTGTCCGAGTTGTAGATTAGCTACATCGGATGAACGCCATCAGCGTCTTTTTCTGGTTTTAGGATTGCATAGAAAGTACAGTTGTGCTTAAAGACGTCAGTCCAAAAATATGAAGCGTGTGAAAGTGACCGAATGTGCCTCATAAGCGAAATAAAACCAGCATTTACTCGTCTTTCAAGGCATGACTATTCTAGGATACTCAAGTGTGCAAAATGAAGCTCAAGTTCGATTATCTTAAAAGGAGAGAGAGAGATCGCTTTCAGAGGACCATCAAGAGACTCAAATCAGTGTGGTTCGCTACCAAATTCACGTTGGCACTTCTGCTCAAGTCCGCTGCGTTTGGTTTATTTGTTTCTCCAGATGTTCGGCTTGACGCACGCTGTGAATCACACTTTTTCCTCCAGAACAGCAGGATCAAGTTGCTTGATGATCTCGATTCATTTTTGTGCAAAACGTGTTGTGGTTCGATGTTCTTTCAGCTGCTGTGGTTTGGTCCTTTATCCCTTTGTAGTCCATCCTAGTTGTTGGGTGTGGGCTGCTGGTTCACGATGACCTGGATAACAAAGTCCTTCTGGATCTTGGTATCTTGCAGGCGGGTCTTGTCTGTGAGGAGCTTCCCAGAGAAGAACCAGCGCTGGTGGGCCAGGTCGATGTCGTCCTGAGCTTGCAGCTGTTTTTTGAGCAGGCCGATGGTGTCGGTCATGCTGGCGTTCAGACGCACGTCTTTGCCAGTGGAGAGCCGTACTTTCAGCTGGAACTCTTTCTTCTGTGTGGTCGGGGGCTCGGGGTTGTCAGACAGGTCTTCTTCGCTTCTTTCGCTGATCAGATTGACCGGTGGGGCCAGGCAGTAAACCGGTAGCTGGTAACGGTTTCCGAGTTCGTCGTAACACTCGGTCAGGGATCCTGGAGTAATTAAAAGTACAAACAACCATCAGCGATGGGGAAATAAAGTGCGACAGATAAAACAACGAGGGTTGGTGTGTGTCATTTCTTTTGTTTTCGTGTTATTAAATACTTCATTATGGTAAAAACTTCCCCTCTAGACCGATAAAGAAAATAAGGGTTGGGTTATGAAAACAAAGATGTATTAAAATATTTGAAAGTAGTCAAAGATATGTGACCCAGGACTGCGAAACCAGTCATAAGGGCCAATTTTTGGAAATTGAAATTTATGCATCATCAAAAATAGTCTTTCCATTGATGTATGGTTTGTTATGATCGGACAATATTAGGCTGAGATACAACTATTAGAAAATCTGGAATCTGAGGGAGCAAAAAAATCTAAATATTGAGAAAATCTCCTTTAAAGTTGTTCAAATGAAGTTCTTAGCAATGCATATTACTAATCAAAAATTAAGTTTTAATATATTTACGGTAGGAAACTTGCTAAATATCTTCATGGAACATGATCTTAATATCCTAATGATTTTTGTCATAAAAGAGAAATGTATAATTTTGATCCATACAATGTATTGTTGTCTATTGCTACAGATATACCTGTGCTACTCATGACTGCTTTTGTGCTGCAGGGACACATATTTGAAAATAACCAAACATTTCGATCTTGTGTCATTTGACCAATCATAACGTAGCAAGTTTAAAAATGCAACGTAATTTTAAGTTGACTGATTTTATCATCTTTAACGAGCTGCAATTATTCCAAAGTGCCTTGTGCATGTAAAAGTTGTTGTTTTATGAGTGAATGACAAAGCCTTGTTTACATAATAAATAACAAGTACACCAACTCAACATTACATTGTGAATAAGGTTCCGATGTGGTTTGGAAAAGTATGAAAAGGTATGGAATTTGATTCAAGTCATTTCCATGAATTGCAAAAATAAATGTTATATAATCATGCTGCATCGTGATATCGAATTGAAGCGAATCATTGACCTGATAATCGTAATCGAATCGTGAAACCAGTGCCGATTCACACCTCTACTGAATATGGTCTGAAAATCTATTGAGAGGTTTGGAAATTTGAGTCTGGAAAAGTGTGGAATGTTGAAATGGAAGATATGTAGGAAACTGGGAATGTGGAAACAACTGGATTTGTAACAAATGAGAGGTATGCATATAAATCTGGATTAGGCCATATGTTGGCTTTATATTGAACCTTTATTTTGTGGGCAGCTCACCTAATTTTCCATCATTTTAACAGCATCCTATGAGATTCTCCACTGGACAACAGATGGACTCTCGTTTCTCAAATCCTCACTCAGTTTTTTTTTTATGTAAATCATGGTAAATATTGATCAGTGCATCAAGAATAAGAAATAACTGATTTGTGCTTTAGTATAGAAATGTTTTATTTCTTGGGTTTTGGTTTTTAACCTCTCCTCACATTCATCTTGAGCCTGATGGCAATGGTAAGGCAAATCAGGTTTATTTGTTTAGCACATTTCTCACATGCCAGTAATGCAGTTTCGCTTTAAATTCATTTGGGCTTGGTGCTTATAATAAATATCATTTATAGTTGCATTCACTATAATTTATGCATTTCATAATCTTTATTCTTGTTCTGCATACCTTTAAATTTGAAAGATTTTCATGGAACGAGGGGAACTAAAATACAACATTACAATGTCAATTGTTACAATTTCCTGATATTTCTTAATGTAATAAAATGTGAACTAATGCAACTTTTTATTTTTTTTATTTACAACAATGCAATTTTGGGTCACTTTATTTTAAGGAGTCCTTGTACTGAGTAATATTAATTAAAAACTTGCACTTTAGGTTAAGAGAGTTAGGATTAGGGTTTTCCTTACAATTAGTTGCATGTAATTATGCATAATTTACTGCTATTACTACAGCAAGTACATGCTAGGGGTGTTGATATTAATCGTTATATTGCGAGGCGGTTGCAGACGATTCTGCATCGATGCAGTAATAGACCATAATCGATTACATATTTGATGCACGAAACTCGTGTCCTGACAGACTTTCTCGTGCGCTTTGTGTTTGTTTGTCCTGAAGCTCACTCGCGGCTGCGGTTTAATGCACTTGCATCTCCGAATACTGATTCTGAATTACTGTGTAAACAGTCAGTTACAGGATAAAACATAAGATATGTGGAAACAGATCTGTGCATCTCATCAGCAATAATCAAACAGCAATAATGCTGAGGAGAAAAGAAAAACCTATAACTATGTTTGTCTGTAAACTTTCAGATACTTAAAGCGCTCTTAGATTGTTTAATTGTCTTTTTCCCCCTTTATTTCTTTATATTTGCTTGTATGTTATTTTGACTAATTATTAACAATAATTAAGTATATATTAGTTAATTAAGTTATTTTAAAAAGTATCCTGCTTATATAATTTATTAAAAATGCACAAAATAAATTTTTTTTTTCATTTGATATTTTCATAAAGTTAAACTTCCATAACGTTTTTGTAATTTATATAACTTTTTTCACTAATACAATAATCTGCCAAATGTCGTCTTTTAAAAGAGACCAACCTTAAGTCTGTGCACCGAAGCATTCACAATTTATAACAATTCAAGTTGGAAATGTCATTTTCAGGTCTATGCTCAAAGTGGAACTGACTGTTGACAGGTTAAAGTGTTTTGACCAAATTTTCCAGAAAGAAATGGTAACTTCAGTTTTGCACAATACATATTTCCAGTTCCTCATAAGACAGCAAGTCAGACAGACAAAGCTGGTTTGGTCACAGCCGATCGGAGACTCTCACCGTGTGGTAACGTGATGTTGGCTCCGTCCACGATGGCCTGAGCCAGTTCATGATCGTTACACTCCAGAGCCACAGCGGCGGCCTTCAGGGCATCCCAGATCTCCTTCCGGCCCTCGAACGCCGGAGCCGTGTCCCAGAACTCATCTCTCTTACTGCGGAGCTGGCCCTCCGTCATGGGGTAATCGCTCTTCCACTTGGGCTTGTCTTTCTTCAGCGGCTCATTACGACCTGCAGACACAGACGAGGTGTGAATTAACACTAATGTGAGAGAAGCGTAGGCCATACAGCATTTCCTGGAATAATGGCTTCGATGATTCATGAGGATCAAAGTGAAGAGCGCATTATTTTTGACCATTATGCCAGAAGTATACTATTCTGATGAATTATGATGAGGTTCGTTTCAAATCACAGCGAAGGCACGTATGATTTCACTAATGTAGGCCGACAAAGACTTTCATTTGCATTTTCCATCAGCACTTTGGAAAATACAGCATAAGAAGCGGTGAGCATAAGAAAATAAATCTCATAGGTCTATAAGATTATATAAAGCTTACATATAGTTTGATCCTATTATTATTAAATATAATTAATTGGACCTAACTACCTATAAAATTAAGTTAGAGATAAATTAATGGCCAATTAGTATGCATATAAAACATGTTTTTCTTATAGTACAATAAGCTCAATCTCAATAAAAGCAGAAGTGAACTTCGCTTACTCATATTCCCATGCCTGAGCAAAGGTTGTGTATTTATGACTGTTTGTCTGCAAATACTGCCCTCCCCAATGACTGATCACTTCAGGAAAAAAACAACTGCCTCCGTCCATCAGCAGAAAACCCCAAACAGCTCCTCCTGACCCTGAGCATATCTGCTCAAACAGAGCCGCTGTTTTGAATCAACAATGATAGGCTGAGCCCAACACACGGCGATCAGGACACGGCCCACATTACTGCATACTGTTTAAGATTACAACACACGCTCTTGTGTGTTTGCATTAGGCCTGAAATAAATAGTGCAACATTATCAACATTTATCTACAATTCAAGTTCAAAGTGTTGATGTTGCACACTTAATACATTTACAGTTCATCAAAACAAATGATTCAGCTATAAAGCATCTCTACTGAAGACAACAGCGTCTTCATCATCATCATCATCATATATAACAACAAGTGAATCTTAAGTTATAATATTGGATGGGGTTCAAATAATGAGAAGCACTGTGAAAACAATAACATCAGACATTCCTATCTGGATGGGATTAGATTACTCCGAGGAGCCAGAAAACAGTCAACTGCTTAATAAATGAGCAAACTGAGGAAAAATAGCCGAGATGAGATTAAACCAGCTCAGGACGCTCTAGTTGCTCCAGCTATTCCCGAGTAATGGTTATAATAAATAAAGACAATGTGTGCTCTCTCTCAGGAAAATAAATATAATAATAATTAAGGTCAATTTTTATTTTATAATGATCTGTGAGGTTCACTTATTATTGCTGGTAAGATTTTAAAATGAATAAATATTTTATATTTAGAAACAAATTTAAGATAATAAATAACACATGCTGAAGAATTACTGCAATTAAATTTATACCTATTTAGTTATAAAATAATTCAAAATGAATCCATTTGAAAAAAATATGAACTTGACAAATAATCCTATTACAATATATTTTATTTTATATTTAATCAGAGGCCTATAGAGAGTAAAAAATATGTAATTTCGTGCAGATATTTATAAGGCCGAACAGTAGCTCTGAAAGAGAGTAATATAATAACAGTATAAGTGCATATTCAAACTGGTTTAAATGACAGAAATGCATCTCTGCTGATTGCAATAGCTTGTCTTTCTACTTCTAAACAGAACTGAAGACTCCAGATGCAAAATCCTCAAAGTCCGTCCAAAGAGATTTTCCTGTCAAATGAGCTTTTAAACAGGTTTCTATGATTGGACATTTTAAAAATAAAGCATTCGATAACTGGATAATATTAATATTTGATTTGCCATTAAAGTGACATTACTGAACCTGACCATAGGAGCCTGATACAAATACTAATTTAAAAGAACAAATTTAAGAAAAATCTCAGAGATAAAAGCTTTTGCATCTGAAGACTTCAACTGTTGAACAAACACACAAACTAATGGAGACAGAGAATGAGCGCACGCTTATTGGCCAAATATCGTCCGATATATCGGCTGTTGTGATACGTAGCTCAACCACTACACAGTATAACGTCACTCTCATATTATTTACACACAAAGCTTCCAGAAAACAACCAAGAAACGGTATACTAAAGCTACAGATACCACGAGAATGTCCATTAAGTAATGTTTAGAAGATTTAGCAATAATTTGAGCAATCCACACATTTAGAAACTTCTCATGAGCCTTAGTGTGAACAGTAATAGTGAAGCAATCACCTCTAGTAATAAACCTGCTTCAGAAACAAGGAAGTGCACAGTGATGGAGAGATAGTAGATGACTCAGTGCTTTCCCATCAAAACACATTATTTATAGCATAAAGGTGTTATAGTAATCATCAGGACACATTGTGTGATTTACAGCGCTGTTCTACCCAGAATGCTTCACTCCACCTGACCGTACAATGATGGAGGAGTATCATCAACACTTAAAAACACAGGCAGAAAGTCTGGTTCTCTAAACACAGTGAAGAAATAATATAAATAGAACAGTTTAAAATAAAGCCTGCATGTGTGTTGTGTGTCATATTTGATGCATCAGGCTTTTATGGCTCATATAGTCTGATACAGTGAGATAATGAAGGAAAAAACGGCTCAGTTTTATTCAGAGCAAAAATATACATTTCCTGCAGATGCTGATATTTATAAGATGAAATTCTGATGCTTGTAATGTAAACACTCCTCAAAAGATCCTGAGGATCAGATTTTAGACGCACTGATGATGGAGAATCAAGTAAAGCTGAGCTGCTTCAGTCCAGTAAGAGTTCATCTGGAGATATGACTGCAGTTATTCTGACGTTTAATTGATCATAATCAGTCAAGATTTGACACGTGAAGCTCAAGCTGAAGCTGGATGTTTCTACAATTACACTAAAAGAGCTTTAACTGGATAAAAACCTCTAAACTATCAATCAGAGACAGCAGACATGCAGTAGATTGTGGTTTTTAGGCAACATTTTGATCATTTAGAGGACTTACGTGTGCATGTAATATGATACTGTAGGATTTATAGGGTTAATCCAAAAAAGGGCTTCAAAGTGACAGGCAGAGAAATGTAGACAAATGGCTGTTAACAATCCAGCGCTTCGGTCAAATAAAAGAGACCACTGACAATGTGAAGAACTCCAAAAGGGACTCTAAACGTTCCCAGAAGCCAAGTGCTTCATGCCAGTTTCTTTGAGATTTTCTTAGCAATGTCATTGGCTTTCGCTACACGTGGCTAGACGGAAGGAGCACTTGTGATTTAAATCATCTAAAGTCAAAGAGTTTATTACGACTTAAGCCACACAATAATAAGAGACAACGCAGAAAGTGACTGTCAAAGTCCAGCCCCTCGTATAATCTCCAGTCAAACGATATGTAAACGCTCTGTTGTTGTCTTGAGGCCAGGAGCTCTGAGGAGCAGAATAAAGTTGCATTCTTCTCCTGTAATTCTCTCGTTACACAAACACAAGCCGGGACAGATCTGTGTTACAGGAACACGAGACGCTCCTGCTTCATCACTGAATGATGTGCGGCGCTTCTTCACAACTGCTCACTCTGTTATTGTGCAAGTTTATGACGTGTGGCTCTGTAAAGTGTTGTGAACATGCATTCAAACTAAAACCAATGTGAGAGAAAGTATGTGCCACAAAGTACAAGACAATAAACAGAGCACCAAAAATGCATGAGTGACTGACCACAACAACAAACACACAGCAGAGTCTGATTCACAACAAGCCACTCTTACCAACAGATTCATTTCAGTCAAAAACACTCACAAATCAGGCCAATGTAGGAATTAGGAATATTATTAAGCAAAGTTTGAGAAGTGCAAAACTTTCTAAATAAAAATAGTAATTAAAATAATTTTTGAAAATAGTTTAACTTCTCAAACTTTGTTCTAGTATTACTACTAATATAATAATAATTATAATCATGCCTTGTAATCAGATTCACAAACAAATAAATTATGAACTGATTCCAGTTAAAGCCACTCAAAAACCAACAGTTTTATATATGTATATTTTATATTATTAAGAAAAGTTGAAGAAGTTGCTTAATTAATAGCGACAACAACAATAATATATTTTGAACTCAAAATTTGCTCTGGTAATAATATTAATTACAATAATGATAGTGTAGTCAGACTGGCAAACTAACAACTCTTATGAATATGAATTAAGCAAAGTGCAAAACTTTAAATAATAATAATAATATTTATTTATTTAAAGGTTTTGAACTTCCAAAACTTTTTCTCTGGTAATAATAATTAACAATAATTTATGATATTGCTGTTTTTGTTATTTATACTAAATTGTAGCTCATTTATTGTTATTCTATGTATGCGTGTACTTTCAATGTGAGAGCAAAAAAATAGCTGTACAATGACAATAATAAGCCATTCTATTCTTTTATTGTTTAGGCCTGATATTTCAGATAAGAACGAAGGACTATTATTTAATAAACCTCCCAAACTAAGACAGACTGGACTGGAGAGATGCATTGTCTTCTAGGAGCGGTCACATAATACACAGCCCACGTGTCAATCTTATCTCCTGTTCAGGACACACACAACAAGCACAGATAACCCTACAAAACACTGATAGACGTCTGTGACCGCAACACTTCCCCTGATACACGTCAAACACATGTCACTGCCATAATGCAGCGGCTTCCTTCAGTGGAATGAACTGTTTGGGCTTCCTATCCCAATTATTTTTCACTACAGCTGATGGAAAACGCAGAAAAGCAACAGGCACGACGGTCACACGGAGCAAACATGCAGGAACATGCCCTGAGACGGGACAGACTGCCAGCTCCAACATGCATACAGGAGAAGAAAAACAGATCATGCTCAAAACGCAGGCCTCTATTGTCATAAAAGCACAGCAAGTGCTAGTAAACACATCTTATTTAACATTTGGAGACCCGTGGCAGTAAAGGGAAGAGGAACTTCAACAAAGAGCAGAAGCAGAAGTGTTGCACATAAAAGTTGCACATTAAAAAAAAAACGTGCCTTCAAAATGAATACTTTGGTACCATGGCATTTTCATTAACATGCTAGGCATTTCTGTGGAAACACAGCAATACCATGGGATTATGTGATGAAACATGGTAACACTATAGCACTACAGTCATTTTATTTCCCATGAGAAATGTGAATATTTAAGTATGCAAAGATGATACAAAATCCAAATGGTAATACAACAGCACTTTGATATGCAAACTGTGGTATATGTCTATTACACAGTCGATGTATTCCAAATAATACCATAGTACACATGAATAACCGTGATACTTTTATGTTGGTGGTGGATTGTGCTTTTCAACACGTCTGAAATATACACATTTTAACTACAGCCACAATAAATCATTGCATATGAAAACAAAAGGCATTAGAAATATGTACTGTGGTGATAGCCTATGGTACTTTGATACAGAGTAATATAGGAGTACTAACTGATATTTATAATATCTTGGTGCAGCATGGAAACATGTCCAAAAACATGGTAACACCATGGTAATTTTGCTGGTGGTTTTGTCTGTTGCAACCAATTTAGCTATATTTTTGAGCAAGGTAGTAAAAAACTAACATTTTAAAAGCATTGCAATTTGGTAAACACAATATAGTGTTTGCTTATCATATTCCTAAAACATGCTGATCACTATATTTCACCATAGAAAACCATACAAGCATAAAAATAACATGCATGCGTGTGCAAAACCATAACACTCTTTAGTTTTGGTATATTGTGGGATTCAACACATCTGAAATATGCATATATTTAATAATGGTTAATTAATCAAAGTTTAGAATCAAAAGTACAGTCTCAATAAATCATTGCATATTTAGAAAACAAACATTGTTTCGTGCAAGCTTAATATAAATACTGCATGCTTACATTAGTAAGATCGTGAATAATAGCTTGTAACATGGTAATATCGCGGGGCTTTATGTTTGTGTTGTGTCTGTTGTTCCCACATCAGGTTAAGTCAATGCACATGATATTTGCATGTTTTGAAGAAAGCCACACAGGGAAAGCAGCATCACAGATGCAGAAGAGTCTCACCTCCGCGCTTCCTCGAGCCGTGTGCACGTGACTCCGCGCGCTCGCGCCCCACGCAGCCTCCCATGACTGTCAATCAAACACAGGCCACATCTCAGGATTCACTCCTGCTTTCGGATCTTCTGACTCCCAAACGAACACAGTACTAGACTAAATACAGTAGTGTCTGTTAGGTGATCTTATCTATCAACAGCACGCGCATTTAAGGGAAGCCTCCCACAACAAAAACAAGCCAAACTCAGCAGAACTCCAGACTGAGGATGATCTATCGGTGAAGTTATCGGTGAAGAGAATCGCGTTTAGTAGTTTATGGCTTTATCCGACGAGCTAACGTTAACTTACAGCGGCTAGCTTCATCCAGAACTCTTAAATCCGGTCTGAAAGGATACAACAACATTAGCGAGACTAGTATTTGAGCTTTATAGATTACTCCGTGCTCGTTTTGCTGTATATCAAACCTGCCTCAGCTCTTTATCTCTCGCTAGTCTAACGCTACCTTTCCCCTCACCGATGTTTCCAACTATTCACGCGCACCGCGCGTGCGCGCTCTGACCACGTGACTGCGCCAGAGCCCCTCCTCCAGAGGGAGCCTTCAATCTCCGCTCAATAATCGTGGAAAGTTTCTGAACTTATAGACTGCGTGTCTACTGCATGCTTGGCACGGCGTTTTGGAGTGAGCTATATTTGCAGTTTGCTTTACAGTGCAATAATGCGATTTAACGTTTAAAAATGCCATTACATCTGACAAGATAAGCAGGCTTTATTGTCACGACGAAAGCACATTTGCCAAAGCAGCAAAACAACATAGAAATATATCAATAGAAGTCAGAAAGAGTATAAATACATAGAATACTAATTGCTACACAGAAAATAGTTACAACAACTGAACAAATAAATACATTTCCCCACCATGTTTACCGGTGCTCGTAGCCAGGAAAAATTGTTCCTATCTTTTTTGCTAAATGGAATAAAAATATATATATTTCTGAGGGAGGGGCTTCATAAAAGCAGGAAATGACGAGCGCGTTCATAAGAGAAGGCACAGAGAATAAAGGTCAATTATGGGAAAAATAATGCGTTTATTAATTTTCTAAACAAGGTATTAACACATGTTAGACTGCACCCCATAAACACAATCAACCCTAGAATATAAACATTCAACCACCCCTTTAAGTGCTATATATGCGAGACCGTAGGATATTGATATTTCTTCAGGACTCAGAGTTTGACATCTCCACCCATTTAGAACATCTCTGAATGCACTTCCAAAATCCTCACATCTGTGTGTTTGAGGATATTATTCTCCTGATGTAAGCAAATGCATCAGATATGCATCAGATAATAGAAAAACTCATATTCATTGACGTTCACTGCTAATCTTATATATATATATATATATATATATATATATATATATATATATATATATATATATATATATATATATATATATATATGTGTGTGTGTATAAACCTTTCCGTTCTAATAATAAACTAATAATAAAAACAATTATTGCCTTTTTTTTTGCCATTTTGGAATAATTTTAAAATGGACATGGCAGATAAAAAAAAATAATAATTAAATGTAGAACCTTACAACATTTTGCTTTACTTATTAAAACCCACACTTTTCTGAAATCAACATTACATAATTAATATTTTAATTGTTTTAGCAAAATTCACAAGTCAACCTTAAGACATAGGCTACTCTGAAAACCATTCAATGATAACACTAACTAAATAAAAATAAATAAACATGACAGATTTTTCAAAAATAATCTTACGATAAGCCTATATAGCCTATATATATATATATATATATATATATATATATATATATATATATATATTTACAGTGGTGTGAAAAAGTGTTGGCCCCTTCCTGATTTTTTATTTTTTTGCATGTTTGTCACACTTTAATGTTTCAGACCATCAAACAAATTTAAATATTAATCAAAGATAACACAAGTAAACACAACATGCAGCTTTTAAATGAAGTTTTTTATTATGAAGGGAAAACTAAATCCAAACCCACATGTCCCTGTGTGTTTGGATTTTGTAGCCTATATATATATATACAGTGTTGGGGAAAGTTACTTTTAAAAGTAATGCATTACAATATTGCGTTGCTCCCTAAAAAAGTATCTGATTACGTTACTTAGTTACTTTTTATGGAAAGTAATGCGTTACGTTACTTTCGTGTGACTTTTTAAATATTTTTTTTTGTCAGTGAGATGAATTAATGCACATTCACATTTAGTCTAGAACTACAGTATAATCATGTTCACACACAACGCCTCTGTTCTTCTGATTTCTCCCAACATGAGGAGAGCTGTCAGTCAATACATGGGAAAACAAAGTAACTGGCGTTACTTCTTTGAAAAAGTAACTCAGATATTTTCTTGTAAATGAAGAAAAAAGGAATGCTTTACTTTACTAGTTACTTGACAAAAAAGTAATCTGATTACGTAACTCGCGTTACTTATGCATTACCCCAACACTGTTATTATTATTATTATTATATGTATATATATTATATTATATATATATATATATATATATATATATGCGGTTTGAAAACAATAACAATTCTGAAGTTTTTAAAAAATGTTTTTAAATGTACATGTTCCTGTTGTTTTTGTTTATCGCGGTCTATCTGTGCTGCACGCAGAAGTCCCTCGCGCTCGCCGCAGCAGTAGTGCGCATGCGCGGAGGAGCTCGACGCTGGCTGCTGCTCTTCAGGATGGCCGCGGATCACGGCGTGCTGCTGGGTTTAGTGGAAGAATTCGTGTCTGGACAGATTGATAGCAAGGCCGCAGAAACAGCTACAGGTATCTCATTCATCGGTGTCTCTCGTCATTGCCGGTTTGAGCGCTGACTCTTAATAATGAAAGCTGTCAGAAAAGCCGCGAGAGATGCTAACCGCCACATCCTGTATCTGCTAACACACAGATAAAACCTTCCTTAGTCTTACATTGTGTTTATGCTTCATAAAACACCCAAAGCAGGAGCTGCCACGGCGTCGTTTCTTTATTAAAGTGGTGTGTTATTGTTGTGCTAAGCTGCTAGCCGAGCTTCTTCTGACTGAACCGGACTCTGCTTTAACACACAATCATAACATTACTGCAGTCTTTACCGCTTCTGAAAGCCCTTCTGTCGTCTGATTCATAGCTCATACTGCTCCAGCAACTAAACACTCGTTTACTATAACTGTACACACGTCTGCCTGCAGCTTATGCTTCATATGCTGTCAAATCTTTAGTGAGATAAACATGAGGATAACTTTTGTATTGAAGCAAGTTATGTTTGATTATCCAAGCATCACTTCCTAGAGTCTCAGATATCATCTCGTGTTTGTTCAGCATTGCATTAGGTTTTCATCAAAATTAAGCAGTAACAACTAATATTTATATTATTTTAAGTAGTACTGTTATAAAGAAGAGCTTAATGAGTTACAAGCTGTCGATTTCATCTTACTTTCTGGCCATATAAATATCAGCGAATGCACCAAATTGCATATTTTTGCTTATTTTGGGCCTACAAATACATTTAAATATTTATGTACTTAACAAAAGTACCCTGCAACCCTGCTAAACTGCTATTCTTAAAGTCTGCTAAATTGGAACAGCTAATTTTGTTTTAATTGTCGAAATAAAAATATACTGAATTATATTTGATTGTGCTAAAGTGAAACTATTGCTAGTATACTTCAGGTACACTTGAATTATTTTGCATTTAAAGACTGATACTATTCGAAGATCATACAATCCTCATCAATAATGACATTAAAACACATTTTAGGCTTAATATTAAGAAATGTGCACAAGTAGTACTCCAAATAAAGTTTAATGATTATATCAGAAAGTCTTGAGCTATATTTCAGTAAATATGTTAATAGCTTTGAACTATACTTAATATTAAATAAATGTATTTTAAATATGTATTTTTTCACTGGGGTATTCTCACTATATCCAACAATATGAGCCATAAAAGCATGACATATTAGATATGATATGAAATATAAAGCATATGCAAGGTTGCATTATATATATATATATATATATATATATATATATATATATATATATATATAATTTTTTTTTTTTTGGTCCAAAATTTCAATAAATTGTGCCTTGAATTGTTTTTGTTCTGCCTATTTTTTTATATGTCAGGCTTTACAGGGTTAAACATGAGTTTATGTCTCTCTTAAGGTGTCAAGACTGGACAATTCACAGTTCTCCAGCTGGTCGAAGCATTGGGGTAAAGCTTTCTATATTACTCTGTTTCAGCTGAGTTTGTTATGTCACTTTCCTCCTGCTTGTGTCTAGCATTCAAACGTATCATAAAACTACAACTAGTAGTCTTAGTAATATAAGAAAATAGTTCCGATCAAAGCCACAGCAGAGCTGTTGTGTGTCTCTGAGCAACACAGTGGTGTTTCGTTACTGAATGAATCCACGTTTTTGAACGAATCGAGTGAGTCCGTTCATAAGAGCAGTCACTTGCCTCGTTTCCGAATGAATCAGCCGTTTAAATGAATAAATAAATGACTCCCTCGTTAAAACAGACATTTGCCACCACCTACTGTTGGTTTACTCATAATTAAAAGTATCATTGCATTTTTTTCTAAATTTATTCATATGTTTAAAAACATATGTAAAACATTAATCTTATAAAATTATTTATGCATTTGAAATGTTGCAGTGTAAATGCATTTTATGGCTCCTCAGCTTCATCAAACAGTCTGTGTAAATGCATCTAATGCCACTTCACATGCAGCTTCTGTTTCCTCAGCGGTGGAAAGATAGAGTTTAATACTCATTTCATTTGAATGGTAACAACTCTACAGTTTCTTATTATGCTAACTGAATTAATTGAAACAAAGTAAGAATTTGATGTGAAAGATGACATTTAATAAGGTTAGGGGGAAAGAAATGACCATTTATAAGCAGTGGGAAATGACATCTGTTTTGCTACTAAAGTTAACTATTTCTTCCTCTTTCCAAGAAAATTGCAATCGGTGCATCTCTATTCGATATCGATTCTCAAAAGCCACGAATCGATTTTCCGGTATTTATTTCAGCAAACGTTTAATACAAGATCTGATTAACCTGAATCTTATCATTAGTTTTCTCCACTAGATATCACTCTTATTTAAAGCCTGCCATCCATTCAGTGCTTTTCATGGCGGAGATGCTGTTGACAAGAACAAAGCAATATGCGTCATATGCAATGCTCAGATGAAATGCTATAATAATACTACAAATCTGCGGAAACATTTGACATCACTCATAGGCGCCGTGATTTCTGCAATGAATAAATAGCGGATGGCGCGACACACTGTTTTGTTTACTACACACATACTAAAGCACGGACGACGCTCGTGGTGTTTTCAGCTTCTGCTGTCTCTCTATATGACGATATGAACACACAAATATCATCTTCATTAGCATTTTAAGGCTCTTAATTTAAGAATGGAATCAAGAATCTTGAGCTTGCGAATCAAACCGAATCGGATCATCAGAACCGCTATCCAGCCCTAGCTGCATGCGCTGTATGTTTTAGACAGCTCTCAGTCTGAGAAGTCTATTGTAAACCTTGTTTATTTTGTCCTCCATGCAGGTTGAGTCTGACCAGCTCTCAGCCTCAGACTCGTGGCCGAGGAGTTCAGCTTCTGTCTCAGGTCCTGCAGGAATGCTATAGCAGTTTATCTGAGAGAGAAGGTAAGAAGCTCCTGCTCCGTTCCTGGTGAAGACCTTTAGTTGTTTCGAGTAGTTTTTCTTTGAGTTAAAGCCATCTGCGGATTCAGCGCTGTACTGACAGTCTGTCATAGATGGAGGTCTGAATGACATTCTGTGATTGGATTGCAAAGACTCATGCAAGTTTGTTTTGTTTCCAGTGGAAGTTCTGATAGCTTTCTATGAGAACAGACTGAAGGATCATTATGTGATCACACCACATGTTCTTCAGGGGCTCAAGGCTTTGGTACGTCTGAGCACTTTTGCGTTTAAATGAGGCTGATCTGTTATTGTCATGTCACCTTGATAGTACTTATTTTTTGTCTTTGTCTTATTTTTCTTTCAGACAAAATGCTCAGTTCTGCCTCCTGGTTCAGCTGTGTCCATTTTGAGATCCATCTTCCAGGATGTTCATGTTCAGGTGAATGTTTTTATTTAGCAAGGATGCATTAAATTGGTCAGAAATGACAGTAAAGACATAAAGGTACAAAATATAAAAGGTACAGATATTAAAAATAAAATGCATCACAGTTTCCGCAAAAATATGAAGCAGCAAAAACAATTTTGAACATTGATAATAATCAGAAATGTTTGTTGATCAGTAAATCAGTATATTATTATGATTTCTGAAGATCATGTGACACTGAAGACTGCAGTAATGATGCTGAAAATACAGCTGCAGATCACAGAAATAAATTACACTTTAACAGATTTATATAGAAAACAGTTATTTTAGATTGTAGTAATATTTTACAGTATTACTGTTTTTTTGTTTTTTCATGGATTTTGCGCAAACAAACTCAGCCTTTTTGAGCACGAGAACATTTAAAAAATCTTACCACCCCCAAACTCTTGAACAGCAATTTACAGTAAAGTTAGCCAATGTTTTGTCATAATATATTATTTAAAAATAGCATTTTTTATTTATTTATTTTTTAATTCAGAAAACTCCATTAAATCTTTAAAATCACATGTGACCCTGCAGCACAGAAGCAGTCATGAGTAACACAGGTATATTTGTAGCAATAGCCAACAATACATTGTATGGATCAAAATTATACATTTCTCTTTTATGACAAAAATCATTAGGATATTAAGATCATGTTCCATGAAGATATTTAGTAAATTTCTTACCATAAATATATCAAAACTTCATTTTTGATATTAATATGCATTGCTAAGAACTTCATTTGAACAACTTTAAAGGAGATTTTCTCAATATTTAGATTTTTTTGCTCCCTCAGATTCCAGATTTTCAAATAGTTGCATCTCAGACAAATATTGTCCGATCATAACAAACCATACATCAATGGAGAGATTATTTATTCAGATGTGTACATCCCAATTTCAATTAATTGACACTTATGACTGGTTTTGTGGTCTAGGATCACATATGTTCTGGAAAGCTATATGTCTTATGAAACATTGATGATTTATCATTTTAATAGTATCACACAATTAGTAACAAACTAATAGCTAACTCAATAGTGTTACATTAGTCAGATATTGTACTTGAATCATACAGTTTGACATGTCCAGTACATATTCATGTTCAAACCATTTTTTTTCTCACTTATTTCTCTGCAACAGTCCTTGATGCTGGCGGAGCGGTCATGTGTTTACAACATCCTTATCAGTCTAATGGAGTCCAGAGAAGAGGGTAAGGAACGCTGGGAATCTTTTTTTTTTCCACCATTATATTAATGCCTTTGCATTCGTGAAACACCAGTGTAAACGATCTCTTGATCCACAGAGCTCAAGGGTTTGGGTGCAGACTTCGTATTTGGATTTGTGCAGTCAGTAGATGGAGAACGAGATCCACGCAACCTCCTGCTGGCGTTCCAGGTGGCCAGGAACATCATTCACAGGGGTTATGATCTCGGTTAGTGTTGATATGACAAATGCATATAATGTGTAGTAAAATGTTTGTCTAATGAAGTATTTAAATGTTATATAAATATATAATATTTATTTATTTATTTTATTTTTTACAAAAAAAGTTATGATGTTTATTTGACATGTTGTGATGTTTATTTGACATGTTGTGAACTAGAAGTTGTTTGGTCTCCATTTTTCTTTTCAGGTAAATTTGTAGAGGAGCTTTTTGAAGTGACGTCCTGTTATTTCCCTATAGACTTTAGCCCTGTAAGTACTGCTATCTAACATGTTTGTATTTGAGCAGACTCTTTCCTCACTGTACCCCAAAATTTATGAAATATGATTACTGTTGAAATTTCATACCATTCAGATGTTGGGGTGGGTAAGAGTTTTGAAAAGTCTCTTCTGCTCAAGGCTGCGTTTATTTGATCAAAAATACTGTAAAAATTATGAAATAATATTACAATTAACGCATTTTCTATGTGAATATCTGTTAAAATGTAATTTATTTCTGTGATCTGCAGCTGTATTTTCAGCATCATTATTGCAGTCTTCAGTGTCACATGATCTTCAGAAATCATAATAATATACTGATTTACTGATCAACAAACATTTCTGATTATTATCAATGTTGAACACAGTTGTGCTGCTCAATATTTTTGCGGAAATCATGATACATTTTGTTTTTCAGCATTCACAGATGAATAGAAAGTTCAAAAGAACAGCATTTATTTGAAATAGATCCTTTTGGAACATTATAAATGTCTTTACTGTCACTTTTCATCAATTTAATGCATTCTTACTAAATAAAAGGGATAATAAAAAATAAAAATTTGAACAGTAGTGCTATCCATACTACATACTCGATAGACATGGGCTCATATTTTTGTTTCTCTGTGTGTGCTCAGCCACCCAATGATCCTCATGGGATCACACAAGAAGAGCTTGTTCTTTCTCTGCGGGCTGCTCTTACAGGGACGTCTCAGTTTGCTGAGGTAGGACCCTCTGGGTGACCTGAACCTAATTCACTCTCTTAAAGACCTAAACTCAGTAAGACTTTGTATGGCATTATACTGTGTATCAGTAGGTTTATTGTGTTTGTATTCTTTCCTTTGACAGTTTCTGCTACCATTAATCATTGAGAAGCTGGACTCAGATGTTCAGAGCGCCAAAGTGGACTCGCTGCAGACACTGGTACAGCTGCAATGCAGACTCTAGTCTTACTAGATCAGTGCTTCTCAACTAATTCTGCTTCAGGATTCAGGCTTTACACTGGTCATCAAATAAAGACCCAGCACTGTGACGAAAAAGAGCAACATAGTTAGATGTTGAAATTAATATTATCATTAACTTCTGACCCAACCTTTCCATATTTCCTTTCCATCTTCCTCATTTGACTGGCTTGAATTTGTGCCATCCAGGGTTATTATAGGTAACTCAAACAAAAACCATAGTTATTTGAATGACTTGACATAAAATCAACATTAAAGTATTTTATTGCAGCTAGTTGCCAAGGCAAAATTTCTTATTTTTATTTAGTTTGCTAAAATAACTCAAAATGAATTTAAACTATAGGCATTTAAAAAACAGTACCTAATAAAAATGACAAAACGCATCAAAATAACTAAAACCTTAAACTTATAATGAAAACAGAAAATATAAGAATAAACAATGTAATTCAAAATATTAATAACAATTGTTTTAGCATCTCAGTGATAGTAAATGAATGTTTTTTTATGTATAGCCATGGGAAGCTTTTCCTCCTTCCGTTTTTCTGTTTTGTTTATTTAAATAAATTCTATTACAGCATCACTATGAATAATTATATAGTTTTATTATTTGCATTTAGCATTATTTTTCATCCCTGCTGAGAGAGCAGACCTCTGAGAACCATTAATATAGAATTTATATTTGCATTTATGCATTTGGCGGGTGATTTTATCCAAAGCTGTTTACACCGCATTCAAGCTACTTTTTATTCATGCATGCATAGCCTGGGAATCAAACCCATGACTGCTTTTTGCCATGCTTTGCTGTTTCTCTGGCTGAAAATAAAAATAAACAAACATGACTTAGTGTGCTAAAATATAAACCTCAAGCGTTCTTCTGTGTTGTAGGCCGCCTGCGGTCTGACATATAGCCATAAAGAGCTGGCAGAGTTCCTTCCAGGCCTTTGGAGCTCAATACGGCGGGAGGTAAGAAAGATCGGCATTAAACAATGGACTCAGGAACTCACAGGTGCTTTTCTCATATCGGTTTGCTCTGTACTGCACGTTTCCCACCACTTAATGCCAAGATTTTGAGTTACTGATTCGAGTGTAAACCAGAAGAGTCATTTTAGATCGAGGGGCCAGATTGGACAAAACACAGCTGTAAAGCAGCTCTATTGAAGACATTAGTGTCATTATTCAGCTCAGATCAATGTTGATTCAGTTCAATTACAGTGTCACGTGTTGCAAAGTAAGTGAGATAGTAGTTTAATGTTCATTTAATTTTAATTAAGCTTAGTTTAGTTCAATGTTGATTCACTTCAGTTGAGTTCAAAATCTCATCAATTATGAAACAACAATTCCAAGGCAGCTCTACAAAAGACAACATAGTCAATTCAGCTGTTTTGTTCTCATCCGATAGTGCCAGTGCAGACAAATCAATAATTGCTATAAATAATTATAAAAAGCTGCCTTAAAGGGATAGTTCACTCACAAATGAGAGTTCTGTCACCATCTACTCACCCTCCACTTGTTACAAACCTGTATGAGTTTCTATCATCTGTCAAACACAAAAGATATTTTCTTTTGAAAAAGTTTGTGGGTAAACAAAACAACTTCCATTGTATTATTTTTCCAATGGCTGCCATCATTGTTTGTTTGAGGGTGAATGGATGATGAAATAATTTATTTTTAGATAAACCCTGTGACTAGGGATGTAACGATTCACTCAACTCACGATTTTGATTTCACTATTCTATTTTCTCATGATTTTTTTTAACAAAATGAGATTGAAGACATTATACAGTAAATGAGGTGTCCTTTTATTAGGCTATTGCTGCACGTTTCTTTGTGAAATTGAAATATAACAAAACTAAACTGAAATTTTAAAACAAACCCCAAATCAAATAAGTTACACACATAAAATAAATCTCTCCATATAAACAAAATAAGGCTTTGTCTGTGCTCTTTCCATTTAAAATGAGAGACAGCTAATGCATTTTAATCATGATCCAAACAAAGAAGCAGCGTACATGCAGCATGAGAAGTTTTTAATCTAAATTTGACTATAATTTCAACATTTGAAGCAAAAACTCATGTGAAGCATGCTTATCAAGCACTTTCACTTCAGATGCGTTAAATCCCAGCCTCAGCCTATTCAGAAGTGCCAGTACTTACATAGAAGTCTATACATAGTAGCCAGAAAGAAATGCTAATTTGAAAGAAAAACGTCAGACGTACTTAATGGCTTTTGCATCTGAACTCTTCATTTGCTGGTTGCTGTAAAGACACAGACAGCAGCAGCTATATTAGGCTGCTGTCACTTTAAGAGTGCATGGATTCAATATTGATACACATCTAATTTTCTCCTGTTCTGTGTTTATGTGTCTACTCATAAAGATGGGCACTTGGACATAACTTTGTGTACTTTTGACCATTCATGCATGTGTGAGAAGCAGCTTTTTGTGCGCGCGCTTCAGTCAACATGCATTAAGTTTGTAGGCAAGATTTTTTTTAACATTTATTTTGTGATTATTGATGGTGTTGCAGGTGTTCCAGACGGCCAGTGAGAGGGTGGAATCAGCCGGTCTGTCGGCTCTCAGCGCGCTGGTGTCCAGTCTTTCTCGTTCTGTGCTCGATTCAGACTCGGAGGATGTGCTGCAGGTGTTTCTAAACCTCGTCCTCAAAGGTATAGATGAGTATACATGTCCTCTTATTAGTTACATGAGTTTAAAGGGATCATTCACCCAAAAATGACAATCTTCTGTTAATTTACTCACCCTCAGGATACCCAAAATGTAGGTGACTTTTTTTTTCTTCAGTAGGACCATAAAGAAGATTTTGAACTGAAACCGTGCTACTTAGTGATTCATAAAATGCAAGTCAGCAGCTATAGTCACTTTGAGAATAAAAAAAAAGCAACACAAGCGGAAAAAATAAGAATCCCCGTGGCTCCTGATGATATATTGAGGTCGTATGAAGCAAAACGATCACTCTGTGCAAGAAACTGAACATTATTTACAACATTATTACCTGTAATGCAGAGCTTTATTCCGTTTGTTTCGATGAACTGATTCAAATAACTGATTCACCAGTTTGTTTACTTAATGACGTCACTTATAAGCAATTATATTATTAAAGCACCCAATAATTATATGAAATGCATATGTTTTACATGTCTAAAGCATGTAAAGTAAATAAACTAGTCTTCATCAGCTCGTTTTGGCTCATTTCGAGTCGGAGTGACTGTCAGCCGTCTGAAAGAGAGTTTTGATTGAGTAACTTGTAGATCTGTGCTGCTCGAGCCGTGAACTGATTCAGACGATTCAGTCCGATTTGGTGAACTGATTCATCCAGTTCACTAAATAGAACCGATTCTTTCACGAACCTCTCAGCAGAACGGCAGACAGGAGCAATCGAGTAACCATGCCTTTAAAGCAAGAATGGTACAGAAAGGGCTAAAACAGATGATCGTGCAAAATAAATTATGACTGGGCACATCTTTTCATGATCATTCCTGGCTGCCTAGTTAATTATCCAGACAAAGGAAGACTGATCAGACTCATAACTCTGTCATGTCCTCACGCTCACACACAGTCATATATCGTGCCGCCCAGGCTTATTCTGCCCATCACAGCTGGTGTGTGTCTCGTCCTCTCAGACTGTCAGCACCATCTCTGTGAGCCAGACCTCAAACTGGTGTGGCCCAGCGCCAAACTCCTGCAGGCCGCCGCCGGAGCCTCGTACAGAGCGAGTCTGATGGTGTCAGCCGCCGTCATACCTGCCCTCCTGGAGCAGTATAATAACAGGACGCAGGTACGGTCTTGTCCATCTTAAACAATTACTCACTACACAGTAGGGCTGTCAACATGGCTGAAAAACTAAATTCGAATTTTGTACTTAAATATTGTAAATATTCAAATTTTAAAAGGCATAATATTAGTTAGGGGGAAAAAGCTTTTGGCTTCTCTCATGAGGCCACAAGAGGGCGCATCGAGCAAAATATTACTAAAGCGTTTCCTCAAAGCAATAAAATATCACAACTATCTGTGGAAAAAAGTGCATAATGTTTAAAATAATGTTTCTAAACCATATATAATTAAGTTGCTTAAACAATTAGAAACAAAATGGCATCATGTATGTATAGTTTTCATACAAAGGAACAAAAAACAGTACTTTTTCCATTTTAAAACATGAGATGCAGTGGGATGGGAAAAAACACTATGAAGTCACAATTTTTTTATAGGGATGTCCTGATCAGGTTTTTTGTGATATTGGTACAAAAAGTGCCCCTGTATGAGTTTGTTTCATATTTATATCATATAAAAATGATATCACACGAGCAGGGAGAGCAGTAATACACGAATGCTGTTTTTCCCGAATATCACGAGTTTAGATGTGATTTTATACAACAGTTCAGTAAATAAGAAGTTTATATCGTGTTATATTTTAAATATATTTTAAACGTAATATGTTTTTGCATAATTTTGCTGAGAACATATTACCTTTAAAGCCATAGCAGATTTGTTGCATGTCTCTGAGCAACACAGCGGTGTTTAGTTCCTAAATTAATCTGTGTTTTGAACGAATCGTGTGAAGTTCTGTGAACCAATGATTCAAAGGCCCATTCATAAACACAGCCATTTGCTTCATTCCTGAATGAATGACTCAAAGACATTTACCGCCACCTGCTGGCAAATTTAGTTTCTTATTTAGAGTATAATTTCATTTAAAAAAAAGACAAACAAAACAAAAACGCTATTTGCATAATGCGGTGCTGGGGCTTTTATTTGAAACAAACAAATAAAAAGCACAATATCACAGGGACTCTTATTATGAAATGCGTGTGCTTTACAATTTCCAATTATGGCTACTCAGTTAAAATGATAAAGTTAGGTAAAATATGCACTCTTTCGTCCATTCACAACATTAAAAAACTTAAAGACCGACATAATTAATTAAAGGGATAGTCCACCCAAAAAATACCATTTTGTCAGTCTACTCACCCTCAAGTTATTTCAAACCTGTATGAGTTTCTTTCTTTCTTTTGTGTTTTTCAGTTGAGCACAAAATAATTTTTGAAGAATGGTGGTAACCAGACAGTTGACGGTAGCCATTGACTTCCATAGCACTTATTCCATACTATGGAAGTCAATGGCTACCGCCAACCATAAATTATATAAAACCTTATATTTGATAAAACTTGCACTGTCAGGCCCTGCTGCAGATTTATCCAGATGTAACTCAGGCATACTGTGCTGTATTTCATGCATTTGATGTTTATACAGTGTGCTCAGCGGCGCACCCTGCTGGAGGTTCTGCAGGGTTTTGTCCAGCCCACCGCTCTCAGCCGGCCTGCAGATGGAGGTACATCAACATGATCAAACTCCTGCTCAAAACCATACATACAGTTAGTTCTCACATGAGAAATATAAGACTACTGTTTTCTTTAAGTGTGTGTTTGTTACTAGAGTCTCAGCATGCACCAGTAATATAACCTGTGCAGTGTTGATTTATTTCTCTCTGTCTCCTGCATAAAAACACAGAGGAGAGTGTGTTGATTGCGTTTGAGCAGTCTTTGTGTAGCGTAGTTTTCTCTGCGCTGACGGAGTCTAGCGGCGGTCTACAGGTTACAGCCACACGAGTGCTCACTGCACTGGGACAGCAGCCCGGTGAGTGCAAGAACTTAATACTGCTATTTAGCAAGGATGCATGAAAGTGACCGTAAAGACATTTATAATATTGCAATAGATTTCTATTTCAAATAAATGCTGTTCTTTTGAACTTTCTATTCATCTGTGAATCCTGAAAAATAACACGCATCACAGTTTTCAGCATTGATAATAATCAGAAATGTTTGTTGATCAGTAAATCAGTATATTATTATGATTTCTGAAGATCATGTGACACTGAAGACTGCAGTAATGATGCTGAAAATACAGCTGCAGATCACAGAAATACATTACAGTTTAACACATATTCACATAGAAAACATTTTAAATAAATCAAATAAATGCAGCTTTGGTCAGCATATTTTTAATTCATTTATATTTAAATATATATTTCATTATATGACATAACATATGATTGGGTAGCCATTTCTCTTGCAAGTAACGGTACTTACAGATTTGTTCATTAACTGATTTATTTAAAAATGTATCACCTGAATGTATTTTAGAATATTTGTCTAGTGTACATCTGAAATGTCTTATATAACATTTTGTTAATTGTTTACTTTGTATAATTTATTCAGAGATCGCCATGAAAATAGCCTTGATGCTGGCATGGCGTTAAAAAGTGAATAAATGAAGTGAAATAATAGGAACAACTATAACATTAAATAATACTAAAATAAGTAGCACTAAATAAGCACTGATTTGAGAAACATGATAAGATGCTCATGGGATGCTCCTGCTTTGCTCCTCACAGGTTTGCTGGCTCAGACAGATGTAGAGAAAGCTGTTGATCATTTGACCAGACTCATCCTGGAGGAAGACGATACTCAAGTGAGGTAGATGTGTTTGCATTTTTATGTCAACTATTCCTGTAGAGCTTTTCCCGAGCTGATATCTGTGTGTCTCAGTTCGGCTGTGGGGGAGTGTTTAGGCTCTCTGGCTCGTCTGCATCCCAAAGCCTTCATCTCCAGGATGATTCCTCGGCTGAAGGAAGAGATCCTGTCAGGTGAGACCCAGAGTACATAACACACACAATATCTATGGCAGGTTTTAGTGTGTAATCAGGGACTGTTTTTCTCCACAGATCAGTGTAACGCAGCTGTACGCCAGCGTTGCGTGACGGCGTTAGCATCCGTGTCGTCTCAGCTCAGCGTGGTGCAGGAAAGCGCTCCCGTTCTTCTACAGACGCTCGCTTCGGCTCACACAGGTACACATGCGCTCCAGTGTTAATTTCATTGACGAATAACAGACATGTTCACAAGTCTCTGAGGTCCATGTCTCAAGTCTTTAAATCAAATCGAGATATGGACTAGTATCTGTAAATGTTCATTTGCAAAAATACTATTTAAATATGAGTCCTGTATGTTCTGGGTGTTTAGTTTAGTCAACTAAAAATCTAGATTAAAACTAAAAACTATTCAGATGACTAAAACTAAACAGCATTTTAGTCAGAAGACTATGATTAAAACTAAATCAAAATTTGCTGTAGAAAGATTAACACTGATTCGCTCACAGTACGGTTTTAAAACAAGCTTTGCTTTCTGATGATCTTTTGCTTCTGTCAATGTTTGCCCACCGCAACATTAAAAATTAAAAATCTTACTGTTCAAAAACTTGTGACTGGTAGTATAATTGTGAAATGTTGCCGTTAATATTAGGAATTTCACTGGTTCAGCTTTTTATAACAGAAAATATATATTTAGTGTATATGATATAAGACATGAGGAATCTAGATGCAGTGAAATAAATCACTTGATGTTCTGTTTATTTGTGCTTATGTGAAAGTCCAATAATTCTGATGAAATGTAAAAAGAAACTTCTAAAATGACAGTAATGGTTATAATTTGAGCAAAATAATAATCGTGATCATCAGTTTAATTTGTGTTGTAGCCCTAGCTCTAAGTCGTATCACGATTGTAGTTATCATTGACCTACATAAGTGTTTGAGATCTTCTATGTTATTATGGTAAGTGTAAATATTTATAGTTCGTTATGAAACTCTGGAAGGACAGATTAGACCACCAAAGTCTTGGTAATTAATGGTTGCTGATTGGTCTGTGAAATTCACAGATTAGCACATTCTCCTGTACCTTATGGCTTGATGTAGTTCTGATATAATGCTGAGATGTTGTTGTTCTTTCAGGTAGCTGTGGTTTCTCTGTGGAGGAAGTGAGCGCTGTATGCGTGGGTTTGCGGAGGATAGCAGAGCACACGCGTGACTCTGAGGAGATCGGACGATTCTTCCATGACATCATCATTCCGCGACTTCTAGGACTCTGCTTACAGGCGGCGCTGCAGAGCAGAGACTCTGGTCAGGGTTTGCCCTGGTTTTCTGGTGTGTGTGTGTGTGTGTGTTTGCTTGTGCTGTTTGTAGATGTAACTGTGGGTTTGTTTATCAGGTCACTGCAGTCCACTCACAGATGAGGCCGTCCTGTCTGCTTTAGTTCCTGTCATCAGCACAGCCTGTGCTGCTTTACCAACAGAGTGAGTCCAGCAGAAACAGCACTCAGTTATATATGACCCTGGAGCACAAAAGCAGTCATGAGTAACACAGGTATATCTGTAGCAATAGCCAACAATACATTGTATGGATCAAAATGATACATTTCTCTTATGACAAAAAATCATATTTTGTAAATTTCCAACGTAAATATATTGAAACGTAATTTTTGATTTGTAATAGGCCTATGCATTGCTAAGGACTTCATTTGGACAACTTTAAAGGAGATTTTCCAATATTTTTATTTTAAAAAAAATTTCAGATTCCAGATTTTCAAATAGTTGCATCTCACCCAAATGTTGTCCGTTCCTAACAAAGCATACATCAAAACTATACAAAGCTTATTTATTCAGCTTTCAGATGATGTATAAATCTCAATTTCAAGAAATGTAACCTTATGACTGGTTTTGTGGTCCAGGGTCACATATATCATGCACACGGAAAACAATCTCTCAATCTCTCAATCTGTAAACTATATAAGGACACCATAGTTGTTACATTACTATAGTAATTAAGGGTTACAATTATTAACAGTCACAAATCAAGTGCTATTTATTTTTATATGTAATATTTAATACTTTTGAAATAAATTTTTTCATTATATAATTGTTTCTGCTCAAATTTGTTAAAATATCAACATTTAAACAGTGGCTTTTCATGACATATTTACTCAGACATGCATTAATGAAGAATATAAAAATAATGAAATTGTAAAATAGTGCATATATTCAGCAAAAGCTTTTATTGTTTTCTAGCTGACTATTAGGGCTGCAACAACGAATCGATTAAATCGATAAAAATCGATTACTAAAAGAGTTGGCAACGAATTTCATAATCGATTCGTTGTGTCGCGCGACGCGGAGACGTTTGATTATTAAAATAGAAAAAAAAAACTTTAGTTGAGCGCGGAGCGGAGTGAACACACTCGGTCTCTCTCGCGCACGGGTGCTAGCAGAGTTCGGCGCCTCATAGACAGGGCGGAGCTAAAATAAAAAACGAGCGGAGGTAGAGGAAAGATACATGGGAGGCAGAGAAATCCGTGCGACCCAAGTCATCCAAGGTGTGGGAGCATTTCACACTAAATAAACAGAAAAAGTGTGTTAACTGCAATGCAAAGTGTCTGAACAAAGTAAGTGTGTGTGTGTCAGTGTGTGCGTCTGCGAGTGTGTGCGTCTGCAGTGTAGTGTAGAGAACAAGTTATGACATTCAAACAAATCCTGTTAAATTTTCTGATTTGTATTGTTCTTTATTTTTTATAAATTATTTATTGTTCTGCAGGTGCGTGTCTACGTGGTTAGGTGCCCCCTCTACCAGATGTCTTGCGATAGGCTTGTTTTTAATACATTTCTAACTGCATCTGGCGTATCTTTGCATGTGTAGTCAGCTACCTAGGGCCGCTTACTTCTCTTCTTTATTAATTTTAGGCATTTTAGGGTGATCTAAATGACAAATGTCGAGAGCGCATAATGTTGCGCGATCATGTAATGCGCGAGCACGCATCTCTCCACTCGCAAGCGGATTTCCTTCACTCGCACAAAACTGGACGTGTGCTTTTAAATCTACATTGTTCTTTTATGAATTGGCTCGGCTCTCACTCAGATATTGTGTGTATGCTCAAACGTTATCCTCGCATCACTGAAGACCAGAAAAGCTTTTTTTTCTAATTCAAGTGAAGAGTAGGCTTTTCTCACTAAATGGAAGCAAGCTGAATATAGTTAGCCTTCTCTAGTTATTAATTTTATTAATACTTATTTTAGTTAAGTGCTTAAATTGTAAATATGCATTTATATGCATTTATTAAATTATGTAGTGCATTTGTATTTTGTTGTTTTTGTATATAGTTATAGAAGCATATCAACCAGGTTCCAGAAATAATCACCAAAGCTGCTTCTGAAATAAGTGGGGGTGCTCTCTTAATGCACATTTTCACATATTTTGTCCCTTCTATTACTATCAATATGCTGATACTTCGAGAGCGAATCCTGCATAAATATGCAGATGTCATTCCCAAAACTTTGCAACGTGTGTGGGCAAAAAACAAAGTTCTACATTTTAAATGCATTGCCTAGAAAGCTTGCAAAGAGCGCTCATAACCAATAAAGCTGTCACTCTTTGTTCATCGCAATCTCACAAAGTTCTGTGCGTACCAATGAATCTCACACTGTGCAATTAATAGCCTATATAATATAGGCCTATTAACATCGTGTATCCAACCCCAGCCACCCTCTTTTAAGGCAGTGCCCCAGACTGGCCCCCCCATTTAAAATGCTCTAGACACGCCCCTGTTGTTCTGGCAGCTCAGGTGGCACTTTATTTTAAAAAAAAGTCTATATATTTGGCAGATGTAAAGCATACATGTGTATGTTTTTTGTGTTAGTCCATTTTTATTTTATTTTATTATTATTATAACAGCTCTGGGATGTTCAAGGAGCAACGTGTTTGTGCACTTTCTAAATATTTTAGTTCTGTTTTTGAATAAAGGGTTGGAAATGAATGCCTTGTTTTTGGGTTTTTTTATCCGATTCATCGATTAATCGAAAATATAATCGACAGATTAATCGATTATTAAAATAATCGTTAGTTGCAGCCCTACTGACTATTATTGAATGGATACTGGATAAGTACTGAGTGGCTTTCCATGTTATGTGACATCGTTTACAAGCTGTTTTATTGATGTCTTTTCGCGGTTGAAACACTGATTGTGCGATTACATGAGACGCGATACATTTCAGTAAATTATACTGTTTCTTTCAACACCTTCTGATGTTTTTTTTCATGATTATTTGTGCTATAACTAGTAGTAAAGAGGAAGAGATGATTGATTCACGGCTACAGTGATCTGTCATGCCACATTAAAGAGCGTCAAAACCACATTTGTTTGAATTTCATTATAAAATTGACAGAATTTGAAAGTTGAGACTTTGTTTCATATCAAAAGTAACAAAGCTTATTATAAATATTGGATGGCAGACACCCTGCAAATAAAGTTTTGTTCATGCATCAGTGCACTAAAAGATCAATCTTGGGATTTAATGATCTATGTCAGTTCATCGAAATGAAGATGGAAAAACCCAGCCCTAATAAAATTATACATTTTCAAATGCAAGGCTTATTGTTTTGTTACAGATTAGCGTCGCGCATGGCCACCCGGGCGGTTTCTCTGTTCCTGGATGGAGACGTGTCCTTTCTGCCAGAGAATGCCTTCCCTTCCAAAATCCAGTTGCTCCAGGTGTGACGAGATCAATCACATTCAGTCGTCAGGTTAACTTTCGTCAATCCAGATTACATGAGTTTGACTCCGATGTCAGAGGCTGTTCTGGTCAGATTTAAAGGAATAGTTCACCCAAAACTGAAAACGTGCTCGCCCTCAGATGATCAGAGATCAGGATGAGTTTGTGTCTTCATCAGGTTTCATTGCATCACTGTCTCATCAGTGGATGCTCTGCAGTAAATGAGAGTCCAAACAGCTGATGAAAACATCACGATAATGTAGATGAATGGAGGGTTAGTTTGTGTGTTGCTTTATTAATTGTGCCTGTTTTCCTCCAGAGTCAGGCCGAGTCTCGGGGTCCGTCTCAGTTGGTGTGTCTGCTGATGGCCTGCGTCTGCTCTCTTCCACGCAGCGTGAGTTAAATCCGTAATGTCTCATCACAATATTTATACAGTATAAGGTTTCAACAGCCGTATATTGTAGGGCTGCACAATTTGGGGGAAAAAATATTTTTTTTCTTCATAACTCTGTAACACTTTACAATAAGGTATCATTTGTTAACATTAATGTATCTAACAATGAACAATACATTTATTACACTATTTATTAATCTTTGTTAAAGTTAATGAAAATACAGTTGTTCATTGTTTATTCATGTTAGTTCACACTACATTAATGTTAACAAACACAACTTGTGATTTTAATGCATTAGTAAATGCTGAAATGAACATTAACTGATAAATGCTGTAGAAGTATTGTTCATTCTTAGTTCATGAGCGCGAGCGTCCGAGCTGTGCGTTGCTCTGCAGTTAGAGAAAAACACTCATTTTATTATGTTCTTCTATATGTACTGTGTTCGATCGCTGGAATGTTTTGATTTATAAGGCTGCAAAACACATGGAAATGATGTAGTTTGTTGTATGTATTTCTCCTTTCAAACGCAGAGGGCAGCTTCCGCGATTGCGATGTGCATGTCAATAAAACATTAACATCAATTTAGCTTTGCACTGTTCTTCTACCTGTTTTATGAATAATGCTTTAACTGAAAAGGCTGAAACAAATGCAAATAAACAAGTTTAAGAGGACACTGCAGTGAGCTCGCGATCGACACAGACTGACTTCAGTTTCACTCTAAAACAGCTCACAAACACCTGCATTTAGCTCGTGTTGTGTTCTATGGGTGGATTGCATGCAGTCGCTGGAATATTTTAATCTAAAAGGCTCTAAAACAACTGCAAATGCTGTAGTTTGTATGAGCATGTACGGACTGCACTGGCCAGACAGTCATGTCTTAATGAGCCCTGAGCCGGTAATAATCAGATAAGCTGGTTTAGCTTGTCAGTGTGCGTTAGATGTATGTATTTAATAGTGAAACTGATCAAGTCATACGGCTCTGCCCGAGGGGAATTACTCCTTTAGGGGCGCAATTTTTCTCAACCAATGTAAGTCTATGGGAAATTTTTCATTTTTAATAATTAATTATAAATAAACTAAGTATGATCAGTCTGAAACGATATAGCAGCAAACTAGACATCAGGGACATTTGCCAAGCCAACATAATAACAATAGTTATTATTAGTAGTATATTTTTCTTTAATACTAGATTTTACTTTACAGTGAAATTACAATAAAGCACAATTTAATAATATAATATTAAATTATTATTTTATTGTAATATTTTACTGCAAAAAAAATCTAGTATTTAAAAAGCATATAATAGTAATTAACATAATTTCTCTCAAAGCAAAAGTTTGGGAGGCTCTGGTTTCCTAAAACTTGTGTTTAGCACTGCATATGCATATTGGCTGAACCAAAATACATATTTTCAACACTATTTAAGAGTAAGGAACAGCATTAATGGGACAGTTGATGTAATTGAGTTGACTAACGACAGGTGGAGATCCCAGAGATGGACAGGCTTCTGGTGCAGCTGGAGGATCTGAGCTGCTCGTGTCCTCACCTGTTCTCCTACACCTTTGCAGCCAAATGCTTCGCTGGTTTGGTCAACAAGAGGCCGGCAGGTACACAAGATTGATCTGCTTCCCAAATCACATGCCCTAAATCTTGTGCTCCATGATCTAATGGAATACTGTTTTCTATCGCTGTACGTCACTGGAATAATGCATGAGTTATCTGAGCTCTGGAGTTGATTTACCTGATCATCATCACGCATGCTGTGTGTGTTCAGGTGAAGCTCTAGATGCGGTGCTGGAGAGGGTGATGAAGAGGATCGGCGTGGAGCTGGAGAACGTTTGCTCTGCTCAGCGAACACAAGCCTTCACGCTGCTGCTCTGGGTAAACATCAACCACTTCATGTCTGAACTGCCTTTCTTACATTGTTTTGATTTGCCCATCAGTAACCAGTGTTCACACGGCAGTTCCATCAGATTTAAGGTCATAAAAATATCATAAATAGTACAACAAAAGTCTTCATTATCATTTCAGTGAGTAAAATTTAAAAGGCAATGCTGACCAAAGAATAAAATACTGAACAAAGTGAATTACAACACAATATAATATAAAATGCATGATGTGTATATATATATAAAAACAATCATTAGCATATAATGTAAAAACATAAACATAGAAAATATTACCTCAAAAACACCAAAGAATAAAGTCTAGATTTTAAGTGTTTTTAATCTGTTTGCCTTTTTTAAACACATTATTACCGCATCAGCCATAATCAGCAGTCATATATATTGATTTATTAGTATGTAAACCAGTTTTAATACATATGTATATATTGAATAAAACATGTCTTGATTATTTTAAACTTGTAGGCAGCATTATTTTATCATTGATATAGTTTTATAGATATTGTTTATATATATATGTATATATATACATGTGTGTATATAATATATACTGTATGTACTATATACATGTGTATATATGTATGTTTCAGTTTAGTTTTAGTAATTTTGTGTTGTTTGCCTGTCATTTTTGTTTTTTTAACAAATATTTAGATTAATATTATTAGTCTTTTTTTTATTATTTGTTTGTTGTTTCACTGCTTTGACTTAAAAATCTGAAATGTTGCCTTAGCCTTTATTTTATTTTATTTTAACCTCATTTATTTCAAGTACTGATTTTGTTTGTTTTATGTGTTTAGTTGACAGGACCCTGTTTTGTAGTTGAATGTGTTCCCCAGCCTAAGTAAAAAATTGTGTTGTTGTTTTGTTCTGTATATACATAGTGTTAATTTTATTTGTGTGGGCCTTTATTAAGGTTTTAAATCTGACCACTCAGTTAAAGTAAAAATTAACCCAAAACTAAAACTTCTGTTGTAATGTTATCACATTCATGTCACTCCAGAGCTGTAAAGCTGCTGTTTATCACTGATGCAAACAAAGCTTTGATGCTTCAGATGGTCTGCATGAAACAAAGAGACTATCTATTTCTATTCAGAACAGATAAACATTGATCAACACGAGTTTCTTTTGCACAGGTGGCCAAAGCCCTGCTCTTACGATACCATCCGCTATCCACAGCCCTGACTGACAAGGTAGTGTTTGTTTCCTCTTCCCGTCTCCAGTCCTGCTTCAGAGGCTCAGTGTTAGATTGCTCTCTGTATTTCAGCTCTTCTCTCTGTTGACGGACCCGGCGTTAGGATCTCAGGCGGCCGATGGCTTCTGTGTCCTCATGAGTGACTCTCCAGACGTGCTCAATCGTGATTTCCACGCAGTCGTGCGCATCATGTACCGACAGCGCTTCTTCGCTGAAAACTCCTCCAAACTGGTTCAAGGCTTCAACTCGGCAGAGCAGGGTACCGCGATGAGTAGTGCTTTATTTATCCTCTTGGGGCAATTTGGTTTCAGTGGGTTTCACATAGTGCTGTCAAACGACTAATCGCATCCTAAATAAAGGTTTTTGTTTACATATGTATATTTAAATACAAACACATGCATGTATATATTTAAAGGTTGCTTGGCATCTAAATAGTTGTTTTTGTTCCACAGAGAAGAAGTCTTGTTACTTGAAGGCGCTGTCCCACATCGTCAGTAACCTTCCCAGGCAGCTCCAGCTCTCAGAGCTCCCTGCAGTGAGTGGAGTTTGTGTTAATTAATGATCTCTGATGTGTGTTTGGTAGAGGTGTCCCGGGACACAAACATGACGGTATGCACCTCGACTGTGACGGCACGGTTCAGTACAGCAGGAGGAAATAAACTAAACATAAACTGTTTTTGTTTTTTTAACTAAGCAATTGTTTACTGAACAAATTGCTCTTTCTATTAAATAAATTCAATTATAATTAATTTTCTTGGAGATAAAAATCTACCTCGGCTTCTGCTCGAAACTATAGGGAGTCCTTTTACATTACTATAACGTTACAATTAACAACAGAGCCCAGACTTGAATTTAATTACGGTTTATTTTTAACTATAATTATAATCAACGCTCAAATAAAAAAGAATTGTATGCAAACATGTAAATTGTTTTTAAATTTACTTCTAAATTATAGCGTTTCTATTTGTTGTTGAAATATAATAATTTACAGAGGCACAACTTGTTTCATCAAATATTTATTTAAACATATACATTAAATAATTAAGACAACTCTAACAGGTAAAGTATAATGAAGTATAGTCTAATATTTAGTGAAATGCTGTTCTCTAGACTTCATTTCTCTAGTAAATAACGAGCTGTGAGGGAAATGAACACGGAGTGATTACGTGAGGGGTGAGATGCTCATTCATGTATATTTTGCATTAAATCTAGTAATAAAGAGGAAGGGATGATTGCACTCGTTAGTATACAGCGATCGGTCACATCAGAAAGCATCAAAACTGCATTTATTATCTGAATTGTCTGGTGAGCGGTTTAAATGAGTCCACATTCAAAATATCTTTCAAGTGTAGAAATTAGGGAAGAAGTATTGTAATTTCCCTACTGTAGTGTAAAGCAAAAATAATATACCTATGAAATACTAATTTTCACTTATTTTACAGTGTAATTGTTTTACAATATATGGCTATTACTGTCATAGGAATAACAATTATCTAAAATTATTGTTGCTATATTCAATAATTCAAAAACACCAGTGTGAATGTAATTTAGACTGAGACGGTATATCACAAAAAGAAAAAAGATTTTGATATGGTTACATCCCTAATTGTGTTGCACCCCTGGTGTGTTAATGTGTTGTTGTGTGCAGCTGCTGCCGCTGCTGCTGGAGGCTCTGTTGTGTGCGGATCAGACGGTGCAGATCTCTACTCTCTGCTGTCTGACTCCACTGCTGCTGGAGCCGCCGCCGGCCCTCAGGAACCAGCTGGAGGCGCTCTTCTCCCGCCTGCTGCTCCTCACCGCCAGCCCTGCCATGGTACTCACTTCAGCAGTGTGTTTGATTTTACTCCGTCTGACAACACTCGCCTGATTCTGACTTTATTTTCACTCCGGCAGAAAGTGAGACTCGTGTCGCTCCAGTGTGTTCATGCGCTCTCTCGCCTGCCTGAACATACGGTAAGAGAATCAAACTCAATCAGCATCAATTAGCCATATATATATATATATATATATGTATGTATGTATGTATATGTATATGTATATATATGTGACCATGGACCACAAAACCAGTCAAAAGTGTCAATTTATTGAAATTGAGATGTACACATCTGAATAAATAATATTAGAAAATCTGGAATCTGAGGGAGCAAAAAAATCTAAATATTGAGAAAATCTCCTTTAAAGTTGTTCAAATGAAGTTCTTAGAAATGCATATTACTAATCAAAAATTAAGCTTTGATATATTTACGGTAGGAGATTTACTAAATATCTTCATGGAACATGATCTTAATATCCTAATGATTTTTGTCATAAAAGAGAAATGTATAATTTTGATCCATACAATGTATTGTTGTCTATTGCTACAAATATACCTGTGTTACTCATGACTGCTTTTGTGCTCCAGGGACACACACACACACATGTTGGTTTTTGTGGTTTATGGGGACTCTCCATAGGCGTAATGGTTTTTATACTGAACAAACTGGGTGTGCTATTGCCCTACACCAACCCTACACCTAAACTTAGCCCTCACAGGAGACTGTGCATTTCTACTTTCCCCCAAAAAACTCACTCTGTATGATTTATAAGTGTTTTGAAAAGTGGGGACATGGGGCAATGTCCTGAAAAGTCACCTTCACCTTGAAATACCTGCCATAGCTGTCATTATACAAATTTATGTCCTCATTTGTCACAAAAACGCGCACACACACACACACACACACACACACACACACACACACACACACACACACACACACACACACACACAAACTTAAACATTAAAAAAAAAAAAGTATAAAATTAATCATATAGAGCACATTAAATGGTTAAATGTTTAGAATGAATTGTATTCCAATAAAATGCAAAGTAAAACTAATTAAATGCCAAAGTAAAAATATTATCACTTAAATAGTATCACTATTTTTAAATTATAGTATACAAATATTATTAAAAACTATTCATTAAGTAGAAAAATCATGTAAATTGTTAAATTTAATAAAAAATAAATATTATGCAATATTGCAATTTAAAACAGCTGTTTTCTGTGTGAATGTGTTAAACTGTAATGTATTTCTGTGATCAAAGCTGTTTTTTCAGCATCATTACTCCAGTCTTCAGTGTCACATGATCTCCAGAAATCATAATAATATACTGATTTACTGATCAACAAACATTTCTGATTATTATCAATGTTGAACACAGTTGTGCTGCCCAATATTTTTGTAGAAAATGTCATGCATTTTATTTTTCAGGATTCACAGATGAATAGAAAGCTCAAAAGAACAGGATTTATTTGAAACCTTTTTGTGTTGTAAATATATCATAGTTATATTGCATTATATTACGTTTCTGCAGAGAATGTAAAATGTAGCCTTTTAAATGTATGCATGTCTCCTCCTGAATAACATGCACAGAACAACTCATGCATACTATGCAGAGCAGGAATATGTAATAATTAATCATGTAGACTGTGCCGTTAATAGCTTTAGTGTGTGTCAGGTCCTGCCGTTCCGTGCCAGAGTCCTGAAGGCTCTCGCTGCTCCTCTGGATGACAGAAAGAGGCTGGTGAGGAAGGAGGCTGTGGCGGCTCGAGGAGAATGGTGAGTCTGACGTATATATCTGAGGTTTCCGCTGACAGCATCTAACGAGGTGTTTCCCATCTGCAGGTTTTTAATAGGAAGCCCCGGTGGAAGATGAACAGATGAGTGCAGCTGAAGATACGAATGACCCAGAACCGAGACGGATCACCGCTCACAGCCTTTGATTTTACTCTCTTACCCTGTTTTTTATGATACTGCCTGAGTTTGTCCTGCCTGGGCACAAATGCTGAACAAACTGCTGGAACATAAACTCGATGCACTGACGCTCAACCCAGATCATATTTCTGATGCACAGAAACTGGTCTCAGTGTTTTAGGACTCTTAGAACAGGTCTCTCTGGAATGTCAGTATTTCTAAACTGATGTGTTTCATTAGCCACGGCGCTGGTGGTTGTTCGTTTTCACAAGACTGACAAAACTGATGCCAAGTATATAAAACAATATTTAAGTGTCATAACCTGTCAATAAATTTTTTTTGTAAATGTGTAGATTGACAACTTTCTATTTTTTTTTTTTTTTTTTACAATTGCATAAACTAATCTCTCAATGCTTCACTTTTTTAAAGTGAGACATTTAGCTTTGATTTGATACAAAATGCATTCCGTGATTGTCTTTAAAATGACATGAGTTCTTTTCTCAATTCAGACATAAATGTCAAAACTCAGTGTCCCTACAGGCCAGATTTGTAATTTACATATATTTTTTCAAAACCATTCAACTTTAGGTCACTAATTTAAATTTTCTTTCAAACCCATCTTTATTTATCATGATGACATTTAAGTGTTTTCCCATGATGACAATTTCTTAAAATGGTTTGAATATAGTTAACTTGCATCTCATTTATATATGTGATTCATGAATATGCTAATTAGCCCCAGAACCTTGGTATTGGTTAAATATGTGTGACGTAGGAATCGGGGCGGGCTTTTTCAGATGTATAAACAACAAAAACGACATTAAAAACTGAATAACACATCTCTTCAAAGCCAGAAGACAAAAAAAAGAATATTAAAGTCAAACATAATTTGTGTTTAAAAAGTGTCATCATTTCCCAGTTTTGTTTTATTATGCTTAATATTTTATATCGCACTAGTTCATCTGTACAGTATGTGCTGGACTGGCCTTAATATGAACCTTTTGAAGTTACAAACATTTCAGAGTTAAACCACTAAATGATCTGCTTACATCACTTACATTTACAGGGAATCCAGAAAATATGGACACTTTAACATTTACTATTAGATTTTGTAACAATAACATTAATAAATGCATTAAAATGATATTGCTCAATGTTGGTATGAGCTAATACATTAATGCTAACAAATGAGACAAACGTAGAGTGTCACCTAATGATTATTATTTTTTTACTATTGAAACCTTGTATTTTAAGGATTTAGGGGGAAAAATCAAACATATTAAAAAATAAATAAATACACTTTAACACACATTATAAGAGTCTGTAATAAATCTAGGTCAACAATTAAAAATAAAAAAAACTATTTTTTTAAACATTTGACCATGTTATTACTTGCACAAGATACATTAAAGCAAACAAGATTTATTAAATATCAGATATCCTAAAATACATGATATTTTATGCTCAGAAAAATGGATTGGAAAAGAATATTTATACCCCCCCCCCAGTGCTCTTTTGGAGTCCATATTAAAACTGGAGACATATTTCATATGTAAAATCTGTTAGAAAACATTTGCAAAAGAATGTAAACTTCATTTTAACAAAATGCATGGATCACTTCAGAAACGTCTGGACTTTCAAATCGTTTCATAAAGAACACAGATTCCCACGAATCATCATCAGAAGTGAATATTTGAGTTAAAAATATATAAATATATATTCCACAGATGTCATTAAAACCCATTCACATGAAGTCTTTGGCACCAAGTACAACTCTGAACTCAGAAAAAGGATCTCAGACTGTACCATAAACACCGCGATCGTTCTCTTCTGAAGGACAGGAGTGATGCAGAGAGCCCTTCGCTCATCAGAGGTCATGATGGGAGTTAATGAGCGGATCTGATCTGAGGTCATATGGCCATGGTGTTGTTCCTGTAAGCGGGACAGTCCCACGTCAGGCCGTCCCCGTGAGGAAGATGACTGGAGGGCAGCAGCACTCGTGTTAGCCAGTCACTGACCGACAGCAAAAACATTTATTACTTCAGACAATTAAACAAGCAGAGATCCTCAAATATATTCACTGAGAAACACCACGGAAAAAAACTCATGTGGGGCAGTGGTCAAATGTGACCCTGGACCACAAAACCAGTCATAAGGGTAAGCTTTTTTTCATTGAAAGCTGAATAAATCATCTTTCCATTGATGTATGGTTTGTTATGATAGGACAATATTTGTCTGAGATACAACTATTAGAAAATCTGGAATCTGAGGGAGCAAAAAAATCTAAATATTGAGAAAATCTCCTTTAAAGTTGTTCAAATGAAGTTCTTAGCAATGCATATTACTAATCAGAAATTAAGTTTTGATATATTTACGGTAGGAAATTTACTAAATATCTTCATGGAACATGATCTTAATATCCTAATGATTTTTGTCATAAAAGAGAAATGTATAATTTTGATCCATACAATGTATTGTTGGCTATTTCTACAGATATACCTGTGCTACTGATGACTGCTTTTGTGCTGCAGGGACACATATTTATGGTAAATGTCTCACCTCTGCTTCTCAACACCAAAAAATATTCTCCAGTTGTTAATTGCTCCCTGGTGGTACGGGTTACGAAAAACCTGCGAACAGACGGTCGAGTTTACAGCAGAAGACCTCTTCAAAAATCAGCTTGTATTATATAACACACACAAAAAATATTTTTAAAATGTAAAAAACAACAAAAAAACGGTATCATCATTAATACTATTATTATTATTAATAATAATTTAGAAACATTTTTGCAATTGAGTTTGTGCTGCTAGTTTTATATAACTTAATATCTGAAAAGCAAAAATAAAAACAAATAAATGTATTAAATAATAAAATTACTGCTATGATGATGATGATGATGATTACTACTAATAAAAGAATAAATATTACTATTATTTTTATTGTTGTTAACAAATAATTACAAGTAATACTATGAATGAACTCTTTATATACCATCATCTCTGAAAACCAAAAATGAAACCATAGAAAATGTGCATCTATTTTTTTCCACTTACTCTCCCCTTGAGTCTGAGGCGTTTAGTCTCTTTGCGGTTGATGTGTCTCTCCACGCTGGTCTGTCCTCTGGTGATGAGCGCTGCGTGCCACAGGGTCAGCGCTCCTAACGCTACAGACACTGAACTGAACACATCTCACAGACGTCAGGACACAGCACCACATCAACATCAGAACACACACAGAGCAATAACTCACCTCGTCAGCGCCCACAGATAAACCAGGCTCTTATGAACCATCCTCTGCTGATGAGTGAAGGCAGGTGCAGGAGTCTGATACGAGCTCTTCAACACACAACACAATCATGCTGTTATAACCAACTAAACATCCAGACATCTGCTCAGAAGACTGCCGTCGCTGAGTCTCTTCTGATCAGCAAGGCTGCATGCATTTGATCAAAAATACTGTAAGAAAATTGTGAAATATTATTACAGTTTAAAACAGCTGTTTTCTATGTGAATATGTGTTAAACTGTAATGTATTTCTGTGATCTGCAGCTGTATTTTCAGCATCATTACTCCAGTCTTCAGTGTCACATGATCTTCAGAAATCTAGATTTATTTGAACTGTAAATCTGGCAAAATCATATTTTTATTAGAGGGACTGCTAAAATATTTCCTGGATGATTTTATGCCTGTAGTGATATTAGCACATGAAGTTTAAGTCTTGAGAAGCAGTCGACAATGTTTTTCCTACAGAATTAGTGCAGATATGACTTTTAATTGAAAATAAACTGAAAACAGGCTGAACTGGTATTTATCTGGAAGATCCCACACAGTAAGACAAACTTGAGCTATTGCCCTGAAGGAGTCTTGCCTTCAGTGAAGAAGCATCTACCTGCTGAGAGAGCGACATATAGAGTAGCCCCGCCCCCAGGACCGCCTCCCCCTGCGAGTCTCCGCCCACATACCTGCCTGACTACAAACACAAGCCCACCGTCAAACATCAGTGCTTCTTTGATCTAAACATACTTTTATTCATCAAGGATGCATTCAACTGATCAAAAGTGCCAGTAAAGACATTTATAATGTTACAAAAGATTTCTGTTTCAAATAAATGCTGTTCTTTTGAACTTTCCATTCATCTGTGAATCCTGAAAAATAAAAATGTATCACAGTTTCCACAAAAATATTGTGCAGATGATGCTGAAAATACAGATTTAAAATCACAGAAATAAATCACATTTGAACAGAAATAAATCTAATAATATTTCAGAATTTTTTGATCAAATGCATGCAGCCTTGATCATAAGAGACGATAAATCTAGTGCACTAATATATCCAGAGCAATCGTTCGGCTGATGCAGACTCACCTCGATGGCGTTGTATGCGTCCAGAAACATGTCTTTGGCACTGATGCTGCAGTAGATGCAGCCCATGCTCATGAACAGACAGAAACTGAAGAAGTAACGGTGGTTGAAATGACCAACACAGTTATTCAGCCAGGCTGGATGAGCGCTCAGTTAAGACACAGTCACATCATACTGCAGAACACCACATTTACTTCTCTTCAAGCATCTGAAGGTGATTCTTATTTACTAGGAGCTACACAAGGATACGGCAGTGGTGGTCCATTTTCAAAATACACCTGTGATGGAAAAAACACACAAAAACTGATTGTTTTGTTTAAAACTAGAGTAATCTGATGAAAATTTGAATTAAAAATGTGGTTAATTTGAATCCATTATTTGTATGTGTATGTTGTCGTCCTCTAATCGGTGTGCATCAGGTCTGAGAGTCTCACCTGGAGCAGATACTGCAGTGATGAGTTCTGGCCGCTTTGGGAACGATACATTTTTTACAGATTGTAACAGTTGGTATATCACTCTTTTCCTAAAACAAAAGACAAAAGCAACAAAATGTTACATATTGATAAAAATGAGTGAATGTGAACAGAGCTGGCGTTTGATTTAAATCAATTTGCAAAGAAAATGCTGAAGCTTAAATGTGTCATTTCTGTTTCAAATGGAAAACAGCAAAAAAGAATGACTTTTTGAAATGATTTTTCCTTTCATCTTTCTCATAGGGACTTTAGAAAAGCCTTCATTCAGGAGTTGTAAGTCATGAACCGAACCATCCTGCTCTGAAGCAAATCACAACATTATTGGAGAATCAGAAATACTGGCTTTAAGAACTACAATCCCATGAAGCGGGGGGGGGGGGGGATAAATAAATAAATAAAAACAAATATTGCAAATTAAAATGAAATACATTTTTTTAAATAAAATGAAAATAAATAAAACATACACAAAGATATTCCAGAATGAATGAATGAATAAAATAACAGCTTTATATATATATATATATATATATATATATATATATATATATATATATATATTTTTTTTTTTTTTTTTTTCAGAATATAGGGAAGACAAGTGAAATAATTTGATGCACCTGCGGTGGGAAACCCGGACATGTGGTTGTAGCTTTATAGTAATGGAAGACGATCATGAGGAGGTTCCAGTGTCCGTAACAGAGGTGCCAGAGGATCCAGTGAACGGGGTATGAGCTGAAGATGATGGGCAGCACACACAGATACACGATAATTACGACTGAGCTGGTCAAGGCGATCACCAGAAACACAAACACCTACAGCAGCAAACAGAGAGAGATCAGAAGCACTGAAGACAGAGCGGCTCAACTCTGTGAACTCTTCTGAGATCAGATGTGATTCCTCCTACCACTCCGAACCAGCGGGTCATATTGTCCACCAGCCAGTAGATGGGCTCAAAGACGCAGTCCAGCGCCGTGTCCGAGCTGGTCAGCACATTGAAGTAAAGGGACTTCAGCAGCAGCCTCGCATAGTTCCACAGATTCTGTATTCGGCTCGACCGCTTTCTGCGTCCCCGGCAAGGACAGAGCCTTAACCAGCGCAACAAGACACGCATGACTCTGGAGACAGACCACCTCCAGCTGCGCATCCCACCTCCTGCAGCACACACACACACACACACACACACACACACACACACAGAGAGAGAGAAATCAGAAACACAAGCTCTCTGACCTTCAGGGTCTTCATTAAGCACATAAATCCTGTAAATAATACAGCAGCCTGAAGAAGCACCGACCTCTGATCAACAAATGACGGAAATAAATGTGACTCTGGAGCACAAAAGCAGTCTTAAGTCACAATTTTTCGAGATTTCGAGAAAATTGAGGTGTATACATCATCTGAAGGCTGAATAAATAATCTCTCCATTGATGTATGGTTTGTTATGATAGGACAATATTTGTCTGAGATACAACTATTTGAAAATCTGGAATCTGAGGGAGCAAAAAAATCTAAATATTGAGAAAATCTATATATATATATATATATATATATATCGAAATGAAGGAAAAAAAAATATATCTAAAGAGGTAAATTAAAAATATTTTTAAAAATAAATAAATGAAGAATTAAAGGAATCAAATAAACACACATACAAAAGATATTCCAAAATATCCCATTAAATAAAAAATACATTCCATAAATTTTCAAATTGTTCCAAGATATTTTAATTAATTAATTACTAAATGAATAGATAAATGCCAATAAAAATAAATAGACGCAATATATTTCAATAAATAAATTCATTCATTTATTCATTCTATTAAAAAAGCTTGCACATATTATAGAAGACATAAGATAATTCAGAAAACTAAGTAAATTGGTAAATAAATAAATAAACACTGATTTAATTGAAAATTAAACACAGAAAACATTTCAATCTATTATAGAAAAGTAACTAAATAAATTCACTTAATATAATAAAATGAATCCAAATATATTTTTTTATCATCTGAAGATATTATTAAATCTTTCAGATACACGGAGTGTAATTAAAATCCTTACCTAACGGCTATGGTTTCTGTTTTTCTTAGCAAACAAATGTATTCCAAAATGACTGAAACTGTTCTCAACTCATCCGTACCAAGAGAGAAACTGTCCTTAAGATCATTTCCAAGACACTTACTCCAGCAGTGCACACACACACACACACACACACACACACACAACACACAACACACCACACACACACACACACCACACACAGACACACCACACACCACACACTCACTCTCTCTCTCTCTCTCTCTCTCACTCACACACACACACACACACACCACACACACACACACTCACTCTCTCTCTCTCTCACTCACACACACACACACACACACACACTCTCTCTCTCTCTCTCTCTCTCTCACTCACACACACACACACACTCACTCACTCTCTCTCTCTCACTCACACACACACCACACACACACTCTCTCTCTCACTCACCCACACACACACCACACACACACACACATTAGTGTGATTAGATCAAACATAGCGAGCTCAAAATACACGGATAAATATTGCACAGGATTATCAACTGATGTCCGAGACAGAAACAACATGCTAAATATTTGATCAAGTGCTTGGCAGGTGCCCTCATGTGACAAGCAGCAGCTGTAACCCGGCACTGGACACACTTCCTCAGAGAACACCTGATACGCTGGGACTGAGGAAAGTGAGGATCGCTTACAAGATGCTTTCATCTGCACACACTTCTTTTTTCCGAATGTGGCAGCTGGAAGCTGAGCTCGTGGTTCAAACAATCGAGGGACGTGACGTGATGATGTCATACTGAGGTCACATGGAGCCAGTAGCTCCTTACTGAACCCTCAGATGAACCACAGCGACTCTCAGAACTAATCAGATTCAATTATTCATTTTATATTCTTATAATGTCGTTCTGAAATGCAAAAAATCTGAAAAAAAGGTTCAGTGTTGTTACTGTTAATCAAAACTATTTCAAATAAAGCTGAAAATAAATAAATATTAGATGAAAAACATACAGAAAAAAACTTATAGAAAAGAAAAGAGCAATTTGCTTTGCCAACTAAATTAAATTAAATGACTAAAACTAAATCTGAAATAAAAAAGCTAAGATATAATAATAATAATAAAAAAAAAAAAAATAATAATAATAAAAATGACCACAATTACTACAATTGTATTTAATATAAAAGTAACCAAAACCAAAAATATAAAAAGAGTCAATTCAATTAGTAACAGTATTTAAATATTACTCAAATAAACGCATGCATTCATGAGTGTATAGTTCTGATGAACAACTATAACTAATGTATTTTTTATTTAATGGGATATTCGGAAATGGAAGATATTAATATGCTATCTTTGTGTAAATTAAACATTATTACAGTCTTCAATAATGCATCCAATAAAAATAATAACTACAATAATTAATCATTAATGCTGTCAAAAGATTAATCGCATCCTAAACAAAAGTTTTTGTTTGCATAATATGAGTGTGTACTGTATATATTTATTATGTATATATAAACACACACATGCATGTATATATTTAAGAAAAATGTTGTTTATATAGGAAATAATTAATATAAATGTAAATATTTTCTAAATATATACTGTATATATACTGTAATATACACAGAACACATTATGCAAACAAAAACTTTCATTTTTATGCAATTAATCATTTGACAGCACTATTAATAATGTAATAAATTACTATAATACATTTCATAACAATTAATACAAATAATTAATTAATAACTAGTAAATAAAATGCTGCCAATTTATGAATATTTGCCAACAAAAACTAATTTAAGCATTAAATATTCATCATTTGCTCACGGCACACTCAGAGAATTGTATTAATTGTGTGAAACGCAGACATTAGACCAATTAAGAGCAGGGTTGGTGGAAAGTTTCCAGTAAATGTCCTGCTCTCTGCATCTAATTAAGAGTCACTAATCATTTAACGGAAAGAGATGCCATGAGTATGAATGGAGACTGATGATCTTCTGTTTCTAGCTTTGCAACAACATCAAGAGAGTAAAACACATGAAGTAGCTGAAACATGAATAGTGAGTAACTCCTGAGTGCTGTATATATATATATCTATCACTGTGACCCTGACCTCAGCACTTCCTCTTCTGAGCAGAACAAGCACGAGCCAGCAGCAGCTGAAGAGAGAAACAACGGAACACATCAAACATACCGAATCTGCTCCCGTGCACTTACTCGCCAGACTCGCTGATAAACTGCTTCAGGTCATGTTCGCAGGTGAAGGATGACCACAGACTCAAAACAGCGCAGATATTCTCTCACTGCAGCATGAACCGAGTGAGTGCTAATCACACTTCCGGTCTTCACCGCAGTTTACAAAATAAGAGTCGCGGCAGAGACATGGAGGCATTTATTAATAACGTTCATTAATACAATTTACGACAAACCTAGCATTGAGGCCCATGAGATTATTTATTTATTTATTGTACGTACGTCAATATACGGAATATATATGAAATGAAATAATCTGATAGTAATAATAAATAAGTGTTGCAGATGAGCTAACTCTGGTACATGATCTCATCTGTTTATTATATCTGCCCCTAACAAATACAAACAAATAATACTAAACATAAAACAATCTGAAAACAATGTTTGGACAGCTTGACAAATTATTTAATAATAATAATTTCAGGACAGTTTTTCTCACATAATATGTAAAAATATAAAATACTAAAGGTCAAGGTTTACTACATTAACATAATATTTTGCGTTTTAAAGATCAGGGATTATAAGGGAAATTGACATTCTGAGTGATACGCGCGCTTTAATGTTGCCAAGGGTTACCGTAGAGGCGCATTGACGTCAGCAGCCACTTCCGGTGGGCATCCGTCCAGACGCCTGGAGAATAAAGACAGTTCGCCTCAGAATAACGGAGCAGCGCAGAAACCGAGTCGCGGTTCACAGCTCGGTGAGGAATAACGGAATAACCGGCGTGTCGTGTTCTGTCCGGTACATGCAGCGATAAACATCTGCTATTATCGGTAAACGCTAGAAATCCCGTTTGTTTATGAAACAGATAAAGATGGCGCCGCTATCAGCGGCCTTCTGCTCGAGATTTACAGCATCTTCATTTCTCTAGAACTCTTTATATTTCAGCTGTTTTGTGTTTTAGATAGCTGTGTCTGTTCGGTGTTGTATTTTGACATTTTGAGGTGCGTTTTGATGTATGTTTATTAAAATGATATTTCATATGCGTTACATTTGCTGTAACGTTATATATTCTTTTAGTGTTGTGTAAAGAATCTAAATTCATAACCGTGTACTTTAACCTTCATCCCTATATATATATAATATATAATATACTCAATCCTCAGGAATCCGCTGAAACTCCTCTGTTCCATCTTTACTTGCTCCTCTAACTCTAGCACTCTCTGTTCTCATCTAATTATATATAAAGGTCTTCTTAGTTAAATTAATAATAATAATGATCTGTGCTGCGTTAGGCTAAACGAGGCTTGTAACAGCACTTGCAGGTTGTTGCTCTTTTGTTGGTTTGATAGCTTCTGTTGTGCTCGTTTGGAAGTCACTTTGGATAAAAGCATCTGCTAAATGACTAAATAAATAAATAAATAGCTTTTTGTGTTTCCATCGATGTAGTTGAAGTGGAAATGATTTTATGTCCTAAATAATTTATGAATCAGTTTTCCTGTAAATAATCAGATGATGAATCTGTCAGGTGTATAATAATCTGCAGATTATATCTGACATAATCTCATCACTAATCCTGTTCCTGTCCTCGGAGGGAATGTTTTAACTCTATTTGTCATCATGTGCAGCCATTAATCATATTTTAATCAATATTAGTTAGTTTGTGCATTAATTCTGCAGCATGCACAGCTTTAGTGGCTTCTTCCATCAAACTACATATAAATATATGGCTCAAGACAGATGGGTGTTATTGTTTTTTTAGTTTTATTTTCGGCAATTAGTTGTAAACTTTTTTTATTTGCTAGCACTTTACAATAAACTCTCATTTGTTAACATTAGTTAATGCATGAACTATATATTTTACATTCATTTTAGGTTACACTTTATTTTAAGGTGTCCTTGTTACAGTGTAATTATACATTTAAGTACTGATTAATATTAATTAACTACATGTACTTACTACATAATTAGGTTAGGTTTACAGTTACTTGCATATAGGGTAAAGGTACCTATTAAACCTCATCAAAATCTAGATTGAGATTAAATAATTAAAAAATTACAGCACTGTAAAAGCACAGACCAGCAATAAACGGTCAATGTATAATATTATGGATGTAAAAGTAGAAGCCAGTAATGCCTGTGCAGTAATATGTTAGCGTAGCACACAATCTTATCCAGCTAGTCAGCTAACTGTGTTCTGGAGCATCTGCGCTGTGTTGCTCAAACTATCTTTTGGATCTAATGTCATTATTTCAGTTCCAGGTTATAATATGCAAAAGTCTAAACATTAATCTCTTAATTTTACAGTAAGTAGGGAAACGTACCCAAAATAAACATCTAAAAAATGCACGTTTAAGGGTCTCCTCTTTTGGTGAGTTTTTAGACAGCTTTCTAAACGGCCGCCAGACCGAGTGAACACATGGAGACTCATATCTCAGCGTGTGATGATCTGATTGACTTCTAATTACAGGAGGTATACAGTAACAAACATAGCAACTGGTTAAGAAAATAAATGATTTTTTCTTTTGATAATCCGAGCTCAAAAATGAAAGTGTGCTTTAATGGGTATGTGAGCTTAATAGGTACGTTTACCCTAATTATGCATAATTTATTGTTATTATAATAGTAAGTACATGTAATGTGTAACAAGGACACCTTAAAATAGTGTTAACAATTATTTTAATTGAAAAATGAAGGATTTTTAAAAAATAATTATTTTCAATATTTTTACTGCATTTATTAATGCTGTTATTAATCTTAGTTAATAAAAATGTTCTTGTTTAACTTCATAGTGCATGAACTAATGTTAACAGATACATCTTTTGATTTTATTAATGTATTACTAAATGTTGAACTTAACATTAACTGAGTAAATGCTGTATAAGAATTGTTCATGTTAACTAATGCTAATAAATAAAACTTTACTGTAAAGTGATGCATTTCATTTTGTCCAAGTTGCACTTTATATTAAGGTATATTATATTTAATTTTTCATTTTAAAGAAATAAATGAAGAGTCGTTTGCAAACTCCGTTTTTAACGATTTTCAAACATCATGTTTTTTCATTGTGCATTCCAGTTATTATAAATAAAACTGCAGTTAAACTATAAAAACCTGATAACATAATAAAAAACATGATTTTTGAAAATTTCAAAAAACTCTTAGGTCTTTTCAGACCTTCTATGTTTAGATCATATTGATTATGTGTCTCTTCATTATATATTTATTTGCTTTTGTATGCTCTCAGACACTTACAGTTTGTGCTCTAGTATCAAACTACTGAAATCTTGAGGCTGGTTTCATTTGATCAGCATCTCGTCGAGTTGTCCGTGTGTCACTCACTGTAATTGTTTTTGTGTGTGGCTGCAGGTCAGAGGTCAGATCCAGCGGTCAGCATGGCGTCAGGCAGCGTGAGCAGCGAGGAGGAGAAGAGTCTGAGGGAATGTGAGTTATATGTTCAGAAGCACAATGTCCAGCAGCTGCTGAAGGACTGCATCGTGCAGCTGTGCTCCTCACGGCCCGACAGACCCATGGCCTTCCTCAGAGAATACTTCGAACGGCTGGAAAAGGTTTGTGCTTATTTCTATATCATTTGTGCAATCATCACTTTGCTTAAATAAGATTTTCAACAACTGATGATGTGTTTATTAAAATAGTAATTGGCTCATGCTGTAATGCACAGCCACACGAGTATTTTGTGTTTGTTTTGTTTATAAACTAGCGGCAGCAGTGATAGAAAGACACCCATGTTCATTAATTAATATTAACAATCATTTGTATAATCGGAATACATTGTTGAGCAAATTGCATATATTTCCTTAAATATTGTTATTAATATACTATTATAATTGTTAATTAGCTTTTATTTATATATATATATATATATATATATATATATATATATAGTATTTGTTTGTGCTTTTGTCTTTTTTAAGTAAATTGTTCTTTTCATATTACAGTTTAGGTTTAATTTAATTTATTTCAGTTTTAGTTTTTATTTATTTCCAGGTAGTAATTTTAGTGCTTCAACCTAAACTAACAAAAGGCCTGAAAAAAAAAAAGTTATTTTAAAAAAGTTTTTAACTATATCTATTTTTTTTATTTCTGCTTTATTTCAATTTTTTTTTCAATATATTTTTTTTTTTTGTAATTTTAGTTATGATAATAACCGTGACATGTTTATCTTTTCTCAGATAATTGTTTTTATTTTATTTTTATTTTTAAATGCTGTTTTTAATAAAAAAAAAATTTTAATGCTATTTTTAAATTTAGCAGGATATTCCAGAAAGTCCAATTTTAAAGTGAATATGAAATAAAAATTCACTATTCCGATTTATTTTCTAAAGGCATGATCTTATTTTAAGCGATACATCCATTCATGTGTCCCTTTTTTTTGACCTCGTAATTTTTCATTAAAACTTAACAGGATTTTTCAGTGAAATGCCAGACTTCTCTCTGCTTACATATGCAGGATTTCTCCAATCATTTAGTTCAGATCTGTTGCTGCTTCGACTTCAAATCCAACCAGAATCTGTCCTCCTCGTAAAATCCTGCTTTTTCTAAACATGCATGCATCAGGAGGAAGCTAAGCAGCTGCTGAGCCAGCAGAAAGCCAGCTCTCGCTCAGACTCTCGTGAAGATGAGGTGTCTCCTCCCATGAACCCCGTGGTGAAGGGCCGCAGGCGGAGAGGAGCCATCAGCGCTGAGGTCTACACCGAGGAGGACGCCACCTCATACGTCAGGAAGGTGTGTGTTTGTCAGACTGATGTAATGTCGGATGTGTCGGGCTCTATAGCTCAATCAGTCGTGTGTTCTGTCTCCTGTGAAGGTCATTCCTAAAGACTACAAAACCATGGCTGCTCTCGCCAAAGCCATCGAAAAGAATGTGCTCTTCTCACATCTGGACGACAATGAAAGAAGGTGACTTTGTGTTGTAGTTCATTTCTAGTTTTTTTTAGCAAAACATGGTTTTTTTTTTTCATACACTGGACAGTTTTGAGATTTTTTTTTTTATCTTTTCAGACTAGTGAACAGAAAACATGCAAAACTGACTTTTAAGTGTTTATTTTATTGCACTTTATATGTTTTATCTCTTTTTTTTCACTTCAGCAGCACTTTCAAATATTAAACCTTACGATTTTATTGCTATATATGAAGGATTTTACAGAGGGGTTTGTTTATATATCATTTGCATGATTTTGTTATTACACTCTATATGTGACCCTGGAGCACAAAACCAGTCATAAGGGTCAATTTTTCAAAATTGAGATTTATGGATCATCTGAGAGCTGAATAAATGATCTTTCCATTGATGTATGGTTTGTTAGGATAGGACAATATCTGTCTGAGATACAACTATTAGAAAATCTGGAATCTGAGGGAGCAAAAAAATCTAAATATTGAGAAAATCTCCTTTAAAGTTGTTCAAATTAAGTTCTTAGCCATGCATATTACTAATCAAAAATGAAGTTTTGATATATTTACAGTAGGAAATTTACTAAATATCTTCATGGAACATGATCTTTAATTAATATCCTAATAATCCTTGATAATTTTGACCCATACAATGTGTTGTTGGTTATTGCTACAAATATACCTGTGCTACTCATGACTGCTTTTGTGCTGCAGGGACACATATATTTGTGTGTTTAAGGAACATTTTATTCCTACCTATAGTCTTAAATAGGTTTTTACAGAGAGGTTTGTTCATATATAATTTGCTGATATTATTCCTAAAAACATTTTCTGATTTATGGAATTATAAAAAGTGAAATCCAAAATCCTTGAAAAACCCTTGGCCTTTACTCTAAAATCAAACAAGGAATTTGAATCTGGTTTTATCCAAGGTTCAGATTTATGTTCTGGATATTTATGCAAATTAGTGCATATTTAATGCATCATTTGCATATTAAACATAACATTTCACAAACGTGTAATACGAAAACCTGTTTGCAGTTCTGAATGTAATCAATCAGCTGGGGAAGTGTGGTGCTCTCAAAGAAATATATCAAATAATTGACTGACCAAATTTGTCTGCTGCTTTACCCTGCAGTGATATATTTGACGCAATGTTTCCGGTCACCTACATCGCAGGAGAGATTGTCATCCAGCAAGGTACAGCATTAAGAATACTTATGAGGAATTACATTGATCTTATTTATATATTTACTTACCTTTACTGTTTCACGCTTGGTTCTAGGTGACGAGGGCGATAACTTCTATGTCATTGACCAAGGAGAAATGGATGTAAGTTACACCTTAGTGTTGGGCGATATGCTGCATAAAACGAGCAATGAACATTGACTTTCTAGCGCGAGAGAATGCACTTTAAGAATCACTCCTGTTACAATCAGTGCAGCTATCTTCACTGTATGATGAATAAATCTCTTATGCTTGCATCGCATGTACATCTGTACTTTGGTGTTTATGATGAGAGAATTAACGAGTCAGAATTAAAACAAAACACATCTGAGCATCTCTGATTGGCCATTGCATTCATAAGCTCAATATAATTGTGTGTGATTGGTGTTGGGTGTAATTAGTTACTGTAATTTAATTACTCTTCCCTTGAAAAAGTAAAGTAAGGGATTACTCTTTTTTTTTTTTTCCGTAATTTAATTACAGTTACTTCTTATGTAATTGAACTTAATGCTGTGTATAGACTGTAGAATATTTATACACAATACAATACTGGATTTAACATCAAAATTTAAAAGTCTAACCTTAAAATTAGGGATGCACGATATTGGATTTTTGCCGATATGCTGATATTTTTCGACTCATTTTGGCCGATACAATATATTTCCTTTTGTTTGGAAACAACACCAAGTCTCTTCTGTGTGGAAATTATAAGCAAAATATTTTTAATTTTGGTTAGTTTTTAACAAGAACTTGTTTATTAGAATTAAATAAAAATAATGGAGCTTTTTTAACAATACATTGGAGCTTTGAAAATAACTATAAATAAACTATATCAATCGCTGCATTGTCTTTCCCAGAAAGATGCAATTAACCCTAACATTTTATTTTAAGATTTAACATTAACATTTGTAGATGATCTAAAACAAAAGAGTTGTAAAAATTCTGAAAATCTTACACATTAATGAATAAATCAGTATATATCAAATTATTTCATTTACAAGTGTCATGTTTATTTTTTTCATGTACTGTAAGCTATAGCTTCTGACCATTAAATCAAAACATAGGCCTACTCATTATTTAATGACATCCATTACCTGCATCCCTACTTAAAATGCATGCTTTTTATGCACCCTTCTCACTTTAAATGCTTTGGTGAGTTAATAAGAATATTGGTAACACTTTAGTGTTCAGTTTTCACTATTAACTTTGGTTGTTAGCATGAATATTACTGGGATATTGGCTCTTTATTATTACTTAAAAAGCACATATTAATGTCTGCAAGACCTTATTCTGAATCTTTAATCCTACTCAGTTCTTAAACTACTAAGTATTAATAAGCAGTAATTAGGAGTATTTTGATAGTTAGTTAATAGTGAGAACTGGACTCTAATCTAAAGTGTGACCAGAATAACTGATCTATTATTTATTTGAAAGAATTAAAAGAACCGTTTCATGTTTATCCTTGAATCATTAACTTGTCGAGGTTGATATAGGATTTAGAAAGTAATAAGTAATTAAATGCTTTTTGGAGAGAGTAATTTGTACAGTAATCTAATTACACTGTTGAAGAAGATGTAATTAGTAACTAGTAATTAATTACTTTTTTAGAGTAACTTACCCAACACTGTGAAAATACTGGGGAAAAAATGGTGCAAATAAGCCCTAATATTTATTAGAAAGTATTACTAGCCTGATAATAATCATAATAATAATAATCATCATCTTGCATCAGCCACTGGTGATATCTCTGACTATCGTCGATACACAATACTATCATCTATCAGCACGACCCTATTACATCTAAACAACACTGCAGTTTAAGATGTCTTCATATAAAACATTTTTTCAACCTAAAAGTCCCTCTCTGGATTTGCTCTGTCAGTATCCTGATTGACTTAGACACCAGTGTGTTTCCTCGCAGGTGTATGTGAACAGCGAGTGGGTCACCAGCATCGGCGAGGGCGGCAGCTTTGGAGAGCTGGCTCTGATCTACGGCACCCCGAGAGCCGCCACGGTCCGAGCCAAGACCAACGCCAAGCTCTGGGGCATCGACAGAGACAGCTACAGGAGAATACTGATGGTACAGCTGCCCTACACTCACACACACACACAACCTCACACACACCACACGCAGCATAACATACATCTGTCCTGTGTTTGATCGCAGGGAAGCACTTTGAGGAAGAGGAAGATGTATGAAGAGTTCTTGAGCAAAGTATCTATTTTAGGTAAGTCTGCTTATCTAGATCTGATGTGTGACGAGACACGATATTGCATTCACAAGAACAAGATGATATTTTAACACTGTTTTTAAGAATCTTATTTTATTTGACCGAAAGTCACAAAATACAAAACAATGCAAGTGCATTCTGAAATGTTTTAACTAATTATCCTGTAATGCATGTCACTTCAGTTCTACTTTCTGTGTATGAATAATCATATGCAGGGAAATACAAAATAAGCACTGTAAATAGATTGGCTGGATTTCACATCAGCTTTGAACTGTGCATGAGCTTCTAACTTCTTGGGAACAATGCAGCGCTCGCACCGGCGCCTCACACGCACACATAACATATTTTTGCTATCTTGACATCACAGCCTGTTCATTATCAACTAAAGAAACATATAAGAAGTTACCCAACTCAAACAGTCCGTAGTACAATCTGTGCGGTTCAGCGTGCTGTTTACTCATAGACTGTGTGACGGATGATGTTTTACGTCGATAATGCAACTGAAGTGCAAATCCTATACATAATAAATCATATTTTAGCACCCAGATACGTCGCTTTTAAATTGATTTGTTTTGCCTTGACATTATATTTAGCCTAAATGCTGTTAACTTTAGAGGATTTGTTGTGGAGAGAAGGGAACTAAAATAGCCTATTTGTGTTTGTAAATATATTGCTTTATTTACCGGTATTTTAGCCTACATTATTTCTGAATGTAATAATAAAACACGACATACAGCCTACTGATTTAGGCTTTCATTTTTCACGATTTTATACAAGTAGATTTGTTTAACCATGCAGCAAACATTTGTAAATATCTTGAAAAAATACTTTGTCTTTAAAGCGTTGACAGTTTTTGGCCAAAATCTGGAGAAAGATGATGCTGTATTGGCTATGACTGTACAAGATAGGCTACCAGATCAAGACTCTCGTGTGGGGTTTTTTCTTTTCGAGTAAAGAAAACACTGTTGAAAATAACGTTATTAACCGATTTCGGAAGGGTAATAATACAGAGGAACACAGGAACAGAAACATTAAAATACCTATTCTGCTCAAGAGTGACCCGATTTAATTTTCTTTGTAATTAAGCCCTTTGCATCAAATGACAAAGAAAACGAGTTAACGCTAACGAGATAGTGTTTCTAATGCAGCGTCTATGGGAGGGATGCTAAACATCGTTCTCTCTTCTGACTGCTGTTATCAGTCTCTCTCATTTTTTTTATCGTGCTGATATCGTGAGACAGCTTTATACTTTGACAGGAAATATTGGCATGTTTTAATATCACGGGATCTTGTGACACTGTCTATCTGTTTATCTGTCTGTTGCTTTATCTCTATCTTTCTATCTATCTGTCTGTGTGTTGATCTGTTGTTTATTTATGTCCCTGCAGCACAAAAGCAGTCATGAGTAACACAGGTATATCTGCAGCAATAGACAACAATACATTGTATGGATCAAAATTATACATTTCTCTTTTATGACAAAAATCATTAGGATATTAAGATCATGTTCCATGAAGATATTTAGTACATTTCCTACCGTAAATATATCAAAACTTCATTTTTGATTAGTAATATGCATTGCTAAGAACTTAATTTGAACAACTTTAAAGGAGATTTTGATTTTAAAGGATGACTGGTTTTGTGCTCCAGGGTCATATATCAAATTATATAACTAAAATATAGAGCGAGTGTGTAGTTCCTGTATGATGAGTGTATGTGCTGACTGCAGAGTCTCTGGATAAGTGGGAGCGTCTGACCGTGGCTGATGCTCTGGAGACGGTGCAGTTTGAGGACGGACAGAAGATCGTGGTTCAGGGAGAACCAGGGGACGAGTTCTTCATCATCCTGGAGGTGCAGTATCTGAAGCTCTGCTGAAAGCCTGGCAGTGTTTGTGTAAGAGTTGTGTTTTCTGAAGTCCGGTCGTCTGTCTCCTCAGGGATGTGCAGCCGTTCTGCAGCGCAGGTCAGAGAATGAGGAGTTCATCGAGGTCGGCCGGTTAGGACCCTCAGACTACTTCGGTAAGTGACACTGAACGTGGAGGTTTCGGTGCACATTCTTAAAGGGATAGTTACCCAGAAATGAAAAACAAGAGATGTCTGAGCTTCTGTTTTTATAAAGTAGAAGTGGATGGTGAGTTTTGCCGTATACATCATCATCTGCATTCCTTGATATAAAAATGGAGCCTCAGACATTTCATGAAACAGAGAAACTGATTTAGGCTCAGAATGAACTGTCCCTTTTATCTAATTAATGTAATTAATGCAGTATGTCTCTGTATATGATCTGTTAGTCAATTCAATTTATTCAGTACTTAGTTTTATTCAGCTATATAGTGCAATTTATTAAATATAAAAAATGTATATTAATGCCTATGAATTCAATATTTATGGATTGTATGTTTCTCACACTTCACTCTCACTGGTCAAGATCACTGTTGATATTAATAACAAAATATTATAGTATGTCTCTGAATATGATCTGTCAGTCAATACAATTGAAAATGTATCTTATTTGAGATGATGTTGGTTATTTATTATAATGGGATGCTTATTAGTTATTCATGAAACTATATTATGGAAGGCTGTTTGTACTACAGAATAATAATAATAAAAGTGAATTGCAACTTTTTTTTATCTCACAATACTGACTTTTTTCTCATAATTCTAAGGGGAAGAGTCAGAATTACAAGATATAAACTCGAATTCATTTTTTCTCACAAATTAGATTTTTCTCTGAATTCTGAGTTTTGTGATTTTTTTTGTTTTGTTTCCACAACAGAATTAAAAAAGGTTACTATGACTTTTTCTCAGAATTCTGACTTTTTTCTTGAAATTGTGAATTTATATTTCAGAATTCTGACTTTTCTTCTCATAATTGTGAATTGTAATGATTATATCTCACAAATCTGAGTTTATATCTTGCTGAATTATGAGGAATAAAAAAAAAAATCCTAAATTGTTACATTAAAGGTTGCAATTACATTTATTTTTTAGTTTTAAGTGTCAGAAATGGGCTTAAATAAGCATATGTGACCCTGGAGCACAAAACCAGTCATAAGGGTACATTTTTGGAAATTGAGATGTAATACATCATCTGAAAGCTGAATAAATAATCTTTCCATTGATGTATGGTTTGTTATGATAGGACAATATTTGTCTGAGATACAACTATTTGAAAATCTGGAATCTGAGGGTGCAAAAAAATCTAAATATTGAGAAAATCACCTTTAAAGTTGTTCAAATGAAGTTCTTAGCAATGCATATTACTAATCAAAAATGAAGTTTTGATATATTTACAGTAGGACATTTACTAAATATCTTCATGGAACATGATCTTAATATCCTAATGATTTTTGTCATAAAAGAGAAATGTATAATTTTGATCCATACAATGTATTGTTGGCTATTTCTACAGATATACCTGTGTTACTGATGACTGCTTTTGTGCTGCAGGGTCACATGTGAAATAATACAAATAACATAAGAATATGAGTAACATTAATATCTGTGGGTTGTGTGTGTTTGCTCTCACCAGGCGAGATCGCTCTGCTGATGAACCGACCCCGTGCCGCCACCGTCGTGGCCCGTGGGCCGCTCAAATGCGTCAAGCTAGACCGGCCGCGCTTCGAGCGTGTCTTGGGCCCGTGTTCAGACATCCTCAAACGCAACATCCAGCAGTACAACAGCTTCGTGTCGCTCTCCGTCTGAGACGCCCCACTCCTGAAAACCTTTCCCGCAGGGCCCAGCATTCAGCGTTTCATTTCCCCCTGGTGTTCTGAGGCTCATTACCGCTTCATTAAGTCCAGAGCTTTAACGGCTGCTGTCATCGTCGGACACTTAGAGCCAAACGAAAGGACAGACAATCAAAGTACGTTCCTCCAATCCAGTCACAGCCTTTACTCTGCAGTGTTTTTACCTTTAATTCCGGGCAGTAAATGAAAACAATAGAGGAGTATGAATATATTTATAGTAGAGTTATTCTAAAACCATTTTACCCTCACAGACCAGGTTAGTTTTTTAAGACTAGTTTTATAAGATGAACTGCCTACATATATAACAGAGTGATGCTTGGCTGTGCTGGTTCTATTCTTTAAGCCTTACTGCCTCATTTCCCCTCCTCGATCAACATGAACATGTTTTATTTCTTCTTATCATTCCAGAGATTTGTGTTCAGTTGCTTATCGTAGAAACTCGTGAGGCCGTTCCTGTGCAGTATCTATACCTTTAGGGTTTATTGTTTGAGAAACTGGCTGATCAAATTTTAAAACTCAATAATTATGGGAAAACTCAAAACGATGGTAGTTTGTGTTCTGTTATGATGCCAGTGCCAAACGATGCACAGAGCCTCACTTCTCGACTCGAATTTAGCTTCTAGTGCTGACTCTGAGCGTGACGGATTTCATTTCATTTGTGTGTTCCTGCGTGTCACTAAATGAGCTTTCAGTCGGAATGCTTCAGTATTTACCTTTCTGTCAGTATATGCTCTATAATACCAGTTTTATTTTTGAATACGGTTATTTTTCCACAAAGGTGCACAGTTAGTCACCCGTCATAATTTCAAGTGTTTCTGTGGCTATTCTTAAAGGAATGGTTCACCCAAAAAAGTTCACCCACTGCTCTGTAGTGAATGGGTGCCGTCAGAATGAGAGTCCAAACAGCTGATAAAAACATCACAATAATCCACACCACTCCAGTCCATCAGTTAACATCTGGAGAAGACTAAAGATGAAACACATCCAGCATTAAGATGTTTTTAACTAAAATGAAAGACAACAGGAGATGGGCTTTTTCCCATAATAAACCCATAATAACGCTTCCTCCAGTGAAAAAGTGCATCTGTTGTTGTCTCACGCATTAAAATCCAGCCAAATATTAGTTCAGAGCTGTTTGGGCTGTTTTAAACGCTGCTTGATCTGCAGATTTCTCTCCTGATTCAGACCAGAACACTTTTTCACTGGAGGAAGTGTTATTATGGATTATTAACTCATATTTGAGTTAAAAACATCTTAATGCTGGATTGTGTTCTCCAGATGTTAACTGATGGACTGGAGTGGTGTGGATTATTGTGATGTTTTTATCAGCTGTTTGGACTCTGATTCTGACGGCACCCATTCACTGCAGAGCATCCATTGCTGAGACATATTTCTACAAACCTGATGAAGAAACAATCTTGGATAGCCTGAGGGTGAGGATATTTTCAATTCTGGATGAACTGTTCCTTTAAACAGACATGTAGCAGTTTTAATGTTGAAATAAAATACAGAAGCGATTATAAAATTAGGTTTTGACGTCCGTGCCGAGGCCTCTGGTTTCTAGCGGTACTGTTTAAAAACAGAGGCTCACAAAAACAGTCGTGAAGCAGAAAATGACATTCATTCTGCTCACGACGTCATGAATGATGTCAATCCCTTTGATACGTTTTTATGAAAATCCTACTAGTTGTTTTTTGATTTTAGAAGATTGGTGATTTGTTGTTTACATGTCCATATTCTGTTTTGCTGTTAAACAATCCAGAGCAATCATTGTTTGATGCTCTTCATTCACAAAATGCCCTTTGTTTTAGTTTTTGAGAAATGCATATTAAAATGGTGTAACAAAGGATTTTCAAACTCTTTCAGCTTCATCTTTGTAATGTTTATCAGGTTGATTTCCATCTTCATGGCAGCGCCGCTTGTTGTGTTTTCTATCAGTGAATGAAGAGTGACTGATGAAGAGAATAGAGCTGTTATCAGATGTTTCTGCTGGTTCTGTGACCTGCTGATATATCGCGGACCACTGATGATGTTTGATTTGTCAATGTTGCCCATATTCCAGCGAGTTCTGTACGGAAAATAATCATTTTGGTATAGATCGTCCAAATGGCAGTTTAAGCAATAAAAAGGTTGTTATTGAACCATCAAATGCAGTCGAAGACTTTCTTTCCAGACAAATGATCTTATTTGTGTTTATTTCATGTTGTCATATCGCTGTGCAAGACACAAGAGGGCAGCGTTCAACCGAGAGAAAATCTGACCGTTCAGAATGGAAATATTACTGTAACAGGATCATGTGGCATATGAGTGCTGTCCTGGTGTCATATTGAAAATAACTTATTACAGTTAGTTGCTAAAAGTAGTTTGCATTTTTAATGTTAAAATGAGCTTTATTTAATTTGGCCGCTTGAGTACATTGCATTGAGGGATATATTACATGCAATGTGCTTTGTTGTACACTACCTTTCAAAAGTCTGTTTTTTAATTAGTTATTCATCAAGGATGCATTAAATTGATTAAAAGTAACAGTAAAGACATTTATATAAATGTAAAATAAATCGAATCGAATAAATGCTGTTTTTTTTAGCTTTCTATTCATCTGTGAATCCTGAAAAATAAAATGATTCACAGTTTCCTCAAAAATATTGTGCAGCACAACTGTGTTCAACATTGATAATAATCAGAAATGTTTCTTGATCAGTAAATCAGTATATTATTATGATTTCTGAAGATCATGTGACACTGAAGACTGCAGTAATGATGCTGAAAATACAGCTGTGCATCACAGAAATAAATAGATATTCACAGAAAACAGCTGTTTTTAATTATAATATTGTAATAATATTTCACAGTTTTTACTGAGTTTTGATCAAATAAATGCAGCCTTGCTGAGCAGAAGAGGCTTCCAAACACTCTTGAATTGTAGTATATTCCGCAGTTTGGTAAACAAAGTATATTCAGATACTCTATGCAGTTGAACGCTGTCATGATATACATACTGCAGACATAGCTCTGGGATATAATTTGGGTTTGTATGCTGTGTGGCATTTGCTGAAATGCTTGTTATGATGGCCTCAAATGAGAAAAAAAGTACGAGCTACTGCTTCAAGTTATCAAGTCTCAACAGATGGGACTGAATTGATGAATTTTAATTTTGCATTTCACGTACTTGGTCAAGTCATGACTGCTTGAGTGGTAAAATCAGATCATGTTGTTATGCTTAAATGTTAATTTTATGATCATACTCCAGTAGTTTTTACATCACATGAGGCTTTCAGGAGCTGGACTGAATCAGAAAGTATGCAAATGTTTAGTCATTTTAATGAGGCAATGTGAGAATGTGACAAACAGTCGTGAATAATTATGAGCAGGTTTTGATTTACAGTTTTTCAGATGACCACCACTACTTCAGAAGTTAACATTTTGAGCAATTGATTTATTTCATAAACCCAAATTTAAGGTCTCACTAATGGTGGCGTGTTTAAGCTAGCTTCATCTTACAAGACAATAGTGCAATAGTGTGACGAACCACAAGTTTCAACAAAGCTTAAACACTTCAAATGATTTCCACTCAACAGCCTGTGAAGTACGAGCAGATGAGACGGCTGAGGATTACACGCTTACGATTGTCTGGAAAACCAGCCTTTAGCTCCTGTAGAGACATCAGTCTCGCAACCTACCGCAGTGTTTCTCTGCTGATGTGGCCTGTTTGTGTGCTACATCATCAGCTCAGCTGCCACTAATGGTTGTTTGTAGAAACATAGACAGAAAGGGAAAGGATAATCAGAGGAAACGCTTCCCGCTGTGCCGTTAAAGCACCACATGAATGGTGTGTTTGCTGATGTAAGGAGATCTGAAGATCTTATCTTTGCTGTGAATGCTGCATCATCTGTCTGGCTCGGGGATTTCAGATGACTGTAACCAACCCACTAAACCAGATCAGGACAACCACTTAAATGTGTTGTTAGGGAGCTTTCGGAAGTATTATTACACAGCCCTTTTTAGCCAATCATAATTATGAGATAAAAGTTGAAATTATGAGATCATCATGACAATCGAAATTGGCAAGCCCTGATTATGACACATTCTGTTTTTTTTAATAATTTACTTTTTATTTCAGTTTCTAGATCATTTGGACTATTTATCTCATAGTTTAGATTTTTTTTTTTAATGTCAGATTCAACTCTTTTCTCAATTATGACTTATAATTTTTTACTTTATCTCATAATTATAACTGCCATAATTGTAACTTTTTATCTCTCTGGCTTCTTATAATTTTAACTTTTGTCATCATTTTGACTTTATAATCATGACTTTGTACCTCAATATTTTAACTTTTTAGTAATATCACACAGCCAATTTTAGCCAATCGTAATTATAATACAAAGTTATAAACATGAGATGAAAGGTCAAAATTATGAGATAAATAGTGATACTTATGAGATGGCAAGTTGAAATTATGAGATACTCATTCAAAACTATTGACGAGTCGCACTTTTTAGAATTTAATTTTTATTTCACTGTTTTAATTTGGACTTTATCTCAGTTTTGATTTTTAATGTCAATTTCAACTCTTTGTCTCAGTTATGACTTATCTCATAATTTTCTCCAGTGATGTAGAATCGGTGGGCGGGGCTAAACAGGCAGCGATATCAATCTTCCGTGGGGGTGGAGTTTATCCACACTATTACATCACAGAGTAGAACATTCCTAAAGCTGTGGTTTAAAACGGCAGACTGCCTTCAATATAAACTGCTTTTGGACTAAAGAGAAAGTTTTGAGTTCTGATATGTTTATGTTTTTATAGCACAATGACCTCTTAAATGTCAAAAGATCAAGGGAATTTTGGTTTCTCAGTTCGTGACCCCCTTTAAGGCTTTTTAGTAATATCACACATCCCTTTTTAGCCAATCAATTATGATACAAAGTCATAAATATGAGAATAAAATGTCAAAATTATTACATAAAAAGTCATACATATGTATTTATATTATATATACTTGTATATTGGAATTATGAGATACTAAGTTATCATGACAGGTAAAATTTAATAATCATAATGCCAAAAAAAACTTTCTAGAATTGATATTAATCTCATATTTAGAAGTTTCATGATGATTTATCTCATAATTTAGTTTTTTTTGTCAACTTTAACTCTCAATTATTATCTCATAATTTAATTTTTTGTCTCATAATTTTGAGCTTTTGTCATAATTCTGACTGTCTCATAATTATAACAGCCATAATTTTGACTTTTTATCTCTGACATTTATCTCATAATTTTAACTTTTGGTCAATTTTGACAATTAAGACTAATAATATCACAGCCCCAGAGCAATTATCAGAAATACAAATACTTGTTCCTCCTGATGTCTTTAGATGCCATGATTTTGGACAAGAGGGTCTGATTTAGTCTGAAAGTTGTTATCATAAAGTCAGTAACACAGTGGATCGCTGAAATCTCCTCAAACCCTGGCTCTTCTCGTTCTGTCACCTGTTGCTTCCTCCTGGGTGGCTTGTAGTTACTCTGGATGACTCTACAATGTCTGTGATCACCACTTGTGTTTCTCCCAGCTTCTTCACACACGTTCCCACAGTCCTGAGCACCTGGTCCAGCCGGCGGTCCAAGGCCTGCAGGTGGTCCTCGGTCAGGACTGGCGTGAGAGGGTCTCTGGAGAGGGATTCCCTCATAATGTCGCTCAGGCGATACTCGGACCGAGCCAGAAGCTTCAGTCTGAACAGCGTGGAGCGCTTGATCCTGGGAGAGGTCGTGGCTTTATTAAGTGTATGTCTAATACTGTTCTTCAGAATAATCTCATTTGATAATTGAAAAAAACTTTTGAGAAAGATCCTTACATGCAACACTGGGTCAACGGAGCAAGAATGGACGTCTCATCATGAGAATGCCGGCCAAATCTGCAGCACACATAACAAACAAACAAATAAATAAAAATAAAATCTTGCTTTGGTAAATCATAATTAGGAAAAGTCCAAATGATGACAAAAACAGAAATTATGAGATACTGAGTCATAATCATATCAGTGAAAATTGTGACAAAAATGTTACTTTTTACCTTTCAATTTCAATTTTTGTGATACTTTCACTTTTATCTCATAATTTTGACTGTCCATTTTTGATGTTTTATCTCAATTATTATGACTTTTTTTGTCACAATGTCGACTTTTTGTCTCATAATTATGACCTGTCATCATTTTGATTTTGATAATTTTGACTTGTGTGAACATTTAGATCTTGTTAATTATGACTGTATCAATTTCAATTTATCTCAATTATGATTTTGTCACACCTTTTTTTGTCAGTTTTGAGTATTTATCGACTTTTTGTGTCATAATTTAGTTTTTTTTGTGTAATTCTATCCGTTAAGACTTCTCAATTATGACTTTTTTCATGATTTTGACCTTTTGTCTCATAATTTTGACTTTAACTCAATTATGACTTGTATCTCACAATTTAGACTTGTCATAATGTTGACTTTATCTTCTAATCATGAGTTTTTATGCCATAATTTTGATCTTTTTGTTGTAATTTCGACTCTCAATTATGACTTTCATCTCATTATTTCAACTTTTTGTCAGTTTCGACTTCTCATCTCATAACTGACTCATAATTTTGACATTTTACATCATGATTTGCCAAAGCATTACATTTAATTTCTTATATAGAAAATGGGCTTTGATAAGAAACCGCTTTGATAATTAAACTGTGAGAGGGGACATTCACATAAAACCTTTATTTTTTGCATTTAAAAATGCACGATGTAAGACTTGAGTGCTGTTTATAAAATGCCATGTATTTCAGAAGATGTGATCGCAGCAGTCAAATCCAATGAAAGAGCAGTTCAATGCATTGCAGAAATGAGTTCGGTGTTAATGTCCAGATGAGCACATACCCTCTAGCGTTGTCTAAGTGGAGCAGAAAACCATCATCTCCAAACTTGGTGAAAATTTCATAGTGGTGTCTGTCCATGTTTCCTAAAATATGAAGGAAAATGATTATAGGGTCAGTACACTGGCTTTAAAGTTTCCTTATTGTTAAAGTGAGGCTTATTTTGGTGCAAACCAAGCATTAAAACACCACTTTGATTGTCAGGTATGAAATCGCTTTATGTTAAATGTTTAAATGCTTTATGTTATGTTATGTTTGACGTGAAGTTAACTCCATCAAGTGTGGATATTAACATGCCTGTGAGAAAGTCAAATATCGCCATGTCAATAATGTTGAGCAGTCTGTTCCCAGAGTTGTAGGGATATAGTTTTTTGATGTTATCGCAGTATAACGGGTTGACCTCCCACCTGAGAAAGAAAGAGAAGACGTTAATTGCTTGAAGCTGTTGGACTCATCTGAACATTACTGAACTTTAGACATTTTTGCTTCTTAGCCACGGTTTGGATCGAGAGCTGGATTTCTCAGTCCAAATAAGGCCATTCTACGTTACCTAAAACAACCAGTGTTGATCAGACTGGTAAATCAAGTTAACCTGAATCTAAATAGATGCTTTTACTTTCTTAAACACATTCCTGTTCTTATTAAGTCACAAAGAGAAGACAAACGTTCTTTGTGCTCAAGCCTGAAGAGTGGTTTAGTGTGTGTGAAAGTCCCAGCGTACTCCTCTCTCCCGGTGAAGCTGTAGGCGCGGATCCAGGGGTTTGGGATGGAGATTCGCGGGGCGATGCTCAAACCCGGCAGATAAGCAGACATGGAGCCCTCCAGCAGATCCGGGTGACCACACACCGCATACTCCGACTTACACACGTATAAACACTTGGCGAAGAAACACGTGTTGTTTGCTGGTCAAGGAAAAAGAAAAGCATTCAAAACAACTCATGTTCTGATTTAAAACAGGCTACTGATACTGTATATACAAGTTTGGGGTCTTTTTAATGTTTTTGAAAGAAGTCTCTTCTGCTCAGCAAGGCTGCATTTATTTAAACTAAAAAAAACTAAGAAATGTGAAATATTATTGTGATTTAAAACAGCTGTTTTCTATGTGAATATGTGTTAAAGTGTAATGTATTTCTGTGTATTTTCAGCATCATTACTGCAGTCTTCAGTGTCACATGATCTTCAGAAATCATAATAATATGCTGATTTACTGCTCAACAAACATTTCTGATTATTATCAATGTTGAACACAGTTGTGCTGCACAATATTCCCCAAACTTTTGATGCTGATTACAGTAGTATGTATAATATAACATGTTTTTGTTGACTAGTAAAGTCAACCTGGAGAGGTGAAGAAAACACTGCGCAGTTCTTCGTTGTGTGTTATGTACAGAATGTCCCCCGTGACGTTAATGAAGCGTCCTGCCACCGGTGGAACTCTCCGGAAGTCCAGCACTCTGCACAAAACACACATTAATAGCTTGCCATTAATATCATCAACCTGATTCTTAACAAATGAAGTTTCTTTAAATCATATTCTGAGTGAGATATCATCCTAAAATATCAAAGTAGGTTTGATGGAATTTCTATCAGACTTCAGAGGCAAGCATAAAGGATTCAATAATAATATGCTATTCAACAAATAGATTTTTAATTCATGTCCAAACTATAATAGTAATTGCACTGGCTTTCCTTCAGCGAGTCATTATTGTTCATCTGCAGAGATCACGCTGAGTGTTTAATGAAGCTCAGACGCAGGTAAACACCTTCTCTCAGTGTTTGCTCACACCAGTAATGACAGGCTGGATCTCTGGGAGTTTCCTCGCTGCTGTCCACAGGCTTGCTCACTGGAGCTTTGTTCTTTGTAAAGCTGCTTTGGCATGATAAATGATATGCATTGTGAAAAGCACTATACAAATAAACCCTCAGACTTCAAAATGGAGATTTAGCAACATGTACAATAACTAACAATACAACAACAATATGAGGTTGAAGTATGCGTTGGTTGGACAAATAGATAGAGCCCTCACATTTTTTGGTTCTAGTATTTTTCCCATAGAGATGTAGATTAAGTTATCAGTCATGAACTAAACCAACCAGATATGAGGAGAATCACAACTACACACTTGATTTGAAGCAGAAAATCAGACAAAAACGGACAAGACTGTGAACTTAATTAGTAGCATTTCAAATGACAATGAATTAAAAATAATATATATCTATCTATACACTACCAGTCAAAAGTTTTTTTTAAAGAATTCTCTTCTGTTCACCAAGCCTGCATTATACAGCAAAAGCAGTAATATTGTGAAATATTTTTACTATTAAAATAACTGCTTTCTATTTGAATATATTTTAAAATGTCATTTATTCCTGTGCTTTCAAAGCTGAATGTTTATCATGGTAGTGTGTGTGTGTGTATATATTGATTTAAATATGTTGATTGTGTATATGACATGATATGCATATTATTGTACATATCTTGGGAGTGGGAGGGCACTAAAGAGCTCTTGATTCTCTGATTGGTGGAGATTTCTTTGCAGAATTATGGGTAATGTAGTTTTCATCAGGAATTCTAATGTTGAACAGGATTATTTAAAAAAACTACATTCAACAAAAGAATATACTATCGATTTACAGCCTTATACTTCACAACATGTCTGCATTGAACAGCGTATAAGTTATTGTTTAAAAATCAAGTCCACTATGGAGCAAATGAATAGGATTTTTACTTTCAGCGTCTGACTGTTGCTCTCTATTGAGTGAAGCTGTGTGAGTCTGGATGAGGTTTTTGTGTCTGTAATCTAGAAGATCTTTTCTAAGTGAGATTTTATGGTCTCTGTTTAAGTGGATTCCTCTGATGTCAGTCTGCTCTAGGGCTTCATCCCTGTATAATCGTCCACAATCAAGCTCATCGTCTCAACAGGCCTACACAATGATGTGCCGTATCCCACCGAGGTGCTGTTTACTGAAATCAGATCCTTCCCAGTATAACTCATTCCTGCCCTCGAGCACGTCTCTCTGCCTCACCTGTCGAGGTGGAAAGCTGCTATCTCAGCATTGTGCCTCTGGAAGTCGACAAAATAGAAGAAGTTCTCCGGCGTCTCTTCGTGTCGCTCCTGTCTGAAATCAAGGAGGACCATTTCTATCAGTTCAACCTAAACCAGCGTATAATAATCTGTTCATCCAAATAACAAAGTGTTACCTCATTGGTTTAAACATAGCTTTGCCAAAGTCTTGGAGCTTCAGAGCCAACTTCAGGTGAAGGCCGCTGGGTTTAACCACTGATGGACATTCAGAGAAAACTCTATTAATATGAATGTAGCCTACAGGTATATAGCAGAATATTATAATTTCATTAATAAACTACCAATAATTGAGACATACAAAAAGAAAACATACTATGCATTTAATAGAGAATACTTTTCTGTAATAAAACATTCAGTTGTATTTAAATGAAGTAAAATAATAAAACTGTTTCTAAATGTTATATATTAAATAATATACCATTACACTCTTAACAGGTGCTTCACGATGCCATAGAAGGACCTTTTTGTCTAAATGATGTGTGGTGAAAGAAGGTTCTTCAGATTATAAAAAGGTCAGACAGAGATGGTTCTTTGACTGAATGGTTCTCTGTGGAACCAAAAATGCTTCTTCTATGGCATCGCTGTGAAGAACCTGTTAAGCTCCTTTATTTTTTAAGAGTGTTCACTGGATATCATTCTGAATATCATTAATAATGATTATATATTAACATTATCATTAATATTCATGAATATAATAACTATATAAAGATCAGGTGAATCATAATAATGGCAATAATAATGCTAAATGCTAATATCCAGTACATTGACTTCCAAGGAACACTGAAACAAATGATACAATATTTTTTTTGTCTAAAATATATTCAGTTATACTAATCTAAGTAAAATAATGAAGCTTCATTTATATACACTGCCGCTCAAAAGTTTGGGATCAGTAAGATTTTTAATGTTTTTTAAAGAAGTTTCTTCTCGTCAAGGCTGTATTTATTTTGATCAAAAATACAGTAAAATCATTAAAATTGTGAAATATTATTGTGATTTAAAACAGCTGTTTTCTATGTGAATATGTGTTAAACTGTAATGTATTTCTGTGATCTGCAGCTGTATTTCCAGCATCATTACTCCAGTCTTCAGTGTCACATGATCTTCAGAAATCATAATAATATACTGATTTACTGCTCAACAAACATTTCTGATTATTATCAATGTTGAACACAGTTGTGCTGCACAATATTTTTGTGGAACCTGTGATTTTTTTAGGATTCTCTGATTAATAAAAAGTTAAAAAGAACAGCATTTATTTAAAAAATAAATGTTGTGTTACAATATATAAAGCTATTCAAAAGTCTGGGGTCAGTATTTTTATTTATTTATTTAAGAAATGAATACTTTTATTCAGGAGGGATGTGTTAAATGAAGTCATAGTGAAGACTTATATTGTTAGAAAAGATTTGTATTTTGAATAAATGCTGCTCTTTTTAACTTTGTATTCATCAAAGAATCAAAGAAAAAAGCATCACATGTTCCAAAAAAACAATATGAAGAGTTTCAACACTCATAATAAATCAGTATATTATTATGATTTCTGAAGATCATGTGACACTGAAGACTGGAGTAATGATGCTGAAAATACAGATTTGATCACAGAAATACATTACAGTTTAAAGTGCATTAAAATAGGAAACCAATATTAGAAATTGCAATAAGATTTCACAATATTACAGTTTTTTCTGTATTTTTGATCGAATAAATACAGCCTTGATGAGAAGAGACTGCCTTAAAAAACATTAGAAATCTTACTGATCCCAAAATTTTGAGCGGCAGTGTATATATATATATATATATGCAAACTGATATCCAGTAGAATGATTTCCAAGAAACACATTCCTTTTTTAAAGTTTTATTGTGTCGGGGGGGGGGGGGGGGGCTGTCAGGAAATTGCTGTAACACCTGACTCTGTTTGAAGTGCGAGATCTTATTTTTTACTCCCCAGAGTCGACCTTTCAGCTGTAATAGTTTAATTATAGAGGGATCTTTCCATAACAGGGCCTGCGGTGTACAGTGCGCTCCAGCGCTGCTTTGTCTGAGGTTGTGGGAAGCCGTGGCAGTCCGCCGAACCCTAAACCGTTCCGTTCAGACTCCTTTTAGCTCCTTTCCAGCTCAATCATATCAATAGTTCACAAACTCAACCAAAATAACACACAAGTAATGAGCGAAACAGAAAAACAACACAAAAGGTCGAGCCAAACAATAAACAGCTTGTAGTTGTACTGTATTAGGCCAAACAGATCTGAAGGGGAAAGGTCACGTGATTATAGCATGGGGCTGATGTGTGAGCGCTCGGCTCAGATGCACATGTGAGGTTTTCACTCTTTTACAGGACTGACGTTTACTCTAGACCCATTTCTTCAGTGACACGTTTGTTTCTGAACGCTACATCTACCTTAAACCAGTGGCCATTCATTATGAGTGTTTATGAACTTACAGATATAGTTCTTGCATCAAAGTTACAGTATCCAAACTAGATGAGCAATGACGGTGAACTGTAAATTACCTCAACTTATAGAGTAAAAATCACATTTTAAAAGATGATGCATGCCATTTTATTGCAAAACACTGTTTTTGAAAAGCAAAATTGAATTGAATTTCACAATATTACTTATTTAATTCACAAAACTACGCATACATGTTTTATATACACAGGGTTGGTAGGCATTTTTAATGTTTAATTTCTAGCAATTATCATCAATTTGATTTCACAGATACTATTTAAACTAAACTGAGCTAGAGAATAACATCTCTGAACTCAATAATGAAATGCCTTTAACTGAAAATTGAGTGTTTAATCTTATTATTATGCATTACTGACACTCTATCCTCTAATCTGATACTGTTAAGTGCTTTGACACAATCTGTATTGTTAAAAGTGCTATATAAATAAAGCTGACTTGACTTGACTTAAAATATTATTGTGATTTAAAACAGCTGTTTTCTATGTGAATATGTGTTAAACTGTAATGTATTTCTGTGATCTGCAGCTGTATTTTCAGCATCATTACTCCAGTCTTCAGTGTCACATGATCTTCAGAAATCATTCTAATATACTGATTTACTGCTCAACAAACATTTCTGATTATTATCAATGTTGAACACAGTTGTGCTGCTCAATATTTTTGTGGAAACCATCATGCATGTTATTTTTCAGGATTCACAGATGAATAGAAAGTTCAAAAGAACAGCATTTATGTGAGAATATAATTTTTTTTGTAACATTATAAATTTATTTAATTTATTTTTTTTCTTCCTTTTGAGCACTTTTTGTCTCTTTTGATTAATTTAATGCATCCTTGCTGAATAAAAGTATTAATCTGTTAAAAAAAAAAAATCTTACTGACCTCAGTAATAGGTATCTATAATAATAATTGACATTCCCAGTTCTTACTCACAGTGGCCATCATATTTATTTTTATTTTGTATGTATTTGTGCACATTAGAATGTTTCATGTTACGTTTTTCAGCTAAAAAAGTTCAAACCTGGTAGAAAAATAGTGTAAAAATATATATTTACCTTGTGAGCAGTCGCATGCACCCTTCAGTGCTTTCTCATCCTGAGTGAAATCTGTCAGACACAATGAAATACTGCAGGATGAGCTCGTGCATAGCGTTAGATTAGACAGATTTAGGGTTGATTTCTCTCTGACCTGCGCTGATGACGCGGGCCGTCTGCATGTCTCGCAGGAGTCTGTCGATGATGTTGTCGTCTCTTGAATACAGCGCATAACGATTGATCCCTAGATGGAACTGCAGCCAGCTGGCCTCGGGGTCAAAGGTCACGGGATGGTTGGGTATAGTGATGTTTGAAGCTGCTGCCGCCTCGATGTAGAACTTCTTCAGTCTGTACGGGACAACGACACTTCATCTCTCATTATGTAATATTTTGATTCTGAAATGAAGTTTTTTTCTCTCTCTCTCTTTAAACATGAGTTACTTTCCCACACAAAACCTGGAATCAAATGAGTAGAAATTACACATTTGGTGAGCTCTCTTTTAAGTCATCAAGCTAGATAGGTATTATTAGCTCTTAAAATAATGAGTTCCTCTAGCGAGCACAGGTCTGCACATGTAGGAAACTTTAAGATGTAAAACAACACAATCTGATTCCAAAGCCTCAGCAATCTGCCAGAAGCATTCTTTGGCCTCCATTAGAAAGAAACTTTATTAACTTTATTACTGTAGAACCAAGCCACACACACATATGTCAACATACATACATGTACACACACACACACACACACACACACACACACACACACACGTGTCCCTGCAGCACAAAAGCAGTCATCAGTAACACAGGTATATTTGTAGCAATAGACAACAATACATTGTTTGGATCAAAATTATACATTTCTCTTTTATGACAAAAATCATTAGGATATTAAGATCATGTTCCATGAAGATATTTAGTAAATTTCCTACCGTAAATATATCAAAACCTCATTTTTGATTAGTAATATGCATTGCTAAGAACTTCATTTCAACAACTTTAAAGGAGATTTTCTCAATATTTAGATTTTTTTGCTCCCTCAGATTCCAGATTTTCAAATAGTTGTATCTCAGACAAATATTGTCCTATCATAACAAACCATACATCAATGGAAAGATTATTTATTATTTATTCATATATTATAATAATAATATATATAATCACAATTATTGGTGTAACCATTAACATTTAATTTTGTATGCATCTGTACAGCTTTTTAATATAGTTTATATTCAACGTATACAGTACATTTGATCAAAATGATGCATCTTGAACTGAGCCTCGGGCAGAAACAGAATGGCCACGTCACAGATCATTGATCCTTTTAGAGCAAATATTTGCCGTTGATCCTCAGAAACTGTCACCATGAGCTGTACATGCATCAGCTTGAGACAGCATCAGGAATAGAGAAATCAGTTGAGAGACAAATACATATAAACTGTTTAGCAGGAGCTCATGCATGAGAATATAAGTGACTTCTCACAGCGGGGTTATGCTCAAAAATACAGCACAAGCACACTTTTGAGCTGTTTTCACCCCCAATCAGAGATGCTGACCACTGACCGACCCACGACTTCTGAAAAAACTAACTCTGGACTAGTGCGTCCTGATTAAAGTGGGTGGTTTATAGCGAAGCTCTGATTATGTGGGAGACACTTGTGTTGCTCACTGGCCCCGGCTGCACTTTAACTGAACGCCATCACGGACGGTGCAATTAAAAACAGAGTGATCTGTCTACACCACTGCCTATAAAACACAACATATAACCTGCAAAACAACTCAAAATACCATTTCTGTGGGGCAGCAAGAGGGAGTTTTGCTATAAAAAGCGATCCTTTGAGTCAAAGATTCTGCAGCATTGCCTTACTCTCTTAAAAATAAAGGAGCTTAACAGCGATGCCATAGAAGAACCATTTTTGGTTCCATAAAGAACCATCTCTTTCTTACCTTTTTATAATCTGAAGAGCCTTCGTGAATCTTTATGAAACAGAAAGGTTCTTCAGATGTTAAAGGTTCTTCTATGACATCGTGAAGCACCTTTATTTTTAAGAGTGTACTAAGAGAATATAGTTACAATAAAAATACTGAATTAAATTTATAAGAACTTTTGAAATTATTATATATATATTATATTATAATTTCACTTAATTTTTTTTTAAACAAAAAGGCATAATATATTACATTACATAACTATTAGATTAATACAATAATAATAATTATTATTATTATTTATTTAAACAAATAAAATAATAATTTTGCTTTATTTATTTTATAAACACAATGATATAATACTATTGCATTTATTCACATAACAATAATAATACCCTATTACATGAATTTATATAATAATGAATATTTAAATAAATAAATATTATAATTCTTCTTTATTTTTACTTCTTTAAACACCAAGGGATCATTTCATTATATATATATATATATGTACTGTCAAACAATTAATCACATCCAAAATAAAAGTTTTTGTTTAATAATAATGAATAAAATCAATTAAGGTACTTTTAATAAATTAATAATAATGAATAAAATCAATTATAATAATTGTTAATAAATAATACATTAGTTAGTTTTTTGCACATGACCCTGAAGTATGGCATCAAACTGAGATTGTGCTGTATTTCTAGTGCACTGCTGTGTTTTTGGTGCTGTGCTTTGACCGCAGACATCAGTGACCGTTCACTGTGACCTGCAGCAGGATCTGAGAGCAGCTCCACGTGTCCCAATCCTGAGCGTTAGCACACACGGCCCAAACACAAGCAAACAAAACACCGAGTCACTTCATCTGCTTTAATCTGTCAGCTCTGTCAATAATGTCCTGACTGCAGTATGCCCTTTACTCAGGAATGAGGCTGTCAATAACAAACCACATGCTTTTCATTTCTCCTATTATAAACTACTCTATCATAGAATAAAATAATTATAGTACCTAACCGGAAATTGTTACTATTTCTACCTGATATGACCCTTACATTTAGTTTTGTTGGTGTAAACTAATGTATTTAGATCAATTAATTAAACTTGAACATAATTTAATTCAGTTAATTTAGACGTCCCCATAAAGACACATGTAAAGCACTCTTAATAAAGGGAGACTGGAGCTGGTCGTCACATGCGGGTTACATCCCAGTGAGCATAGTTTGAGTTTAAAAATGCTTAAATATTTCATTTAATCATTTAGTGAAATATTAAACAATAAAACGCACAAGCGTCGAATTTTGCCCTCATGACCATTTTTTTTTTTTTTTTATTATTAATGTCAGGTAAGTTCAAGTTCTCTAATATTTATTTGTATGTTGATTTTAAACAGTTTAAAACAATGCTTTTATATTTCCATTTTTGGTGCATGAATATTCTGCTCATTTGTTAACATAAATCAACTACATTAGATAAAACGACTTAGCAGCAACACAAATACAGCGGAAGCATTTATTCCTCTTAGTTAATGTTAATTTCAATGTTTATTAATACATTATTAATACTATTTAAAGCACCTGAGCTGACACTGAATAGCTGTATTTTGATTAACCTTAACAAAGATTAATTCAATACTGTAACAAATGCATTGCTCACTGGAGTAACTAGTTACATGTAATGGAATTACGTAATTTAATTGTGTATTTAATTACGTAATTAAATTATTCAAGTGATGAAGGATTCTGAAAGTCTGTTACTGTAAGATTAACCTTGCCTGCTTTACATGTTTGAAAATCATTAAAAGTTAAAAACATTAGACATTTAGAAAAGTAATCAAAGGTAATTAGTTACATTAAAGTAATTGAAATAGTTACACTACTGTTACATTTTAGATAGGGTAACCTGTAATCTGTAACTTAATAGATTTCCAAAGTAACCTTCTCATCACTGTTCATTGTTAGTCAATGCATCGCCTGACTTTTACTAACATAAAAGCATATTGTAAGCTGTTGTCTAAAATTCATCAATAAGCAACAGGTTGCCATCGTGACAACTTACCCCCTGTCATCAATGTGTGTTAAATACTGGTGGAAATCTTCAACGCTCATGTGTCTATACAGAAGCTGATTTAACGATCATCCCTCCTAATAAACACGTCACGTTATTTAACACAGTCGAGTACCTTTCCCAGCGGCTCACTTTCCTCTTGCAGTAGTTCACGAGCTCGTCTTCCTCCAGCAGCCGCTCCTCAGGCCCCAGCTCTGGAAGACGGATGTTGTAGAGCCGGTGTCTGAAGAGCCGCTCCAGCTTAGAGCCTCGCTCGGTGGAAACCGCGGTTATATTCTGGCTCGTGGTCCACGGGACGGTTGCAGCGGCTCCGCTCTCCAGGCTGCTGTTGGTGCATGAGCAGCTTTCTCTGGGCAGGTGATACCAGCTTCTGAGTCTGGGAAGCAGGATAAAATGAACGTCTGCTGCCAAAAGGGTGACCAGAGCGATGGCCACCAGAAGCCGATCTCTTCTCATGTCAACAGATTGATTGAAGTGACCAGTTGGGTTGAGGTGTCCTCCAAGAAGTTGGGAAAAAGGATCTCCGCTTCTTCATCGACAAATCCTGCAGCTTCTGTTGAGTTCTCCGCTTATTCCATGTGTTCCATCTGACCCAGACAGCACAGTGCCCTTCTGAATCAAGCCGCTTTGCTCTCTTTCTCTCTCTGTGTTCTGGACTGAAGCTTCAGGCAACATTCCAGCTGCACCTTCCCACTTCCCATGTAGACTCAGCCTCCCATCAAACACACACACACACACACACACATGCGCTGGAGAGAGCAAGAGAGAGAGAGGGAGGGAGAGGCAGTCGGAAAGCAGGTCTGAGTGCCAGCGCACATAAAGCCAGTGTTTTCACTCGAGAAATAAAAAGGCCTGGGTTTTTCTCCACCGCTGGTGGAATCTGCTCGTTTCATTGAAACAGCACAAAAAGCATCGGTGAAGTTTCCCAGACTGCATCTGGGCCGCTGCGAACATCTGCCGTGTGTTTGGGTTTGGACGTGCATGTTTGCGGATCAGCTGTAAAATCATATTTCCGAGGTTCTGTGTAATTTTCTAATTATTCTGTGTTTGGGGATGAGAAGGAAAACGACGAACGGATGCAGAACGAAGCTCTAAAAATAGATTTTAGAAAATGCATTCACTGGGTAGGTTTTTGACTTTTATCCTTCTTAAAAATGTAATAAAATTTTGTTAAATATTTAAGATTCACATATATGAATTACATATAAAATTCCTATTAATTTTGATTAGCACACAAACTAATACTAATGTGATACATATTTGTCAATCATACATGAAACAGGTAAGAAATATGTAAGATTTTTGCTCTCAAAAAAAAAAACATAAAAGTTTAAGGCAACCAACTTCAGCATATTCTTGAGTTCTCTCAACTTTTTGTTGTATAAACTTAAGTTTTGTATGAAACTCAAAAATCTGCTGAAGCTGCTTGCCTTAAATTTCTCTCATCTTTTGATTTTTTACAGCACTGTAAAAAAGAAATAAAAAGTTGAGCAAACTTAAAAAGTTTAAGACAACTATCTTCAGCAGATTTCTTAAAACGTGTTGTTTTAAGTCTATACAACAAAAAGTAGAGAAAACTCAAAAATCTCCTAAAAATAAGTTTAGAGAACTCAAAAATCTGCTGAAGCTGGTTGCCTTAAACTTTTAAGTTTGCTCAACTTTTTTTTTTTTTGTACAGTGTAGTTGCATTTATTTGATTAAATTTAATTAATCGTATTTTAAAATGCATTCATCCAAATGGTTTGGAATCAGCATAAATCTGTTCATTGTGAAAATACATTTATTCAGTATGAACATGGTTAAAATATGCCTATAGTGACAATATTCAATTAGTTGAAATGTATAGAGATTGAAACAAAGAAATATATAAACCTGCTTATTGTGTATTTAAAACCCATACTATTACATAAATCCTGCATGATTGACAACCCAAAAGAAGATATTTTGAAGAGTGAGGTTAACCCAAACAGTTACGGTAGCCATTGCCTTTCAATGTATTTTTATTGGACCACCAAATGATCTGTTTGGAACAACTCGAGGGTGAGTAATAATGACAGCACTTTTGGGGGAACTATCCCTTTAAATCCAGGCCTGGATATGAACAAAAAAAAAACAACAAAACAAAGTCTTTCCCAACACTGCAGGAGTGGATGAGTCCAAAATCCATTGCTATTTTGAAACCCAATCCACCTCATGCTGAAAAACAAACACGTCTTTCTGAATGAAATCACATGTTGTTTGCAGCTGTTGAACAGTATGTATTCGGGTAACACCCCGCTCATTGCTGCTACCAGATGACCTGGATGTTGACCGAATGCCAGCGTTTAGAGTGTGGCGGTACATTCAGAAAGAGGTAATGCTCATTAGACAACTCCACGTTGTGACGTTCAGGTGTGTGGAGTTTATTTCATGCTGCTGGACTCGCTTCGGGAACACTCACATCACACTTCATTTTACTGCCAGAGTTGAAGTGTCACTGAAAATTTATAAGCTTGTTTTGTTCATCCTCCAAAGCCTCAAGCTTTGTTTACTTGTACTCTTCGTTATCTGTCTTGGATTATTCATGCAGAGCAGCTCCAAAGCTTCCAGGAATCCTTTCAAAAAATTATATAACAGCATGTCAAAAGCTGGCTTTTGGGAAATCTTGGTGAGAAGTGGTGAAGAAAGTTTCCTAGTCAAAAAAAGAACGCATACAGTATCTGTGACAAGAGCCGCTTCATTTGTACTCGCTTGTTTTGCTATCAGACGAATGCATTCCACATTTAGAGGGAGTTTCTGCATTCCCAGACGAGAGCTGAGCAGGCCGTCACGTTTCAGTCGTCCAGTTCTTCTTGAATGGATAGATGGAAGAACTAATAAATCTCAGCGCTCATGTTCGGCTGATGAATGATTGGCTCGAGGAGCGCCAGAGGACAAGGACCATAACTACGGTTTAAATTTGATTTGAATGCCACAAATGATAAATTTTGTAGTTTCCTGGAGAATAATTTGTTTTCGGATGATTTGAGGTACTTGGTGCCTTTGTTTGGATTGTATTGCTATGCAGGGGTAGAGTTCAATGGAACTTACCACGATAATTAGCTAACGATGCTTTTGGGAAACGCGCCTCAGGTCGCTAAGTCACAACCACATTTAAATACAGAAGTCCATCCCCTAAATGATCATTTTTGTGTAAAGACCCTTATGAAAAATCTGTGTAATGTTATGGAATAAAATGTCACCAATGAAGAGGTAATTATGCTTGAAGTATGGTGTAAAGTTCCTTAAAGAAAACTTACAAGTATACTTGCAGTATAAATCTACTAAACTAGCAGTTTACTGAGACTATACTTCAAAGTGTACTAAAAATGCTACTACAAGTATTTAATTAGTAAACTGTCAATATACCTATAAGTTCACTTTTAGTCTAGTTGCAGTACAAGCTACAAACATAGATGTAAACTAGTTGTGTACTCAAAGTTACTACTGTTATACTTAAAAGTGTGCTTTTATATACTAGAAAGTGGGCCAATTTAGTCCCAATGAGTATTGAAATAGTACACTTACAAGTATACTACTAGTACACTGATATTTTTATGCTTACTACATAAAGTATACTTAAAAATATACTTGAACTTTACTTAAGTATACTTAAAAATATACTTGAACTTTACTTAAGTATACTTAATAAAATAAACTTGAAGTATACTACTTTTTGGTAAGGGGAACAGAACTCGCTCTGAAAACTGCGATGATTAATGCAATGATTGATGCCTATAGCAATATATTTTCTTTCACCATGCAGCAAATTAAAAAATATTTGTGACAAAAACAAAAAACAAATTTAACCGTTTAACTGATTAATCGGTTAAAATTCAAGCATAAAAATATGAGCATTCCTAAACACAACACAATGGAAACAAGTCACAAAATTATTCCTGTGTGTTGTGTTGTGGCGATTTTATTGTGTTGTGCACTACTGGGCCACCGTAGTCTTGTGTGTACAGAACAGGATTAAGCACTAAAAGGTGACGACCGAGTTTAGCTGCAGTGTACGTGGCTTAAATGCAATGCAGTTGCTAGGGTTTTCTATGTGGTTGCTGTGGCATTGCTAGGGTGTTGTTGGTGGTTTCCTTACCGTTGCTAAGTAGTGCAGGTGTAATGCTGATTGTGCTTGGGATATTTCATGAATTAAACGACCCATAGTCTGACTTTATGAGCTCTAAGGGGGAAAAAAACATGTCTTATGGACCATACTGTTTAAATTATGAATGTGGTGGTTCCCAGGAATTTTTTGTTTTTAGATGAGGTACCTGGCTGCTTGTGTTTGGGTTTTGTGTCCAGGGAGGCATTTATTTTGGTTGGAGCGGTGCTGCAGTGGACACATTCCTCTATGAGGTCTGGACTGCAGCGACGGTCTAAATGTGCTTTCAGTGAGCACAATCACAGGCTGCTGAGGCCACAGCGCTGGAGACACATGGAGTCGCTCACATGGAGCCCCTGGCCTCGCTTACAGGGTAACTTCTCACTTCAAGCAGTGCTGGGTGTTGTTTTTTTGTATTGTTGTAAGGGTGTTCTATTGTTGCTAAGGCTTTGCTAGGGTGTTCTAAGTGGTTGCTAGGGTGTTCTGGGTGGTTGCTAAGGCACTATTTGGCTACTGTTTCCTAGATTTGCTTAAGTGATCTGATTTTTGTTTAGACATTACTATGCAGTAGCTAGGGTGTTGTGTTGCTTCTCTATGGTTGCTAACGCATTGCTATGATGTTGCTGGTGGTTTCCATATAGTTGCTAAGGCATTGCTATGATGTTGTTGTTGGTTTCTCTATGGTTGCTAAGGTGTTGCTAAGGCATTGCTATGATGTTGCTGGAGCTTTCTATATGGTTGCTAAGGTGTTGCTAAGGCATTGCTATGATGTTGCTGGAGCTTTCTATATGGTTGTTAAGGTGTTGCCAAGACATTGTTAGGATGTAGCTGGTGGTTTCTGTATGGTTGCTAAGGTGTTACTAAGACATTGTTAGGATGTAGCTGGTGGTTTCTGTATGGTTGCTAAGGTGTTACTAAGGCATTGCTATTATGTAGCTGGTGGTTTCTGTATGGTTGCTAAGGTGTTGCTAAGGCATTGCTATGATGTTGCTGGAGCTTTCTATATGGTTGCTAAGGTATTGCTATGTAGCTTGTGCTTTCAAATGGTTGCTAAGGTATTGCTAAGGCATTGCTATGATGTTTCTGATGCTTTTTATATGGTTGATAAGGTATATTGAGTGATTTTCAATGTCGTTCAAGGTAGGGGTGTGCGATATGGCGATTTTTGATCGTGGATGATAAAAATGTTTCCACGATCTGCTTTTGAAGAAATATGGTAGTATCGTGCTACAGCACACATTCTATCAGCTCCAGTTCTGGCGCCGCAGTATCAATATACTGTACAACGCCACATACATTCACATCAGTGTTAACTCAGCGGTAGAGTTACTCTCATGGGATACTGCACTTATTCACAATCACAAAAGTGCATTATTTGTGTGTTTTAAAGCCTTGCCGGTTAAACGTTTCTTTCACTCTCGTCTGACGTGCACTTTTACTGAGCCCGTACACCCGAAGCGTGCAAACTAAAAGGCATGTTAAACAGCGTTTAAGTTATATTTTGCGCTAATACTGTCAAAACACACACTGTTTACATATAGACTCAGTTGGTTATGTCGAAAATGAAAGTAAACAGTTGAGAAAAAAATGGATGCGTGTCTATATATTAGATGCGTGCAGGTCTTAAAGGGACAGAACTAAACATGCTGCCGACTGTAATTAAAGGGATAGTTCACCCTAAAATGACATTTCTGTCATTATTTACTCACTCACATGTTGTCCCAAAGCTGTATTAATTTCTTCTTGTGCTGAACACAAGAGAAGATATTTTGAAGAACATGGGTAACCAAGCAATTGCTGGTCTACATTGGAAGTCACTGTGGATCAGCAACGGTTTGGTTTTCTAACTTCTTCAAAATAGCATTTATTTTCAGAAGAAAGAAACCCATTCAGGTTTAAAACTAATTAAGTAAATGATGGTATAAAAATAAAACATTATGCCAGAATTGACAGACAGATGACAGAATATTTATTATTTAATGTTAAAACAACAAAACACAATGAGAAAAAATAATAATAATACAGTTGCTTTAATAGGAATCAATCTATAAAGTGTTTTATTTTTATATTTGTTCATTCAATTTCTTGAATGCTGCTGCTAAATACACCTATTTTACCTGAAAATAAAGCACTGTTTGTTTTATTTTATATTATGTGTATATGTAATGTGTATCTTTGTTCTTATTTTTCATAACAAAGATAAAATAATGACAAAGATTTTTATCTTCGCCCACTTTGGCCTAAATATCCACCATTCTTTTTTATATTTTGTTACCTTGAAAGGCTTTGTCTGTATAATAGGGAAATTATTTAGGCTGCACTGCTCAGATAAAATAGTAAAACCAACATGACAAAGAATTGTGATAAAATCGTGAAATCGTGATATTTCTAAAACAAATTGTGATATGATATTTTTGCCATATCGCCCCACTCCTAGTTCAAGATGTTAATTTACAAATCTTTTGTTGCCAGGATTTTTTAGAAAGACATTTTAATGTATTCAGTCAGCTTAATAATTGAGGACAAAATCAACAGAATGTCTATACAACCTCATTTTTAATTAAGAAAAATTATTTATTGCTAAAATACATACACTGTCAAATTTCAAATTTTCCTCTATATTGTAATAAATAATACATATTGCATTCAAACACTGATGTGACTGAACAATGATGGCACAAAAGCAATGTCTATTAAACTGTTAAGACCGAGGAGGTGCACTTCGGTGCACAACAGTGTAAATCAGTGTACAGTCACTGACCTGCGGTAAAAAAATAAACCCTGTGTCCTCATCATACGGCTGTCTAGTCCTCCAGTGTTTCACAATGCAGAGGAGCTTCAGAAGACAGCATACGAGAGGAAATCGGACTTATCGTCAGTCTCCAAGGCTTCAAAGGAACATCTTTCAGCTCACCGATCTCCTAAAAAGAGTTACACTTATTTTATCTCTAATTACAGTCACAGTTCTCACATGATTGTGGCTAATAAAACACAAGCTATGTTTCCATCTACCTATCTTTATGCACATTTTGGAATATCGCATAAAAAACACTGGATGGAAACGTCAAGATGCACAAAAAATCTAAAAATGTGCATAAAAAACTTAAGCGCACAATTGAGTAGGATAAACTTTTTATCCAATGAGGAACAAATGCACATAAACTACGATGGAAACACTTTTACCGAATAAATTCCATTTGTGCATCAAAACAGTCATGTGAGTTTGCGCTATGGGACGGCATAACCTTACTAACCAGCGGACCGATCTCATTGCACAGCATCAGATATGTTGTTTTGGTCGTTCTGAAATGCCTGAGAAAAGTCTGTAATCAAGTATTTCTGTTTCCAAACATCAGGCATCCACCTCCGAAAGCAATGGCAGCATTTATTGTGTTTCATCTGCTCGCTCTGAGGCACAAGTCATTTATCAAATATGAAAATTATTATATGCAGTGGCTTGTCTGATTTTCTTATTGATAATTAGCTCCAGTTTATCAGGAAGTGATGATTTTGTTCTCTTTGACTCGTTGGATGGAAACGGTGCTTAATTCATGAATGTTTTATGCAATATTCCAGTTTTGAGCATAAGTTAAATTTGCATCTTTGGATAGCAACATAGCTACTGTGAACTGCTTCTTGCTTAAATTAGATGAGGGTTTTAAATGCTCTTTTTTCCACTGTGAAATGTGTCTGACTTGTGTGATGTGGTTGCCATAACAATGTCTCGCTCCCTTAAACGTGCCGTTACGGTCAGTAGCCCATCCTGGCACTCTTTCACCATAAACTCACCATCCTCTGTCATGCACTTCTCATTTCATTTCCAGCCAGGCATTCACTTGAACAATTTACAGGGAAAACCCATTTGAGTCTTCTCATTCCACCTCACCAAAGGCTTCCCTGGTCAAGCAAAACTTCAGTGTGTTGAGGCGTTCAAGACAACAAACACACAGCAAGCACTGAACACCAAACTCTGCTGCTGTTCTCATAACACAAGGGATAAAAAAATAGGGTGGTGTCTTTGTTTTTATCCTCCGCTGGTTTTGCAAACCTTTCAATCAGTGCCCAGTGTCATGTAGCCACAGGTATGTTTGTGCGACTGTCACAGAACGTGTCTTCACCACTTTTCATCACATTGGTGGGGAAAAAGTAAAAGAATATATATATTTTTATGTGTGTGTATGTGTGTCAGGTGGTTGTGGTAGCAACAATTTTAAATTACATGTAATATTATATTTTTAACTTTTAAAAATTTGAATTATGTTTATTTGTTTTAAATCTTGAATTTGTTATTTTTAAAGTTTAATGATTTTATTTGTATTTTAGTTTTCTATACAATTTTTTATTTTATTTTTTATAAAAATAATAAAAATACAAACAATTCGGTTTTCTGTACCAATTTATGTATCAATTCACATCTCATTTGGTCTCAAAGATAAGTGGTTTTTAACCTTTTTGGCCATATATATATATATATATATGAAATTTTGGAATATAATTTTTTAAAATATAATTTTTCTTAGCATTTCAATTAAGTTTAATAATATTATTCAAATATATGGATTTTATTTATTTATTTAATTTCAAATAATGCTGATGTTCCTAAGTGAGTTCTGTTCCTTTAGTTGACTATTTATTTATTCAAAACAATAAAAGATAAAGTTACAATATTTGTGCACAACTTCATTAATAACCATGGGCTCAGCCTTAGCTTTTTTGTGACATCACAACCAGCATGTCTGTGCCACAACAACTGTCCCATCCCGACCATTTCAACACAAACTCATGCTCATATTAACGGCAATGATTTGAACATGTAAGGAAAGACTGACTAACCGGCAGCTCCAGAGACTGAAGCGGCATGAACTCGTTCCCGAAGCGACAGAGTTTTTCTCGGCCAGAATCCCGTGGCCTGCGTTGCCGTGCAGTCATCTTAATCTCCAGATCCCTTAATGCATGATCTCCAGACAGAACCTGAGACACACGGCGAAGACAGACTGTACTGTGTAGAGAAACCCTTTACAAACTGTCAAGTACTGCAGTTTTAGCACAAAACCAGTCATAAGGGTCAATTTTGTGAGATTGAGATGTATACATCATCTGAGAGCTGAATAAATAATCTTTCCATTGATGTATGGTTTGTTATGATAGGTCAATATTTGTCTGAGATACAACTATTAGAAAATCTGGAATCTGAGGGAGCAAAAAAATCTAAATATTGAGAAAATCTCCTTTAAAGTTGTTCAAATGAAGTTCTTAGCAATGCATATTACTAATCAAAAATGAAGTTTTGATATATTTACGGTAGGACATTTACTAAATATCTTCATGGAACATGATCTTAATATCCTAATGATTTTTGTCATAAAAGAGAAATGTATAATTGTGATCCATACAATGTATTGTTGTCTATTTCTACAGATATACCTGTGTTACTCATGACTGCTTCTGTGCTGCAGGGTCACATATAAACTGAACTGACTTACCTTACTGTATTTAGGCAGTGGGAACCTTTCTAAAGAGCTGCTGCGGTCAGAGTCTGGGGTCTGTAGAGCCATACGGCTTCTTTGCAGGTCTAGAGCTAACTCTGCAATCAGAAATAGACATTACATGTTAACACAGAAATTAAACTTATCTAATCTGGAATAAATGTTTACAGTTTTTTTCCTTTTGTCCAATCTCTAGTCACATTTTCAAAACTCTAAACACAATTAGCACAACATCCATCTGTTGTGACCATACCATTAGCACAATTTGTGTTGTTTTCACACAATATACAGGCAATTACCATGTTTCTAAAATGCTTACATTTTCTTTTCATACAAGCTTACCCAAAACCAAAACCATGCATCTTTATAGTCATATTTACAAGTGCTTAAACACAGCATGTCAGCATTGAAGACCTAATGTTACAAACCTTAAATATAGTATAAACCTTCTACTTCTGCTATAACAGCAGCTCAAAAGTATTGAAAATACTTTCAAAATTGAGAAGCTTATTTCTGCCATGGAATATAAAGGGTAATGGGTAATTGTGACTTTATCTCAGAATTCTGACTTTTTTCTTGCAATTGTGAATTTACAGTATCTCACAATTCTGATAAAGTCTGAACTGCAAGATGTTGTAAACTCATAATTCCAATATTGGTCTGAATTGTGAGATAAAGAGGTCACAATTACTGTTTTTATTCTGTGATGGAAACAAACGTGCATAATAATCAAAGGCCATGCGTGTTGTAATTTTTGTTGATCACTGGCATCAGCTACCATGGGGCACCGTCCACATCCAACACTTGCAGGTAGAACTGAGACATGACAAGTAATGCAGTTTTTGTAATGCCATTAATTGTTATCATTTTGACAGTCTATGCACTATGACTGACTGTATGTTCCTATCGGATAGAAAACCAGTCGCAATGTTTTGACCGAATGCCTCGATTTAGAATCGGTTTGCTGTGTTTTGATAGAGTTAGTTTATGTAGAAAAAGATATTTAGCATTTTGAAATATAGAGTTTTTATTTATTTAACAAAATGTGGCCAGAATATGAACTAATTGGCTAATTGTGTGATGTAGGTGTGTTGCTGTGTCAAGAGTTTATAAAAAGTGCTTCAAGTATTGGTAAACGCTTGTTAGAGATTGAAACAAACTGTAAAGACAATTTAACACATTTAACTTCTGTAATGTGACATCTTTCTGAACCAGTGTTATTTTAGTATTACAGTTTCATTAATATTTTATTTTTATATTTTCAGTTTTCATTTTAATTCTAGTTACATTTGTAGTAATTTTGTTATGTGCTTTTATTTTTTGTGTTAGTTTTAAATATTACCATTTAGGTTTAATTTATTTATATTATTTCCAGTTAGTAATTTTAGTGCTTCAACTTAACTGTGTGTGTGTGTGTGTGTACTGTACATACATACAGTTTATATATATATATATATATATATACATATATTCTTGTCTAAATGGGCCATTTTTGACAGAATGAGCTTTAGAGTGGATCACACTTTATGCCAAAAACTTTGAATTTCTATGTTGTCCCAGAATCCCCTGAGCAGCTGCTCTGAAAGATCAAGAAGATACTGGAGGATACTGAGCATCAGCAGACGTCTAATTCTCCGACGAGCGTCTAGACAGCTGCAGGAGCCGAGTAACACACCCAGCTCAGTCGGGAGGCTCAGTTAATCGCTTGTTTTGGCATGACGAGGACTTAGAGCCGGAGCTAAGGGAAGAGAGCTCAGAAAACTGCTATATCCTGTGGGTCTGCGCTGACGCTCACTATTCACAGTCGAGTCTATAAAAGCATTGCTTTTCAAGTAATGCTGCTCTGTTGGACGGTTTTGTTGTTTGGGTTGATATTAAGGTGAGAAGTGAGTGCAAATGTACTGATCGGGATTTGCTAATGTTTTCGAAAGAAGTCTCCTTTGCTCACCAAGGATGCATTTATTTGATCAAAAATGCAGTAAAAATTCTGAAATATTATTACAGTTTAAAACAGCTGTTTTCTATGTGAATATGTGTTAAACTGTAATTTATTTCTGTGATCTGCAGCTGTATTTTCAGCATCATTACTCCAGTCTTCAGTGTCACATGATCTTCAGAAATCATAATAATATACTGATTTACTGCTCAAGTCAACATTTATTATTATTATTATTGTTTAAAACAGCTGAGTACATTTTTTCAGGTTTCTTTGATGAAGAGAAAGTTCAGAAGAACAGCATTTATCTGAAATAGAAATCTTTTGTAACATTATAAATGTCTTTATCATCACTTTTGATCAATTCACAGTTTTTTTTTACAATTTTGAATAACAATTTTCCTAAACTCTTAACACAGCATCCGTTTGTGTAGACTATACAATTAATGCATTTCTTGTTGCTTTGACACAAAATGCATGCAGTTAACACAAATTTAATTATTTTATACACAAACTCAAATTTAATTTTACTGCCAAATTTCCAAACGCTTTCCCACTATATGTCAGAACACATACATCATGTTCTATAACTAACTTATAGGCTAAAGTCAAAGTGAACAGCTGTTCATATTGTGAACTGAAACATATCCCGTTTTTTATTCATTAATGAGAAACAGCTGCTTGCAAATATATAATGTTATGCAAATATATAAATTACATCTGATTCCCATCTAGGAAACACACTCAGGTGTTGCGGTTCTTTCAATCACATGACCATACAGTATACAGTAAAAGAGGAGCTCTTTGGGCTGATCTTGTGTGGAAAAGTGCACTCCTGCATAAATGTGAGATTTTAGAAGATCTGCATGAAAGACTGGTGCCAGAGGTAGAAAGGGGTCAGGTGGGAGACCACTTGTCAATATATGTGATCACATGCAGTAATGTGGCATTGCACCATTCCAGTGCAGTCAGAGACTGGTTTGACACCCAGCTGAGAATGATGGACATTTTCCTTCCTTCTTATTCCACTTTCCTCAACCTCATTGAGGAGATTTCACAACCTGGAGATGGAAGGTTTTTGACCAAATGTCCCTCCTGGATGCAATGGATGTTGCATGCTTTTTTCACAAACCGTAGATTCTATAAAGCTACTCTGAGATGGGTCATTCATTTTTTGTATTGAATTGTTGTAGCAAAAGAAACTAAATGCATGCATTTACCAAACCCAATGAAACAGTTTAACACATATTCACACAGAAAACAGCTGTTTTAAATAATAAAAATATTTCACAATTTTACTGCATTTGTTGTACTTTGGATCAAATAAATGCAGGCTTGGTCAGTAGAAGAGAATTCTTTAAAACACATTAAATATCTCACTGTTCAAAAACTTTTGACTGGTAGTGTATGTGAACAGTGTAAATATCAGGGGTCATACTGTTCATAATGGCTCATAATGAGAGTTTCAGTTCACCTGTTTGTTGACTATCACCCGCACTAAGGCTTGTCCCAGTGACCTCTGAACTTTCACCCCAGCAGATGAAACTCCCAGCGCTGACACGTGATTGGCTGTCCTCGGTCCTCTCCTCCTCCTCTTCTTTGATTGGACTGGTATGTTCTCTGTGGGGGGCATTAATGTATCATCATAAGACATCAATAATTGACAGAATGGATGAGGTCAGTGAGGATGTGCATGTCATGACATGCGGTCGCATAATGCTGCCAAACATTAACCAGCAATAAGTGCATCAATGCATCTCAGTGGCACAAACACACTTGTAGCAAAGGCTACAAAAATAGGACAATATTGTATCATTTTTTTGTATTTACTCTCCCTCATGTTGTTTCTTTGAAGAACACAAAAAGTCTTAAATTGAGCTTGATAAACTTTAAGGTCATAAATAGCTTTAAATGGTATAATACAAGTCTTAGTGATCATTTGAAGAGGTCTTAAATTTGGGAATGGAAAGAAAAACAGTAATCTTGATATGGCCTAATGTGACCCTTAAACTTCAGAAGTAGTGTTTAATGAAATAAATGTGTGCTCTGCGTGTTCAAAGTATAAAACTGGCGCTGTTCTTTTGGCTCGGCGTTTCAGAGCAGTTCACAATCAAAGAACAGTGATTGCTTATGATCTACTCCTGATGAATTTTGACAGTGTTTAATGTAAGGCTTTTATATTCTATTTTATTTGATATGATTCAATACATAAGCCTATCTACCATATTAACCCATTTCAATACTGTATCGAATAAACGTGCCTTGGGTATCTTAAACTTGCTTTGCTAATAAGCAACCGTGAGTCCTCATTAAATGTCTGCACCAACCTGTTTAATTAAGTAAAATACTCTGAGAGACACAATTCATTTTGGGATTTTATGGGTTTGTGCTGTAGGAACATACAGTATTATGATTCTAATCTTGTCGCTGTATGTGATGGACTGAGTCTAACAGATTGAGGCGGTCTACTGATTCAGGGGAGGACGTCTGTGGAGAGACTCTTCATGAATAGACACTTTGACAGATGTCCCATTTCCCCTGCCTTTCCGTAAGCACTAGAAATGTTCAAACATCTCCAGAAATAATAACCAAATGAGCGTTCACTCTGACTACCTTTCAACACGTCACTGCCGTTTCTGCCAAATGCTTATGGCAGATATATCTGACATCGTTCACGCTGTGGGTTTATTTGTTAAAGCCTCTCAGTGAGTTCAGAGCCAAACCTGCTCTGCCATATGTGGACACTAATCAAATATTCTACAGACACACCAGATGTTAGACTCACATCTGTCCTAGGATATGAGCTTCTAGTTTGGGCTAAATACCTATCTTCTTGCTTTTCTGGAGAATTAGTTGCAGAACTAATGGCACATTTTCTGCAAAGAGGCTTTAAACTGCACTGACTGGTGCAAGGATATAAAAACATATATATTTTTTATTATTTTGTTTTACAGTACAAATACCTAAACATTCTTAAAAGAAGATAAATGCATTTGAAAAATAAATAAATAAATAGTTGGATAAGAAAAACTTCATTCAAAACCTATTTCAACTTATTTATTCAATTTAAAAGTAAACGAGTAAACAAGTAAAAGACTGTATTGTTTTTAAACAAGACAAATAATATTTAAGACAATTATTTTTGCAGTAAAAAGACAATAAAGAAGAAAAATAATTCAATAACATTATATAATAATAACAATAATAATAATACAATACAACAATAATATGATTTCATTTTACAGAGCAAAATTACTATACTAATATGTCTTAGACTGTCTTAATTCCTTGCTGTCAAACATTAAAGGCATGGTAGGTGGTTTGGTTGAAAAGCATTTTTTGTGATGCTGGTTGAAACATCACTAAGTGAAGTGCTCTAAATGTATTTATATCGTCTGTGGAAGGCGTAGGACCTAAAAACATTCGTCCAATCAGATTGCTCTGTCCGAGGGCTACGATAGGCTGTCCTACCTGCCTGTCAACGTGTGTATTTGCATATCTCCGCCCACCCTGTTCGCACAGATGTGATACATCATCAGCGAGTTCATTACGCTACTGCAGAGCAAGCAAGAATGCAGGCATTGTTATGCGCTTTATACTGTAATGTTTCCTCAGCGGTGAATGAGACATGAGCTAATCTGACAGCGTTGACGCTGATTATCCTCTGCTCTGTCTGTGTACGGTCATGTGTTTCAGAGGAGGCGTGGCTTTGGAGACGGTTTATGCAGGGAGGATGGGATCTTATGCTTTCAAAGCTAGCTTGCTATTGCTAGTCTCTATGAAATCGCCTACCTTTAAACCATAATGCTTTTATTTGGCATAAAACCTTAATGCTTCTCTTTTGTTGACAACAGAATTATAAATGATTCTTCTACAAATTTAGAAAGATGGTTGTGCGTGTTGCATTTTCAAATGCATGAGTGGCCAAATCCCACAGTGCTTGCAGAGCTCGAGTTTGTGCACAGCTGATTTTACTGCGAACAGATCCGAGCTTTTGACGCGATTCACAAAGATTGTACTTTTTTTTTGTCGGGAAATACATAAATCTGTAAGAAAATCTGTAAAAATCACATCCTGAGTGTACACTCGTCTGTCGTTAGGGCTGTGTTGTAACTGTTGCAGAGATTATTTGGCGTTGTGAAAACAGGTCACCTGACCCTGGTAAGTAAATGCACCTTTTAAGAATCAATTTGACAATTATCATTGGAAGTCGTTCTTTTGAAACGTGCGCAGAGAGATGGTAGGCCTTTGAACACATGGGGCCAAGTGTCTCCTTCACAAGAGAATTAAAAGGTCAGAGGAAGGGAAGATTTTGCTCACTCAACCGTACACGCTGCGTAAATGATGTGCAATTATACCTGTTGGTTTGATAAGTGTCCGGGTTGCTCAAATCCCACTGCTGTTCCTGTCCAAAACAGCCCACACAAGTTCCCTGAGGGGTCCAGAGATAGGCCCTGTGGTCCACCGAGACGCTCAGAACGAAGAGTTTTGACTCGTATGCCAGCACCTCGCTGCTCACTATCGCCCTCTCATGACCCCTCCAAGAGTGCAACAGCGAGGGCAGATCTTCTGCAGACTGAGAGAGACACACATGAGCTCAGACAGATAAGCTGAGAGTCCTTCAGCCATTTATTCAAATGCAGAAACACAGGCCGTGTTTACATGCACATTCATTATGCTTAAAAAGGCAAAAATGCATGTGGTCATGTTCTTTTATCGGAGTAGGGTCATAAACGGCGTAAGCATAAACACAGGTATGTTTTTAGCCTTTGACTCCAATTTTGTGCGGCATGTAAACACAATAAGCTGCTTTCTGTTGGCTTATTGAAGTGCGCACATGTGATACGTGACAGGAACGCATCATTATTGCAGATTTAAGCTCATTTTAGACATTTGCAGTAAAGAAAGAAGGAATATATCACAAATGCAGACTCTTCTCATGCAGCAGAAGTGGTTCAGTCAAAACACTGTATTTATAACTGCATGAGAGGATAATATGTGACCCTGGACTACAAAACCAGTCACAACGGTCTGAATAAATAAGCTTTCCATTGATGTATGGTTTGTTAGGATATGAGGACAATATTTGGGTGAGATACAACTATTTGAAAATCTGGAATCTGAGGGTGCAAAAAAACAAAAAATCGAAATATTGAGAAAATCTCCTTTAAAGTTGTCTAAATTAAGTTCTTAGCAATGCATATTAATATCAAAAATTAAGTTTTGATATATTTACGGTAGGAAATTTACAAAATATCTTCATGGAACATGATCTTTACTTAATATCCTAATGATTTTTGTCATAAAAGAAAAATGTATAATTTTGAGCCATACAATGTATTGTTGGCTATTGCTACAAATATACCTGTGTTACTCATGACTGCTTTTGTGCTGCAGGGACACACATATGAGATGCAAGTTTCCCGCTGACATGTTGTAAGCTTTATCAACTGACAATGTGGAGTCAGATACAAATGATTATATTTTGACATCACAGCAGAGAAATAACCTGATTTATTAATGAAGTCATGTTGTAAACGCAGTTTACTTGCGATGTCAGGTTACTGGTGTGCATGTAAACGTGCTCATTAATTTCCATACCTCCGTATCTGCAGCGGATAAGGCGTACTGTGAGATGTCCCAGACCTTAATGAATCCGCCTGTGTCTCCGGTGACTAGTAGACTATTTTCCTGGTCTGTGCTTAAACCCATCACGCTCTCATCAGATCCATCAGGCGCATAGAACTGTCCTGCATCAGAAATGATTGGCCAAACAAATCATTAATGAACTGCTCTGTGTGACAAACATCTGCGCACCCAGAAACTGAGTAAAAGCCAGATGATCAGATTAAAAAAGATTTTTCTGCTTTTTCATTATCTTTGAGCTTTTGTGGCTCCAACAAACAAGGAATTTTGTCAGTAACAGCTCTATTGTATATTATACTATCTATAATACTCACCAAGGCTGCATTTATTTGATCATAAATACAGTAAAACAGTGAAATATGATTACAGTTTCAAATAAGTGTTTTCAATGTGAAAATATTGTAAAATGTAATTTATTCCTGTGATGCAAAACTGAAATTTCAGCTTCGTTACTCCTTATATATGTTAATTTGCTGTTCAAGAAAAAATTATTTTCATTATCACTGTTGAAAACAGTTGTGCTGCTTAATATTTTTGAGGAAACAGTGATACATTTTCAGGTTTTTTGATGAAAAGAAAATTCAAAAGAACAGCATTTATTGAAGGTTAATTTTGATCAAATGCTTCCTTGCTGAATAAAAGTATTAATTTCTGTTTTAAAGTTACTGATCCCAAACTTTTTTAATGGCAGTGCATCAAGTTCCTCTTCAGGAACTCGAGCTGCGTCTGGAGACGCTTTGGGGAACGCCTACAGCGTAACCGGCTCTGAATACCAATGAAATCTGTCCAATGGATGGGAGGGACGTCACGGGCGAGGTGACGTAATGACCAGCTGGTATAAAAGCACGTGCGGTGAAACCGGCGTCAGCTTTTTGTCATTCAGCAAGCGCTCTGTGTTTCTGTCAGTCTTATTTACTGTTGTCTGTCTTTAGCTATGTCTAATAAGAGCCAGTTTAAGGCTTGGAATATGGGAGAAGCGCAATACGAGCTGTGTGTTCCTCCCTGCAGATGTTTTTTTTTGTGTATGCGGGGGATACACACAGCTTGTGTGTGTTGGCGTTCCCCGCGGCGCTGCCCGCTTCCGCTGAGGCGGCGCTCGTGGGGTTCGCGGCGGGATCTGATGGAGGGATCGGAGACGAGCGAGTCTCTATCTCCATCCTCACCTGTCAGATCCCATGACCGCTCCTTGAGTTCGGAAGCCCGCCTCGCGCTTACTTCCCCTCGGGCAGCGGCGTCAGCGTTTCTCGTGTCTTCCTCCGAGGAGGTTGACATGGGAAGCGTCGAGCATGTTGCACCCACTCTGTCACCCCAATATGAGGAGCTTGTGGAGTGGCTTGTCGAACCGCAGAGAGGGTTTTCTGCATTTTCTGCGGTTTCAGACTCGCCTCCACATCCGAGCCTGCCTTTTCTTTCTCCGACCTCCACACTGAGGTGTCAAGGTCGTAGGGAAATCAATTCGGCCCGCCGCTTCGTCCCCTCTTGATTACTACGGTATGTGATGTGGACGAGTGAGCGCGATCACAGAGTGATGCCGCGTGTGGAACAGACACTTGCGAGCTATCTGTCCCATGATGCTGCGTCCAACGTGTTACCTATTGGCCTGCTGCACATGAGACCCCTACAGTGGTGGCGCAAAACCAGGGGGTTCTCCCCGAGGGGGGAACCCGCTTCGCATGATCAAGGTCATGCGGCGGTGCCTACATGCCTTGGACATGTGGAGACAACCTTGGTTCTTGTCCCTGGGCCTGGTGTTGGGAGCTCCGTGTCGCCGCGTACGCTAGCGACGGACGCATCCTTCACCGGTCGGGGAGCGGTCATGAGTGGCCGCCCTGCCCACGGTCTATGGAGGGGTCATCATCTCGCTTGATCAGTGAGATGCTGGCCGTGTTTCAGGCTCTGAAATACACAGACCGAAGAGGTTGCTATGTGTTAGTTCGCACCAACAACACATCGGTGGTCTCTTATAGCAACCACCAAGGAGGTCTGCGGTTCACGCCCCCTGTACAGGCTGGCGCACCAGATCCCTGCGTGGGCTATGAGGCTGAGCTCTCCTGGTTGGTCGAGCTGGCATTGCTCCCCTCAACTTTGAGGGTCACCTTGAGCATGCCGCTCCCTTCTGAGCGTCTGAGTTCCCTCTCATGCTGAGAGTTAAGTGCTCCGCTCTCCAGAGCTCTGCCTTTTCACTTTAGAGGGTCGCCTATGAGCATGCTGCTTCCTCCTGGCTCTCCTGTTGGTCGAGCTGGCATTGTTCCCCTCAACTTAGAGGGTCACCTTGAGCATGCCGCTCCCTTCTGAGCGTCTGGGTTAGCATGTGGGAGCAGACACCCTGTCGAGGCAGGTGCTGTTATCCGGGGAATGGATACTTCACACTGAGGTCGTGAAGTAGATCTGGAGAGTGTTTGGCCAGGCTCAGGTGGACCTCTTCGCCACAGCGCAATGTCCCCTCTGGTACTCTCTACGTCATCCAGCTCCGAGGGGCTGGATGCCATGGTACAGACATGGCCGAGGCTGTACACCTTTCCCCCGATTGCCCTGCTCCCCGGAGTTCTGGAGAGAGTGCGCCGGGACCGACTCCGGCTGCTATTAGTAGCCCCGTTCTGGCCGGGCCGAGTATGGTTCTCGGACCTGATTTCCCTCCTCGACGGCTTTCCATGGGAGATTCCAGTCAGGAGGGATCTCCTCTCACAGGCAGGAGGCACCCTTGTGCACCCCCGCCCGGAGTGGTGGAAGCTGTGGGTGTGGCCCCTGAGGGGGCACAGCTCATAGCTTCCAGTCTCTCAACCTTGAAGGTCTATGTGATGGCAATCTCGGCTTACCACAACCCTCTTGGTGGACTGACAGTGGGCAGACAACCCCTAGTACACGTTTCCTCCGTGGTGCACTGAGGCAGTCGGTCCGTGGATGCCACTCAGATGGCCTATGAGTCTTCTGACCTCCCCTCACCATGGGAGTCAGAGCTCAATCTATGAGGAGTGTGGTGGCCTCCAAGGCCTTTCTCGCAGGTGTCCCTATCCAGGACATCTGCAATGCTGCGGGATTGTCTACACCCCTGACCTTGTCAGGTTTTATGGCCTAGACATACGAGCCACTCCAGGTTTTCCGTTCTCTCGCCCTAGCTGTGCTCCGTTGGATACACACAGAGCAGGGACTTGGAAGTCTGGTGCCGTGGGTATCTCGTTCCCCATAGCATCTCCTGACGCAGCTCGAGTTCCTGAAGAGGAACGTCTTAGGTTACGTATGTAACCCCAGTTCCTCGAAGGAACGAGACGCTGCGTCAGGAGACGCTTTGGGGAACGCCTACAGCGTAACCTGCTCTGTATACCAATGAAATCTGTCCAATGGATGGGAGGGAGCTTCTAGAATGAAGCAAGCGCTGGCAGGGATGCCGGAAGTGTGGCCTCGCGACTCAGCGTCTCGTTCCTTTTTCCACAAAAATATTAAGCAAAAAACATTTTTTAACATTGAAACAGCAAATCAGGAATAAATAACATTTTTAAATATACTGAATAGAAAATGTTGTGCCCTACACAACTAAATAAACCAATATTAACTTTAAAATATATTAAAAATAGAAAATAGTTATTTTAAATAGTAAGAATATCTCAAAATATTAGTTTTTACTGTATTTTTTATCAAATAAATGCATCTTTGGTGAGCGGACTTCTTTCAAAAACATTACAAATCTTAATTATTCCAGACTTTTTTGGCAGTTTACAGTGTAAATTTGTGGTTTCTGAAGTGAAGTGCAATTTAAAACGGTCTGTATTATAGTGTTTGAGATGTGTTAAGTTGTCATCAGTTGCTCTCAGGTATTATGTTTACCGTGGTTGTGTCCGGACCCACAGATGCTCCACCAGAAGACAAATCCATTCTGTGAGCTGAGCAGCACAGCACCGCTTCTCAAATTACTTTGCTGGGCTCGTCTTTGCAAGAACAGGAGTCTATGAACGGGCAGATGAGCTCTACACACACAGAAGCACATTATTTCACTCCATAAGCTAATATACAAACAACAGCACCTGTCTTAATGCATGAAACTGGTGAAAAGACATTTAGAAATCAAAACAGTCAGTTTACCTATACAGACAATGCTATGTTAATAATTTTGCAAACTGTTGGCATGAACTTTATGATAATATTAATAAAATGCAATTCTTTAATTGTGCAATATAATTTTTGCACAGTGTTGGTTTGCCACTTCAATGTATAATCTGGATCCTACAATGAAAAAAATCAGTGTTCAAAGAATATTCTTTGCAAAATAATAAATTGCAAAATTGTATTAATTATTACAAAGTAACAGCAACTAACATATTTAATTGAACTACAACTTTAAGTTGAAAGACTACGAGTTTTTCCTTTAAAACACACTCCAAAAATCTTTGTTTTATTTACAAGTTTAAAAAATAGTTGTTTAAAGTGCAAATGGACATTTTGTACTTTTTTTCTTACTGTGCATTATTTGCTATGAATCTCAGCGCACAGGAATTTTAACTGATAATCATGCAACATTAACTATATTATACAAATTGCAAGGTTATTATGCACATTGCAGGGATATTATAAAGAGGCCGTTTTGTACACTTTTCCTACACTTTATTGTACTATTTTCCCACTTATGTTGTTAGTTGTGGTTATTCATCCAGAAACATTTAGTTTCGCCTCATTTTTAACCTTCTCTCTGACCCTTGAAACCAAACACGCCGTTTTTGCTAGATTTATATTTGTAAATGAACTGCATTTTAGGATTGGCTAGCAAGCTGATGAATACTTGTTTCCAAAAACAGTTTAGGTGCACTGGGAAGGAATTCAGTGTCTAATATGTGCACTTAATACGTAAAATCTTGTATTTCAAATAAGCAAGGAAAATGCCATTTTTTGCAGTCTGATTTCATACTGACTTCTCTTGCTGGTGTGTCTGCAGTCGTGTGATGGGTTTCTGCAGAGCCAGGCTCCATATAATGATCTCTCCATCATAACTCCCGGTAGCCAGAAGTCCCAGGCCTGGACAGTGATCCATGGCTAGGATATCCTCACCGTGCTGACGACCAGACTTCCAGGACAGGTCTGCGTTTACATAGATGTCCTGCACTCACAGATACACTTCAGTAAATGTCTTTGAGATCTCCAGTTCTGCTGTGTCAGACCACCTTTAAACCCCACTTTGTTGGCATAGACGTCTCAAGGTATGACCACAAATGCACAAACCGAGTTGAACAGAACCAGAAAAAATGCACTTTATGTGTGTATTCTGGCTGAAAGCCCTTTTTGCTTTTAAGTAGCCATTAAAGTGTGTATGGTTGAGACACAAACTGGCCCTTACTTCTGAAAACGCAATGCTATACTGAGCGATCAGTCGACTCCAGCCTGTGGCTAGAAGCTGGTTGTCGTGGTGACAGATGATCCCGGTGACCTCTGCATTGGAGACAGTTTCTAGTTTATGAAGATTGAGGCCATTCAGTAAGTTCCACACCTATAGCAAGAGAATGCACACGTTACTAGAAAAATAGCCAATCAGCAGCAGTTCACCATTTCAATTATCACAGCTTAATTGCACGTGCAGAGCATACTTAGAAACTCTGTTTGTAAAGGTATGAGCAATAATATTGTGAAATATTTTTACTATTTAAAATAACGGCTTTCTATTTGAGTATATTTTAAACTGTAATTTATTTCTGTGATCTGCAGCTGTATTTTCAGCATCGTTACTCCAGTTTTCAGTGTCACATGATCTTCAGAAATCATTCTAATATACTGATTTACTGCTCAAGAAACATTTTTATTATTATTATTATCAATATTTAAAACTACATTTTTTTAGGATACTTTGATGAATAGAAAGATCCAAAGATCAGCATTTATCTGAAATAAAAAGCTTTTAAATTCAGCAGCCATATGACCCTGCAGCCCAAGACTGGTCACCCACTGAAGCTAAGCAGGGTTGAGCTGGTCAGTACCTGGATGGGAGACCTCCTGGGAAAACTAAGTTCCTGTTGGAAGAGGTGTTAGTGAGGCCAGCAGGGGGTGCTCACCCTGTGGTCTGTGTGGGTCCTAATGCCCCGGTATAGTGACGGGAACACTATACTGTAAAAAGCACTGTCCTTCAGATGAGACGTTAAATCGAGGTCCTGACTCTCTGTGGTCTTTAAAAATCCCAGAATGTCCTTCGAAAAGAGTAGGGGTGTAACCCCGGCATCCTGGCCAAATTTGCCCATTGGCCTCTGACCATCATGGCCTCCTAATCATCCCCATACACTGATTGGCTTCATCCCTCTGTCTCCTCTCCACCAGTAAGCTGGTGTGTGCTGGGCGTTCTGGGGCAATATCCAGCTGGATGCTGCACACTGGTGCTGGACGAGGAGATTCCCCCCTTTCATGTAAAGCGCTTTGAGTACCCAGAAAAGCGCTATATAAATGTAACAAATTATTATTATTATTACTACTAAAGACTTTAAATATACAAAGATGGCGCAGTCGTATTAATATTGAATGGGAGAAAGTCACATTGTTTACAGGGCATTGGCTGGTCAAGCCTGAAAAACATACTTTTTAAAGTTTGAGGATAAGAAACAAAATTTATTACATTTGCATTTAGTCATTTGTGACCCTGGACCGCAAAACCAGTCTTAGGTGTGGCACTGGGGTAGTCGCTGGGGTATATCTGTAGCAATAGCCAACAATACATTGTATGGTTCAAAATTATCCATTTTTCTTTTATGCCAAAAATCATTAGGATATTAAGATCATGTTCCATGAATATATTTTGTAAATGTCCTACTGTAAATATATCAAAACTTAATTTTTGATTAGTAACATGCATTGCTAAGAACTTCATTTGAACAACTTTAAAGGAGATTTTCTCAATATTTAGATTTTTTTGCTCCCTCAGATTCCAGATTTTCTAATAGTTGTATCTCAGCCAAATATTGTCCTATCATAACAAACCATACATCAATGGAAAGATTATTTATTCAGCTATCAGATGATGAATACATGTTTAATAAAAAAAAGAAAACAGATCATATAGAGTTAGAACAGAGAGTGCTAGAGTTAAGAGAGTCAAATGAAGATGGAAGAGATGTGTTTTAGCCGTTTCTTGAATATGGCTGCTGGGATTGAGTTGGGCAGGACATTCCACCAAGAATTTAAAGAAGATAATTGTTGTCAGTTTTCATTGGTGATTTCAAATATAAAATGTAAGAGAATTTGGAGAATTTAATCCATCCCCATTCAAAGAGATAGGAGCTGTACTTGCATTAATGAAATCAAAAGAAGTCAAAGAAGGCCGCTGAGTGAAATGACTCGCCTCAAAGGGACTTTATTATTATTAATGTGTCCCGACTTGTGAGACTTGCCTTGATAGTGCCATTGGTGGCTGCGGAGATCAGTCTGCGCTGATGTACATCTAGTGCCATACAGGAGACCTCCTCCTTACCGTGAGCGTTCCTTATCTCCATCCTCTTAATGCCTGTCTTCACATCCCACACCGTCAACGTGGAGTCGGCGCAGGCTGTGATTACCTAGACCACGTTAAAATAAGAACCTATAATGTTCAGTCCACAAACCATCAATCAAACGAACCCAAACACCAACCTGCTGATGATGAGGATTATAGAGAGCGCAGGTGTAAATCCCAGAGCTGCTGTTGGATTCGCTCTTGTGCAGATGAAGCGTGGCCAGATACTCTCTGCAGGTCACCAGGAGAACAGGATCTGGAGTCAGGCTGAGGAGCAGAGGAAAGCTGCCATGCTCTGGAGTGAAGCCTAGATGCATATTAGGGAACTGCAGGAGAATTGTCTTTAAGCATTGCTGAGAAGGAATATCCCATATTTTCAGCACCTGAAAGGTGACACGGAGAGAAACCGGAGCATTATATTTGACTTTTATTGCATTTAAGAGAGACGTTTCCATGATTTCCATTTCTCATGCCAACAGCCGTCAAACATGAAACTTCAAATGCAAAAAAAAACCCTTAGGCAATTCAAGATGAGTTTGTTTCTTCATCAGGTTTGTAGAAATGTGTCTCTGCATCAGTGTCTCAGCAATGGATGCTCTGCAGTGAATGGGTGCCGTCAGAATGAGAGTCCAAACAGCTGATAAAAACATCACAATAATCCACACTCCATCAGTTAACATCTGGAGAAGACTAAAGCTTTGTGTTTGTACTGCTAAATTTCTCCAAATTTGTTCTGATGAAGAAACAAACAATCTCAGAAGGCCTGAGGGTGAGTACATTTTCAGCAAACTTTCATTTTAGGGTGATCTATTCCTTTAAGAGAAAAACTTGTGCATTCAAATTCTTGAAAATATTCTTAAAAACCATCATACATAACTTCTTAAAGTTAGGATAACCTCCATCTTGTCTTAAATCCACCAAGATAAGATATTTGCACGGGTTGTTTCAAATTTGTTGTTGCAATTAAGAATTAAAACATAACAACAGCTACATATAATACATAATTCTACAACTAGGGATGTGCATGAGTTCTCTGAAGGGACACAATGATTAATAATTTAAACAATGATTGGTCATAATTATGCGTGACATAACTTTTAACTGAATTTGCAATTCAGAAACAATTAAAAAACGAGTCAAAAAAAGACCTTGTTTTTAATTTTAGCCAATAAATAAGAAATTATATTTGTAAGGCAGCATTGAGCAGTGTGCACACAAATACAGGACGCATTCACTCAAAACAGAGCACAATTCTGCGCACGCTTATTATGATTTTCAATCAGGGACTCTTCAATACAATCAGATAATGTCAAAGCTTGATATTTTTTTCTTAAGAAAAAAATAATATGTTCTTAAAATACATGAGGACTTCTTAAGAATTTCTCAAGAATTGCACTTGAAATTGGAACTTCTCTTAAGAAATTTCTTCTTGAGATTTTTGTGAAATCCAACCCCAGGATCTTTTATATAGCTCTCTCTGTTTGCACTCTGACATCTGGTAGGAGGAAAACTAACAGCGTCCTTAGAGAAGCTGAAGATCTTGCCCAATGCTTGGTGAATAACCACATCCACCACAGTGGTCTGGTGACTGCGCAGAACCGCAGTTGGGCGGGAGGTCACATAGCGGTTCCACAGTCTGACAGCAGAACCCACTCCAGCAGTCACCAGCAGCCCCAGAGAGAAGCTGAAGTCAAAACACTTGACTCCCTGCAGGAGCAGGAGATGAAGACATTTTATTTTATGACTATGGACCACAAAACCAGTCATAAGGGTACATTTTTTGACATTGAGATGTATACATCATCTGAAAACTGAATAAATAATCTTTCCATTGATGTATGGTTTGTTATGATAGGACAATATTTGTCTGAGATACAACTATTTGAAAATCTGGAATCTGAGGGAGCAAAAAAATCTAAATATTGAGAAAATCTCCTTTAAAGTTGTTCAAATGAAGTTCTTAGCAATGCATATTACTAATCAAAAATGAAGTTATGATATATTTACGGTAGGAAATTTACTAAATATCTTCATGGAACATCATGGAATATCCTAATGATTTTTGTCATAAAAGAGAAATGTATAATTTTGATCCATACAATGTATTGTTGTCTATTGTTACAGATATACCTGTG